>NC_064852.1:145012674-145612674 GCF_024139225.1 Suncus etruscus | reverse complement strand
TCTAAGAGGCATGGCCCTGAGGGAACTTATATTTTCCTTCTGGCCCAGATGTCTCAAATGTATGTCCTTTTTTCTTCTTCATAAAAATATCTTTTTACACCGGAACTTTGACACAGGACTTGTACAGAAACCAGGATCTATAACTACAGAAACCTGGCAGCAACAACTGTGATGGTGAAGAGCTGATTCTGGGACCACAGAGAATGTCTATGGGATTGGACAATCTAGTATGACTGGAGCCTTGAATTGGCCTTATGCCAAAATACTTCAGGGGTAAGATTTCCCTGTTTTTAGGCCAATTTCTTTCATATATTTCTGTACCTGTGCAAACAACAACTGCCACACACACACACACACACACACACACACACACACACACACACACACACACACACACTTTTTTACTTTTTGGTTTTTGGGTCACACCCGGCATCGCTCAGGGGCTATTCCTGGTTCTACGCTCAGAAATCACTCCTGGCAGGCTCAGGGGACCATACAGGATGCTGGGATTTGAACCACCGTTTTTCTGCATGCAAGGCAAACACCTAACTTCATGCTATCTTTCTGGCCCCTCACATCTTTTTTTTTTTGCGTATCTCCCATCTCTAAAAAAAAGGAGCATACCAAACATTCCACTATTGTATTAATGACTTTATTGGTGATACATAATTTTCACGAATATAACTGCTAATAAACTCTCTTCTTTTTCCATTTTTTTAAAATTCCCTGTTTTCTTTCTATTTTTAATAACTTCGCCTTTTGTCATCCAAAACAAATGTATTATGATCAGCTATGCCAATTATGTGATACATTTTCTCTAAATAAAAAATATCTTTCTATGGCACCCTCAATTTTTTTTTCCTATCAGACAAATAGATTTCTGGCAGATTGATACTACAAGCCATATAAGGCATTCATATCCAGCATTATCTGAATTCCAGAATAGGGATTATGTATTAAATCCATCTGGAACCTCCTAAACAAAATAATTGGATGTTTCACAGTTTCTTCCTCATTTTGATATAATAGTCTATATGTTTAGGTTTTACATCATCTTTCTTCTTAGATTGTTTGTATAATTTACAATAATTTAAAATTTTCTATATTAAAGCATATGGCTTTTATTTAGTTGGTCCCAACCTCTGTCCCTGCATATTAAATGTAATTAAGCTTTGTTTTCTTCACTTCTTTTGCTGGTTTCTCCTCACATTTAGAATACTATTGCCTCTATCTTATTTCCTATTTTAAATATGCATATTTCCTACCTATTCAGTTTTTGAAACTTTATTGTCTTGATATATATTGCTTCTTTTTCTTTTTTTATTTATTGATATTTTAAAATATGTTTGTATTTTTTATTGTTCTTACAAATTCATTAAAATTTTAATTTGTGACATTCCTTGGCGTTTTGTGTATGGTTTAAAATAAAGTGAATGAAAGATTTTTCTACAGACATTAACTCTGTCCAGCTTTAAACTTTTTTTTACTTCAATTTAATGTGAAGCTTTATGAGTATTATGTGTTTTATTCTGCATTCTAAAGTAGAAGCAGCAAGATCGTTGGATTGTATCTAAAACAATTCCTGGCTCAAAAATTATTGCTGCCATGAGTGAGACTGTCACTGACCCCAGAGAACAGAAAAGAGGTAGAATCTAATCTATATTGAAAAAAAAAAGTTGGCTTGAACTTGGAGAAATACAAGTCTTTTGTTCTTTGTTCGCACTTTAATATCAGAGTTCAATAATAAAAATCCATACTTTGAGTGGCTGCATTTCTCTTAGGAACGCAAAGCACTATCAGATGAAATATAAAATGTTCAAAAGCTATATCACTAAAATCAGAGCACTTAATGGCAATGATAATGTGTTGGTTGGTGTATATATATGTATATATATACATACATATATATGTATGTATGCAGAATTTTAGTCCTTTTTTGTCTCAATTCTGCCCTCAGTTGAACTTAGATGTGCCTGGATTTCATACACATAAACATTGTTCCATGTGTATTTAATATTGTATAGAGTGATTGAGAATTTTGTTTATAAAATATGCATCTTTCTGCAAACAACTCTTGAATATTTTTACTCCAGCATGTACTAGGTTATATGAGAACATTTTTATTGTCTTGTTTAGGATTTTGGAAGTCATACACTGCTGCTCTGGACCTATCCCTGGCTTTTTTTTTTAATGAGGAGTGACCCCAAGGAGTGCTTGAAAGACTACATATGGTGGTAGGAATTAAACCTACCTGGGTGCATGCAAGGCAAGCACTTACTTACTGTGCTCTCTTTCTCTGTCTCTGTCTCTCTCGGTCTCTCTCTCTCTTTCTCTTTCTCATCCCTGGAGAATTTTATATTAACCTTAAGAAAAACCTCTTTACTCAGATTTTAATATGCAAAGCAGGAAATGTACAATCTATCACTAGGAAATGTGCCTCAACAATCACGCAAAGGTCATCTACAAACATCCTACAGAACAATCCTTTTGCAGAAGTGTGCTCCCAGTAGTATTTTACCTAATAGGTAATGTGGAGTTTGTCTACTCATTTTTGCTAACTTTACTCTGTTACTCCCCATGGAGTTTCTGACTGTGGAAGACTCCCATCTCCAGCTCTTCATCTTTGAACCTACCATGTACACTTTCACACACGATTTCATCCACCTCCCTTAGTCCTGCCCCTTCACTCATCCTTTGGCTGGAGATAATCTTCAGGCAGTTTCAATTGCTTTTATTCTCTGGTTGAACATAAAACTATTTCCAATACCGGAAGCATTGGGGAAAAAGAAAAGACAATTAGAAATGTCCTACATTTGGATTTTAGTGTTCTATATCCATAGAACAAACTGTGGCACAGTTCAGTTCCTCCCTTCAGGATGCCTACAATTTATTTCATCAAATACTTTGTCTCCTATCTTTTTTGGTTTTGCACTGCATCCATCTGTGTTTTGGTTTTAGTCTTGGCTCTGCAGTCAGGGCTCACTATAAGAGGGGCTCAGTGGACCGTATATATTGTTAGGGATTTGACTTGTGTCTGGTGCATACAAAGCTACTGCTTTAAGCTCTGTACTATCTTTCAAACACTCTTTTAGCTTTTGTGTAAAAATTCTTTTCCTTGAATTCCCCAGGCACGCTTACTTGCATTTTTTTTTTTTTGGCAGTTTTTGAACCATACTTAGCTATGCTTAGGTCTTACTCTTGGCTCTATTCACAAGGATCAGTCCTGGCATGCTCACACAAGCATATGTAGTGCCAGGGACAAAACCAGTGTCAAATAAATGCTAGTCCTTGTATTCATCTCTCAGTTATTTTAAAAGGTCAGTGAAAGTGTTTCATAGGTAAGCTTCTTACCTTAGATAGCAGTGAAAATGGATTAGAACACACTGGAAAAACTGCCATAGATTGTGTTAAACTACCATGAGTACAAAACTATAACATTATTTGATAAGTTCTGCTTTTGATTTCAGTAGTTTAAAATTCAGTTGGATAAGTGGAATCTTTAAGAGGAGAAGAGTAGAGGGCGTGATAGTTCCTGTGACATTTTTATAGCTCTTCTTTGAGCAAATCATGCAGATGTGTACTTAGTGAGGAACTTGCGACTTTTGAAAGAAATCTGTATTTGGGGCTGTCTTCCAAATGTTTGAACAAATAACAGTTCACTCTACACCTGTTGGGTTAAATGCCATGTTTCAGATCTCTCCATTGTCATTTGAAGTTAGGAATTTGGGACCTGAAATTTTGATTGTTGGTGTGAATGGTTATTTGAAGTATTTTTGGATTTGTCTCATTTATTTTTTAGAGGAGCTCATTCAAAGTCATGCTGAAACTTGAAGGGAAAGTGATGAAAGAGCCTGATTTAAGGGTTTTTACCTTCAATAGACATTCATAATAAATCTTATATTTTGATAAAATAAACTCTTCAAATATAATTGGGGACATAGCTAAAACCATCATGATTTATGAGGATTTCAGTCTATTTTGTATGAACTTTAGAATGTGTCCTGGAGGAATATCTAATCCCCATATCAATACATTTGACTGCCACTACGTAACCAAATGAATGTCATAAACTAAGAGTTAGACACAATCTACAAAGTGATTAAATAAATTTTTTATCTAAGGGAGTATATGCTAGTTATTTAGAGTCTAAAATAAAAACCTACATACTGTTGATTTTTTATGCTTTTTTATTTTTTTGAGGCCAAACCTGGTGACATTCAGAGATAACTTCTGGATATGCACTCAGAAATTGCTCATGGTTTGGGGACCAAATGGTACACCAGGAAATCAAACCGTGGTCCATCCTAGGTCAGCCACATGCAAGGCAAACACCCTATTGCTACACCACCTCTCCAGACCCATAAATACTGTTGATTTTTAAAGGAAATACTGAAAAGTCCTTCATGCTACAAACTACATAGATAAAGTAACATAGGCATGCTGTATAATATTCCCTAAAATGAATAGGATAAAGCTCAAGAAATAGCATTAAGAAAGTGTCTCATAATCCTTTAAAGTTTCTATACATTCAGTGCTCATAAATGTATACTTTTAGGCTCTCACAATTAAGTCCCGAAACTACAAATGTAAAGCAATATTTGTTAACATGTGAGCCTTAGAATAACAATATGTAAGAATAATAATTTATGGTAATCATACACAGAAGTTTGGCTTTTAAATACATTTAGGAGATTCTGGACTAAACTAAGTTAAACAGCAGGATTCTATATGGAAAACACTGCTGTATACTCATATGCCTCATTGGCTCTGATAATAGATAATAAATATTTACTCAGTTCATGCTGGATGCCAATAACAACACAATGATTTGTTCAAAGAAACATCAACATATCAGACAGGACTTTTGTCTTCACAGCAATAGTTTCTTAAGGAAGGGAAAGAGAGAGATTAAACAAATAAAGCCATAAATGTTTAGATCACAATAAATTATATCCTGTTATGCAGGGGAAGACAATGCATAAGATGAAAGAGGTAGTCATTTATGGGAGTATGCATTTAGGCAAAGTCTCCCACAAAAACGAGATTTAACTGAAGCAAGGAGTTGGAGTTAGTCAGATGAAGAAGGAACATTCCAGGCCCAGGGAACAGCAGACCCAAAGACTTGAAGCAGGAGACTATTTAGTTTGTGGGAGGAAAAAAGGCCAGCATGGTCAGAGTATAGTAAACATGAGGTTACATATGAATCAAGAAAAATAATTAGGATATATTCATGTATAATTTTATAGGCCAGATAAAAGATTTTTAAGTCTTGTTGAAGGGAATAAAGCTAAAATACTATTTTCCTGAAGAAAAATACCATGTTACAGTAAGCCTTCCCTAACTATATTTGACTAGAAAAATATTTGGTAAGAAATTTCCTGGGAGCAAAATCTTTGAAAAATAGTCTTCAAGTTTTCTCTTGGAGAAATCCTCCTCTAATTACAGATTCTCAATTGGTAAATGATAGAAAACACTAGAAGAAATTTTACCAGTTTACATCCATTTATCTGTTTCAAACATTCAGAAATATGCTCAAACATTGATGGGTTTTAGGATGATTCCATCTTTTTTCATATCTTATACATTGCCTGGTTTGATTTTCTTTCTAGAAGTTCAAGAATAAAACCAAAGAAACTCCAGGATTTCCCAATGTGGTGGCAAGTTTTAGAAGCACCTCAGTGCCCCTGTGATAGAAGAGGCCTCTTTCATAAACAACACCCCCAGATACACAATCTAGTCCATTTGTTATATTTCACTGAGCAGCCCATTTGGAAACCAAAGGAGCAGGATGAGTTGATGGGTTCACACTGAGGAAAAATTCATCCTTGGCTATCGGGATCTCCCAGCATAAAATGTAAGATGAATACTACAAAAGAGAACAACGTTGGAGAAGCATGGGAAGAGGGGGTGTGATAAGGAAACCCCAGTATTGATTTGGAGAAATTTTTAATGTTTTAACTTGCAAGAGTATATTTGGAATAATATGTTGATCTTCTTCTTCTTCTTCTTCTTCTTCTTCTTCTTCTTCTTCTTCTTCTTCTTCTTCTTCTTCTTCTTCTTCTTCTTCTTCTTCTTCTTCTTCTTCTTCTTCTTCTTTTCTTCTTCTTCAGTTTAATACTTTAGTCCGTCTGCCTGATCTTCTAACAGTATTAAATGTTTTTAAACTGACACAATACAATGTCCTTTGGGTCTGGTAGGTGCTTGCCTTCCATTTGGCTGACCCAGGTTTAATTACCAGCATACCACAGTGCTTTCCAAGCAACACAGGAATAACTGCTGAATGCAGAGGTAGCACTAAACCCTGAGAACTGTTTGGTGTGACCCCAAAATAAAAATAACAAACAAAAAAGTTCTTTGCTAGTGAGTGGTTATAGGAAAATTATCTATCAATGAAATAAAACATGACTCTTAATAGTACTGCTAACAGAATACCTCCATTTAAGATTTTGAAGGACATTGGTCCTTTACAGCTACATCAAATGTATTCTATATAGACTACTTAATCATTGATTTAATGTTATCATGTACTTTACTTAAATTATGGTTCATAGTCCTTCTATTGTTTTCTGTAAAATAGCATAACTTTCATTATATGTCTATGTATATATGTACATAAATACATGCCTTTTAAAATATGAGTTTGAAGATTATAGATGATGATTTAATGATTGGGTTCTTAATCAAACTGTTCTCTAAAGCACTTTTAAAATAGGAATAAATATTGGAATTTATAATAGGCAGTGAGTCAAACTTCTGAATATGTAAAATAAATTTTAGAAGTTTCAAAATAGAAACTAGTTTAGTCTATGAGAAGATAATATAGTAAAAGTGATCAGAATTGATGTGGATAAACTTTGGACTTTACATAAAAGCTGCACATCAAGGAAAATCTATGACCCTAACAATATCAACTACAAATTTTAGCCTTATACATGGAGGTTAGCACTTCTGGTCATTTCTACTATGTTCCTCATTTTATGATCTTGTCTAAAAATAGTTGGAGACTTGGAGGGATAGAAATTATTAGGGAAAGTTTTGTGGATAAAATGAGACTTTAGGGACTATTCTAAAGTTCAGAATGTAAGTTTACTTGTCCTAAGAGGAGGTCACATAGAGGGAAAACATTGCCAAATGGAATCTTACTGTTCTCATCTCAAATACAAGGCCTGTTTCCCTATCATCCACACAAATAATCCCATAGCAAATTTTCTCAGGTAATTCCAGATTGAGTGATACTGGCTAGATTTCATTTTCTTCTTTCATTATGGATATTTGTATTTCTTTATGTAACTCTCTCATCCCAGAGAAGAATGAAACAGACATCTTTTGATGTGAATATGAAGACAAGGATGTTCTTGGGCTGGAGAGATAGCATGGAGGTAAGGCATTTGCCTTTCATGCAGAAGGGAGGTGGTTCGAATCCCGGCATGCCTGCCAGGGGTGATTTCTGAGCATAGAGCCAGGAGTAACCCCTGAGCACTGTTGGGTGTGACCCAAACACACACACACAAAAAAATTGGACATCCTTTACTTTGGAATCCGATGCATATTTTCCAATGAGTTTCACTTTATTTTATTTGCTTTTTTGCTTTTGGAAGTCTTAACTGGTGATGGTACTGGCTTGGGGCTTAATTAAGATATTGTGTTGGGTGAGGAAACAAACCTAGTCCTCTTGCATCCAAATTATGTGTTCCAACCCTTGAGTTATCTCCGTGGTCTTGGTTCCACTCTTTTGTTGTTTGTTTTTGGGCCACATCTGGAATTGCTCAGGGATTACTCCTGGTTTCATGCACAGAAATTACACCTGGCAGACTCAGGGGACCATATGGGATGCCAGGGATTGAGCCCAGGTTGGCTGCATGCAAGGCACACACCCTACATACTGTGCTATTGCTCTAGACCTTGGTTTTATTCTTCTATAGGTAAGATGAATATGGCAGAAATGTTCATATGGAATGTAGATTGGTACAAACAAAATTTACATTGCCTTAGCCATAGGACAAAAATATTTACAATTCATTTAAGATTAAAAAAGTTAAGCACATGATTGGATATATCTAGGGACTCAATACCAGCTCAATTCCCTCTTGTTTCTTTATTTTGATGTCTTAACTGTCAGAAAACTTTCTTTTTCTAATCTTTCCAGTAATTACAACTTCCAAATTATTTCTCAGTATTCTACCCAATGACTCAAATAAATATCTTACAAATAAAAACTCATTGGTATGGATAGGACTATATCCTTCTTCCTGAGCTTTGTCACCATGGCTGATTAGTTTCCATGTTCAGGTTGTCCATATGTCACCCATTAATCTAAGGATAGAATCATCCCAATGCATCCACATGAAGAAGAGGCAAGGAGTTATTTTTCATGGTTTGTCTATTTTGTAATATCTCGCCCTTTCTTTTTATTCATTTCTCAATAGTCTAATTTATTACAGAATTTCAGGGGTCTAGCTTAACACTTCTATGTTTAGTAATCTCTACAAAGATTGCAGTACTACTTTGAGAATCATTAAAGGTAAATAGACCTAAGTGGAGGATAAATGTAACAGATATTTTGTGAAAAGTCAGTTCAATACATCATGACATAATATTAGAAATATTTGACTTCAGGTAATAATTACAGAATAATTTGTTTTTGTTTTTTAGTTTTTGGGCCACACCTGGTGGCACTCAGGGTTACTCCTGGCTCTGCACTCAGAAATCGCTCCTGACCTGGGGAACCATATGGAATGCCAGGAATTGAACCCAGGTTCGTCCTGGGTCAGCTGCAAGCAAGACAAACACCCTACTGCTGTGCTATCGCTCCCAGCCCCAGAATAATCTTTTTGGTGGTGAGAATGATGCACTGGTGATGAGGGGAGGTGTTCTGTTTATAACTGAAACCCAACTACAAACATGCTTGTAATTATGGTGCTTAAATAAAGATTTACAAAAAATATATAATGCTTAGGCTTATTTGGAGACTTCTCAAAAGGGAAATGAAATAATCTTTTCTATCAAGCCCTCTCTCCATGTTCTCAATTATTTTTAGGGCCCTAGAGATTTCTTTCTTTTAAGAGATGAACAGAAAAAAATTACCTCAAAGGCACACGCCATGCATAAGATGTCTAAACTCTTCCCTAATTTATCTAACATATATTCTTTTTTCTGTCTTCACCTGTAAACATCTTTCAAAAGAGTCATTAAAGGCATACTTAGCTACATATATGTATATATTTATGTGTGTGTCTTTTATACAAACATACATTTATAGCACTAATAGCAAGGAGCTTATCAAAAAGAAATGGTTAATGTTTACAACATACTATTGAAATCCTTTCCAGGTGTATTTTGATGTTCTCAAGATAAAAAAAAAAGAAGAGTTCACAGTTGTGTGTTTCAGCTGCTTTTGTTGAAGTCAGCTATTATCAACAAAAGTAGGCAGGACAGGGCACCTACTCATACGGTCAAAGAAGGCTCCAGATCCAGAAACAGCTGTATCTTGTGAAGAAAGAATGCATTTATCACTGGTGACAAGCGGCCAAGAAATACCCCAAGTTCATAGGCCTAATTTCTGTTCTTTCTTTATAATTTTCTGTGTGACATCAGCTAAGAACTTCACCTATGTGGGATGAAGTTTTCTTATCTGTAAAACTTGGGTGCATGTTTTCTGTTTTCTGCATTGACTCCAAAGTGCTGAGATTCTATAAGCCATAGAGGATGAAGAGAGATAAAGGCATGTGGGGACTGATCAACACTTTTGAGGTCCTGGACAAGTTTTCACAATGGCCCTTTCTATGCTTCCAACACATATACTGCAGAGGAGTTTTATTCCTGGGGGGTATAAAACATCAAATACAATGACAGCCTGGGTGCCAGGAGTCTTCCTTCTCAAAATTATCTGTGCCTAGAAAAGAGGAAAGCTGGAGAAAACTGGCAAGTTATTTTCATGGTGAACTACAAAACCCTTTTCCTAAAAGGTAATTAGTTCTTTATGCCCACGAATCCCTTTGCAAGAAACATGATTTGATCAAGGATTAATAGGCCTACTGTTACTGGAGCAGCAAGGGTGCTCTTGAGTCAAAATATACACCAAAGGTACTTAGAGACAGCATATAAAATAAGTCATTTACATTCTTCAACACTAAGAAAGAGTCATAGCCATGATTTCCACCACATGGTCATAATAGGAGAAAGAAACTAGAGAGCAAGTGATCAGGAATAAGGAACTCAAAAATGTGTGAGAGTGAAAGAAAGACTGACCTGACAATACCTTCTACTATCTGTTGTTCTTGAGACTAATTGCATTTCTGTTCTGAGGTTCTGTGAGACTTCCAAGTATTATTTTTTAATTAATATAAATGAGGAACTTTTACATTAAGAAACTGTGGATTAGAGGGCCGGAGCATTCAAGTGGTAAGGCGTCTGCCTTGCCCAAGCTAGCCTAGTCCCATATGGTCCTCCTAGCGAGGCGCAATTTCTGAGTACGTAGCCAGGAGTAACCCCAAGGCGTCACCCGGTGTGGCCCCAAAACAAACAAACAAAAAAAGTAAATTAGTTCTAAGTCTTAAGCAGTTCACAGGACCTGGAGGCCAGTTCTTACTTTTTTATTTTTGCATAGCTGGGGATCAAATCTAGAGCTTCTTCAGACATGGAATACATGTGATTTCCCACATCCCTGGGCAGGTCAAACAGTGTTTGGATTAAAAGGTTTTAATAGTTCTGAAATTAGTGAGGTATTTTACTTGATAAATTATTATCATTAAACATATATGATCTGACTTAGTGCTATTAAGTTTTAAGAATAGGAAATCAATAATCTTCTTTGATCATATGTATAATTAAATTTAAAACATATGCTTATCTGGAGACAGTGAAGTTACATGGTAACTTTCTTTTTGTGGGGGAAGAGAGTTGGAATTATATCTAGTATATATATATACATATATATATACTATATATATCTATATATACTTTTTGCTCTGTGCTCATGGATCACTCCTGGCAGTGTTCAGGGAACAATTTTGGGTGGTAGAGAGCATCCTATCCACTTTACTAGCTCTCTTGTTAGACAGTAACAAGGATAGTGACTGGAGAGATAACACAGCAGTAGGGCATTTGTTTTGCATGTGGCTGACCCAGGACTGACTTGGGTTTCATTCCCAGGATCTCATATGGTCCCTTGAGCCTGCAAGGAGTAAAACCTAAGCACCACAGGGTGTGGTCCAAAAACCAAAAATAAATAAATAAATAAATAAAAATAACAGTCTTTGTTGGACTCCAACACCAAATAGTATATCTAGACTCATGCTGTTAACCTTAACTTAGTAAATAAAGTGAAATTTCAGTTGCTTTCAGAACATCTGATATTGCAAGAGTGAACAAAGTGTTGATTTTCATCAACTTTCTGTTTTTTCCATCAAAGAACGTTGACAGGGTATTGAGTAAGAAATGACGATGTGAAAAGCAGATAGTAGGCATTTAAAGGGTGCATGATGTCAAAATGTGTCATGTTTTGTCATAGTCTGGAATTTAAAAAATTAGACCTTTCATATATTTGATAAGAAAAGGAAATTATATAAAACTTAGTCATTTATAAATGAAGTCTGTGTATCATTTGGCTGGTATTTATGAGAGTCATAGGTCAAAAGCTACCACTTTAAAAGTTAGTAGATTCTCTTTCAATGAATGTCTCCCAGACAGGGATGTTATAATTCTTTTCAAGTCTTGCTTTGTTGCATTCACAAGTATTTTTAATCACAAACATTCAATTGGCTAAAAACACATTCCTGTACAGTTCCTTCACTGGTGTCTTCTTAGGGCAAATTTAACTGTTCACTTTTAAACAAAATGAAATAGTTGAAATGTCTGACTGCTTCCTATCAGTATAAAAAATATGAAGTTGTACAACAGCTGTATCTTGTTTCAGTGAGATTAAATTTTACCCAAAGAAGGACAAAAAATAAGTTGTCTCTACCAAGGGAAGACTAATGTTCTCAATGGAAAGAAATGAATATACCCATGGCTTTTTAATGTTGGTTAACATGAAAATGGCTTTGAAGATTAAATGAAGAACATCCTTTCCATTATGATTCATCTTATTTCCAGATGATTAGTAGTGTCAGACAATAAAGACTGTAGTTATTTTAGAAAATGGGAGAGAAATTTAAATATGTTACAAACACTGAAAAGCAATAACTATAAAATGGTTGCCCAAACATTATAAAATGTCATGGCTATTTTATAATGAATGACAAAAGTGTGTTTTTGAAAAATGCATTTTTCTACTGAGAAGCTCCTTATTCTTTTTTTATGAATGAACTAATTAAATAGTCAGCTGAACAAATGAACATACACATAATAAAGAGAATTATAACATGCTTTTGGAACTCATAACACCACTGCTTCTTAACTATTCTCTCAACCATACCAACTACTAGAGAAGTAAGTGAAAAAGGTGCCACTGGTTAGAGCTCCTGTTATAATACTTAAGTTGAATTATAAATTCCAAGTCAATTTTCACTTTTTAAATTTGGAACTAGAAGTCCTCAGCCCACCTGGAGATGATGTTTCTTGAGTAGCCATATTATTCATTAAAACATTTCAGGGAGAAGCAGAATATCTATTCTCATGATTGACAGAGAATGGGGAAAAAGAGAAATGGGTAACAATGGTATTGGAAAAGTTGCACTGGTGAAGGATGATGTACGTTCTATGGCTGAAACCCAACTGTGAACATTTCTATAACCATGGTGCTTAAATAAATAAATTATTAAAAAAATATTTCAGTAATCATTCAGGAAGCATGGCACCAAGGATGAGTAAAATGAATCAAGTATCACCTTAACTTTTATAGATGGCTTAATCATCCTGTAATTTAACTTCAGAATTGGTAAAATGGAAATAATAATTTCTACCTCAAGATTATTATGAAAATTAAAAATGTTACTACTGATACACAATGAAATACTAAAAAAATATAAAATAATAAAACCAAGAAATTCACTACAACTTGGGTGGACTTGAAGAATGTCATGTTAAAGTGATATAAATCAGAAGAAGATCACATACAGGAGGCTTTGCGTCTCTGTTATATACAATAAAATATGAGAATGTAAGGTCCCAAAGATGCATAAACTTTTGACCCTAGATGATAGAAATGAAAATATCAGGGAAGAAGATAAATAGAAGATGATGAAAGGTAACCGGGACAAAGGTTAGTTAGAAGACTTAGCCATATCAGTAGCGTAGCATCATGTCTATTGAAATTCTTAAACTACAGAGCCAACAAAAATGTTAGTATAGGACCCAGAAAATCATGCTTGTTATGGGGGCAGATTCTGGGATTGAAGGGTACCTAACAACACTGGAAGGAGTAAGTTAATATTGGTGGTAGAATTGGTTTTGGAAAATTGTAAGCCTGACATTATTTGTAATATGTGCACATTTGTAAATCACAATGGCTCCATTTAAAATAATGTATGGTAAAAATGTTAGTAATGGGGAAGATTTTCAGTGTCTGGCAATGTAGTGTGCACTATATAAATGAGAAATACAAAAATTAAATCAATATTTTTATTTCAGCAGAATTTACCACATGTCTAGTAATGGATAGATACTATGAATTTTTAACAATTACAATTTACCTGCTTACCAGGAACCTCCATCTAGTTATAGAAGGGAGATTGTAAACTTATTAGTGATAAAATACAAAAGACTATTTTTGTGGTTTGTAACTTTTCTGACAAAATAAATTAGTTGATCCAACAGAAAGATTTGAAATAAGAATGTGGGTTACATGTATTGGTCAAAATAACTTTAATATTTGACACAAGCTATAAAGGCTGCAGGCATAGAGAAGAGAACTGGAAGGAAAAGGGAGAATACTCAGGATGAGTGGCTATTTGCTAGGGAGATAAAAATAGAGAGCCAGGCAGAAAGCTCTTATTATCAATTAACGGGACTTCATGGGTCATAGTAGGGAGACTGGATCTGTTATTCAATTTTAAAGAAAATATACTTATATTTGTGGGGTTATTGTTTTGTTTTGTTTTGTTTTTTTGTTTTTTTCTCCCTCTCTCCCTCCTCCCCTTGTTTTGTTTTGTTTATGGATACATAAGAAGACTTCATTTAATAGGGAAGAAAAGAAATGTCTTACTGATTTTCACCAAAATGCATTCAGGAATAAATGAGATTTAGGTAGAACACAATCCAAAGCTTCATTAATAGCTTTTGGATATTCAGTACTAGTTTCAGGATAGTTTTCATATCCCTATCCCATTACTTTTAATATTTTGGAATCCACTTTTAGGCAAACATTTACCTTTATGTTGTAAAGAGGACCCTAACATCTTCATACCAATATCTTCTATTCCATCCCACAACCAATACATAAAAATGTGTTAAGATGACTCTAATGGTTGCATTACATTGTTTATTATGGAACCAACCACATAGTCTCTCATCTACTCTGCTTAGATGACTTATCAAATGTTAGATCTAGAGGGCACTTCTGCTTAGAAGAGCATTAAGGTGAAAAAGGTTGTGGAGTTTCCAAATGGAAAATAAACTTGACTCCCAGGACAAGAGAGGTGGAGTTTGGTTAGGTATGGACAGGTAAAGTTTTCAATAAAATATTTAAAAATTTTAACAACTATGTATAATAGTTTTATCCAAAAATTACCTATTCTAAAATAACAATTTTTCTGAGTTTTCTGGAACTGTATAATATTCTTGAGTTGCTATTTAACTGATGGCAAAAAAAAAAATCTTATCAGAGTCAATCAACTTAGGAATTTCACCCTTTCTCTTCATTCTTTTCTTTGGCTTTGCTGGTAGGCTTATTTAATATCCTGATGTTATAAGGTGGCTTTATTTATTTATTTTCTTTTGATGAGTAAGATGTTTCAAGTTCCTTGTGTGCCCATTCTGGCATCCCTTGAAGGGTACTTTATTGCCATTTTTATATTTTGTCTCTTCTCACCACTGACATCTGTGGAACAGGCAAACCCTTTGCAAACTCTGTTTCATGTACAATATATCATTTTGGTTCCTAAGTGGAATTGACCTTTACTGAGTTACTTTTATATTTGTTTGTTTAAATTTTTTTGTTGGTTTAAACATCATGGTTACAAGGTTTTTCATATTACAGGGTTTTATTTCCACAAAGTTGTTCATGATTTAGTTACAGTCATAGAATGTATAACAACCTCTGGGCCCGGCGTGGTGGCGCTAGAGGTAAGGTGTCTGCCTTGCCAGCACTAGTCTAGAATGGACTGCGGTTCGATCCCTGGCATCCCATATGGTCCCCCAAGCCAGGAGCGACTTCTGAGCGCATAGCCAGGAGTAACCCCTGAGCGTCAACGGGTGTGGCCCAAAATCAAAACAAACAAACAAACAAACAAAAACCAACCTCACCAGTGACCATTTCAGTTTCCCTCCTTGATGCCCTCCTCAGTCCCACCCACCCTCTCCCACCTGTCTCTGAAGCAGGCATTTTACTTTACTCTCTTCTCTCTCTCTCTCTCTCTCTCTCTCTCTCTCTCTCTGTCTCTCTCTGTCTCTGTCTCTCTCCCCCCCCCTCTCCCTCTCCCCCCCTCCTCTCTCTCTCTCTCTCTCTCTCTCTTGCTCTTCTTTCTTGATATTGTGGTTTGCACTACTGCTAATAAAGGGGTGCCATGAATGTTCCTTTCGTGGTAGACCCTTCTCTAACTGCATTCTCTGCTTTGTGGCAAGCTTCCTACCGTGGACTGGTCCTCCTGATCCTCATCTCTATTGTCTCTGGATATTGTCCCCACAGTGTTTTTTTTTTTTTTTTTATTTTCCTTATATTCCACAGATGAGTGAGATTCAGTCTTCCAAGAACCAAGGAATTTTTTGATTCTTTCATATCCTTTTTTTTTTTTTTTTGGTTTTTGGGCCACACCCAGTGATGCTCAGGGGTTACTCCTGGCTATGCGCTCAGAAGTCGCTCCTGGCTTGGGGGACCATATGGGATGCCGGGGGATCGAACCGCGGTCCATCCAAGGCTAGCGCAGGCAAGGCAGGCACCTTAACTCTAGTGCCACCGCCCGGCCCCGATTCTTTCATATCCTAATAAAATGTTGTGTATGTTGAAGGATGTGTGGGGGCATGAGCACATACATTTCTCCTGCCTAGACACTATGTAACTGCTTTTAGTATTTGAATGAAAAATATTCATGAGTGCAAACATCACAAAGAGTCACCCAACTTTTTTAGGTTCATTCAAAGACAAGGTACATATGAACTTCTCTCTGATTCTACTAAGCTTTTTTGGAATTAGGACAATACGGAAAATACAGCTGCTCTTTAAATTGCCTGTTTGCCTACTTCCATCTTCTCATCTTCATTTTCCCAGCCTTGATATTTTTCTTAACAATGTTAGTAAAGAATAAACTCTCCTTGACTCAGCTGGTTGCATACAAAAGATTTAATTTTGTTAATAGAAATCTAGGCCTTTATGACTAAAAGTTAAAAGTTTTTTTAATCATATTCTTTGAATACTTAACATTCAAAATGTCATCACTGATTGATAATACTTGGTTTTTCTTTTCCTCTTTTTTGCATGACTTTCTTTCCCCCAAAGCATTGCCCAAATTCATATCACTGATACATAAACATCACCAATTAATAAAACCACTGTGCTCATAAATCTACTATCAAGCTTTCTGGGAAAGGTTGGATATTCACATATTCATTAGATTATTCAGTCAAAGTTTTACATGCTTACCTTGCATATTTATTTTCTAAGATAGAGTTTCCAAGTTCTCTTCCAAAGAGCAGTGGTAAAATTCAGTATATGATTGCAAGAAGTCAAAAATCCTCTCCAGTTATTTCGAGGAAAAGAGATTACTAGGATCACATATGGGGCTGAGAAATGAGATGTAATTATGTAGGTTTTTACTACAACAGTTGTAAAGAAAATTCTCTGACTATGACTCACTCTCGTGCATCATTTGTTCAGGTCTCAGAAAGAAAGGGCATAACGTTAATGGCCTCTCCTGAATCCCATTCCACATTCCACCCACTTATATGTACTGGGGCATGAAGAGAAGTATCTGATTTTCATGAATTAGAAAGCAAAAATTTCTTCCTACCATGCTTACACACAGTAGAAATGATGACTCCAAGAAGAAAAAAGTCAAAGTGAGTTAGAAGAAGCAGCCAAATCTGTTCAAATGGAATAGATCCACTGTGGTGTCCATCTATTATTCTGTACATGTACAAATATATTCATATGGCTTTTTATAAAAATTAAAAACTGAAATAAAAATTCCAGTTGAATTCTTCTACCAAGAAAGAATTTAAATAGGGCAGAAAGAATGTATCAATTTTCTTAATATCTCCTCCTGTGCAAAACTATACCCACTTTTGGAGTATTAGACTTTTGACCCCAGTTTATTACTTTTCTTCAAACAAAACCACACAAATTGAACTAGCTAGTCCTGCCTCCCAATTAGAGGGGGAAATAAGGGAGGCACCTAGACCGAACAGGTGCAAGACTACTATGTAGTAGGATAGGTACATAGGGGACCACATATTCTAGCAGCCCTGGGGGTGAGGGAAGAGGATATGGGAGATAGGACAAAAACGGAGGTGTAGGGAGGACAATTTGATGATGGGAATCCCCCCTGACTTTATGTAAATATTTACCTAAAATATTATTGTCAACAATATGTAAGCCACTATGATCAAAATAAAAATTATATTAAAAAAAAAACCTATAGCTGTGGGATCGGAGCAATAGCACAGTGGGTAAAGCTTGTGCCTTGCATGTAGCCGACCTGGATTTGACCTACAACATCTCATATAGTCCCCTGAGCTAGGCCAGAAGTGACTGCTGAGTGCAGAGCCCAGATAATCTCTGAGTGCTTCTGATTTTGTCCCCCATCAAAAAATATAATTAAAACTTTAGCTGTGTTCAATTGATAAGAGAAAGAAAACATGATGTTATTATTTAGTCCCTCTATCAGTCTGAATAGGTCATTCATTCATTTCCATTAATAAAATAAAAGTAAAGTGAACATCAAAATTGATAGAAGAGACAAAGTTTGGAAATAAAACAGAGGTACAAGAAAGATAAGAGAAGGGAAATAAAGAAATTGAGGAATATAAGAGGAAAATATGAGGGAAAATAATCCACTTATGATGATAATTAAGCAACAGCTTTAAAAGCAAAACACTAAAGGAATCATAAACTGAAGGACTCTCCGTCCATCTTTCCTTCCTTTCCACTCTCTTGTACTCCTCTTTTACTTTTAATTGTTAATGCTTTCTAATTTAGAGTTTCTACATTCACTTCTTACCCTAACTACTTTATTCTTTACCCAAAAGTATGGTAGGAAGCAATAGTAACAAATAACTTAAAATGATATGCGAATATTTCTGTGATTTCCTTTTCTCTGTACCTTAAAGCTTCTCAAATCACCTCTCTCTTAGTGAGTCGTTTGTAAAAATTTCCCATATAGTGTTGAATTACAGATTTGAATTTTTTGCCATGTAAATTATTGTAACATGCTTTGAAAATCAGAACAAATGTGTTTCCACTAACCCTAAACAGTTTTTTGTTTTTTGGCTTTTGGGTCACACCCAGCAGCGCTCAGGGGTTACTCCTGGCTCTATGCTCAGAAATTGATCCTGGTAGGCTCAGGGGACATATGGGATGCCAGGATTCTAACCACCATCCTTCTGCATCTAAGGCAAACACTTTTTTTTTAATTTTTATTTTTAATTATGAGAACAAAGATGCAAAGAAAGAGGACAAGGTAAAGTTACAGTGGAAGGACAATCACCCATAACATAATTCTCAGAAGTCCCCTTGCTGCTATCTTAACTTTGAACTTTCAGCCAAAGAACAGTAAGATAAATAAAACAGATTCCATGTACAATTACTTTGTCCCTCAAGTCCCCAGATTGTAACATATTATAATATTTCTTAATAGTACACAAGGCAATCTAAAGCCATAAAACTTATGTAACACCTTAAACATTAGAGGCATAGTATTCTTTACATTTCCATGAACATGCATATTAGCTTAAGTTAACCTCAAATTTTAAGTGTTTTTTTTTAAGGATTAGAGTCAAAGGAGCACAGTAAAAACGGTGTTAGAGTGGCAATTGTTGTTTGCATAGGCCCACCAAAATATGAGGGGCATGGAAAGGAATAACCTTGGCCTAAATACAAAGAGACCCTACCCCTGAAGTTTCCTGGCAAAAGATCAACTCTAGGCTCCAAGCAAGTTAGATCGTCCAATCCAAGACATTGTCCATAGTGCCAACACACTAAGGCAAACACTTTACCACTGTGCTATCTCTCCAGCCCCTAACCCTAAACAGTTTATACATAGTGTTGAGAAGCCCGTAGATCTGTTTTCTCAGGTTTTGTGATGTTTTTAACATGAGAGTCTATTAGATCTTATTTAGAGATAGACCAAAAAATTTACCCAGTTTAGTAACCATCAAAAAAATATATCAGTGGAATTTTGGTTAAAAAGGCATATTTTGTTAAAAAGGCATATTTCTGGGGCCGGGTGGTGGCGCTAAAGGTAAGGTGTCTGCCTTGCCAGCACTAGCCTAGGACGGACCGCGGTTCGATCCCCTGGTGTCCCATATGGTCCCCCAAGCCAGGAGCGACTTCTGATCGCATAGCCAGGAGTAACCCCTGAGCGTCAAACGGGTGTGGCCCAAAAACCAAAAAAAAAAAAAAGGCATATTTTGATAGAATATCTTGTGATTAAAATTAATGGCTTTTACTTAAATTAAAATGGCAATTATAATTTCCAACTATTACTAAACTATCTTCCATATAACTACATAAAATATTTTGTCTATAACTTTTTTCACTTATAATAACCACTTTAAGATATTATACACTTATTTATTAAGGTATTTATTGTCACAATTAGTATCATCTTCCTTAACAACTTGCATGCTACAAACTAATGAACCAGGATTTAAGTAATTTCACTTCTTCAGGAAACCAGTCTCTATAATACTGAAAGGGTGGGTGAGAATATATAGCTGAGGACAAATTGCTTTATCAAGATCAATTTTGGACCTAGTACTTCATTCTTGTATGCAGAATTGATTTATTGAAAGAGGGACTTAAAAAAAACTCACCAAGGTACTCTTAGCAAATCATTTTGTTTTATCCTCATAATTTTTTTAATTTAAATGTAAATAAAAATACAAGGACTTTACCTATTTTTAGTGTTCGTGGGTTTTTTATAGCATCTTAAAAGATTGACTAACCCATGTCAAATTTTCTATAAATATTCCTCAGATCTCAGCTATATCTGCATTACATATTGAGTTGAATTGAAAAATCAAGCTTCCTTTTAACTGCTTTTCAATTTTTTTCTTTGAAGTCATTCAAATGTGTGTGACATGGTCTATATGTCTGTGTGTCTGCATGTAAGTGTACTAATACTAATGCAAGTGTAATGAATAAGTACGTCAGATAGAAATAACTGAGTACTTCTCACATTACTGAGTACAAAGAATGTCAATATATGCTATAGATAATTAGTTAATAACCCAGTTATTATCAAAAATTACAATATATATAAGATTGATAAATATATAAAACTTTAGTTTGATAGTTTCATTAAAATACCTATAATCTATAATTTCTTACTATTTTATTTTTATGTTACTCATATAAATATTTTCATTTTCTTTCCCTTGATTACAAAATTCTGTTTTCACTGCAGTAGAATGTAGAACAGAAGACAGTACTGCTAAAATGTTTTCTAGCAATAGTAGTACTAGTATTCTTTGCACTACTTTTGTTGTTCTTAGTCTTATATTTGTTATTGTTTTAAGGGGCCATACTTGATGGTACTTGGGGTTCACTTTTGTCTTGGTGTTCAGGGGTCATTCTTGATGGGGATCTGAGGACCATATGTGGTATTGGGTATTCAAACCAAATTAAGAGCAAGACGAGTTTCTTACCTACTATGCTATTTCTCCAGCCCCTCTTGAACTGTTCTTGATGTTAAAAAAATGCTTTAGAATAAATAACATTACTGTATATTATTATTCATTCTTCATTTTGAGATGTGCCAGATATCACATTCTCTTTTCCCAATTCTACATATGCAGTTATTTGATTGCTCTGTCAAAACAAAGATGGGTCCTTTAAGTGTACTTGCATTTATCCAGTAGCATGATAAATGCTTTGCAAGAAGGAATGTTATCTTTCCAGACTGCCATGTGCTCACTGATGCATATGCTCCTGTACAGTCTCATGGGGATTTCCCAACAACCAGTTGCAATGGTACAGTCAGTTTTCGGTGCATGTGCTACCTCCCTAATATCCAGTTCCTTCTTCAAATGCATATGCATATGCATGTGAGGGTTGAGTATGCTGAGTAATTCTTATACTATCTTCCGTTCAGTGAAGGCAGTGGCTTGAATATGTTTGTGTGCTCCATGGAGAAAACCAACCATCTCAGCCTATGTATTAGCCTTCTCATAAAGTAGATGCTAGTGATAACATGACACAGGCTTAAACACAGAGAAAAGTGATGAGGAAATTATGGGATATTAAAAACTGTTGAGAGCTGTCTGAGGATGACAAGAAGCTTTTAGTTAAAAATTAGATAAACTGTAGTCTCTCTGCTATGAGAGATTGAGAAAAAGACACGGAACTTTGCATCGTTACAAATTTCAAAAGAAAAGAGATTTCAGAGTATGATGGTTTTTATACAGACCTGAAGTATTTTGAATACTCGGTTGTCTATAACTAGTTATCAAATATACATTAGTATTTATATCTTAGATTGTAGATATGACATAAGATATACTTAAGAGAAATAATTCACTGAATATTGGGACTCAGATCTGGAGAGATAATACAGAATGTAGGCACTTGTCTTGTATGCAACAAACGCAGGTTTGATCCCTGACGCCCCAAGAGTTCTCTGAGCCCTTCCTTCTCTGAATAGAGAGCCAAGTGAGCAGTGCCAGGTTTGGTTAAAAAAAAACAGCAACAGAAAAAAAATGGTATTATTAGAGATGCAGAAGTGGAATTCAAGTCAACTTTTCTCACTCTAAAGTTGTTCTTTCCATTATGCATTCTGTTTTTCTGTGATGATGGGAGAAAAGAGTGTGTCTTCTGTTTGGCACATTCCTTTCTCAGCAATTGACATATCTAGAAATTAGAATTCATTGATATTTTCATAAAATGAACTCCCCAGTAAAGTTTGCTATCCTCATCCAAACAGACAAACCTCAGGATGCTGCTCCAAGATGAAGATTCTTGTTGTGGTTTTCTTTTAGAAATACGTGGGTTCAGATGCAGCTATCACTTTGAATGTGCTAATCCATACATCTGATCCCACGGTGGTTCACTATCATATGGCATACAGATGAGAAAAATCTCTCCATTTCCCACAATGTACAATAAAGCTTGTAGAAGTCAGATTTTTTAATGGTTTCAACAAAATGTGCTTCCCAAGACAAAATTCTTCATATAATGGAGCATGCTCCTATTATAGAAATTTTATGAACCTCTTCCTTTACTTAAATAAAAAGAAAATAAAAATAAAATTGTATCTTCAAAGTAGAGAGGGGGTATTACTATAATGTCCTCAAAAAAGTACAGTCTAGTCAGGGTATTCTACAGGGAGTAGATTCAATTCACTTCAGTACTGATGATATTCAAAATTTTATAGGAAATATGTTGATTCACTAGATTTAATTTTGAATGTTATGATACTAAAATTAGAGGAAAGGTTGAATTCATTTCAAGGAATGGGTAGTCCTGTGTGCAGCTTTGTTTTAATGTTTTGCCAAATTTATCTGAGTTGGAAAAAACATATATTCAGTTCACTTAGACTTTCCAGATAAGGATATGACTAAAAGTTGGGATACTTTCTCAACTCAACCTGATGTTTTAATCTTCCCACATCCAACTGATTTTTTCCCTCCTTCCCCTTTTTTGTACCTAATTCTGGTTGGCTGAAAATCAACAGTTTCACAAAATAATACGTCATTTGGTGAAAGTGACAATTCAAACCTCCAAGCTATATGTTGAATACTTGTTTTGGACATACACATGTCACAGGTTCAAAGATCTTTAAGAGTATTTTTTTTAATGATGTCAATAATCAGGGAGAAAGAAAAGGGAAAATTCTGAGGGCTTATCCTTTAAAGTTATGCAAAAGTTTCCAAACTACAGGCCTAAAGGAAAAGAAAGATTTTTTTTTTTTGGCCAAGAATGTCTTCCTCTAGTCTTTTAATCCCAGTCAATTCTGTGTGTCTCAGAAAACAAAATCTCTTCCATTATAGCATGCTTAATGTGTAGACAGTTATGATTTTCTCTGTTTTCATTTAAATAGTGTGAAATAGGCATCAGTACCACAAAGAAGCATGTGGAGTTCTGTGCTCCATTGGAATCTCAAAAGGTTGTTTTAAATATTTGAGGTTTTTCTTCCCTTTTTAACAACCATGAACCAACTACTGTTCTTGCACAATGTGGACAATTAAAGGATAAAACTTGGAAGCAAATTCAGTACTAGAATAAAATAAAAACTCATAAAGGCTGTAGTCAAGCTAAACCATGGTATTTTATTGAAATCATTGTTGTATGTGAGTAAATGATGTCTCAGTACTTTTAAGGTTAGAATGTGGGAGGTCGTTTGATTAATAAAAATTTAACAAGCTGTTTGACTATCTTTAGAAGGAATTGTTGTTATTGTTATTGTTGTGTTGTTAAACTGGAGCCTCCCTGATAGTACTATGGAGCCTGGACTTTACCCATGATACTTGCGAGGCATGGAACTGATGTGGGTTATAGATCACTTCTGATTATTGAAAACACACACACACACACACACACACACACACACACACACACACACACGTTCTTGCCCTCAAGCAGGCAAAACTGGAAGCACGGGATACCACTTAAAAGACAAATTCAGAAGAAATTCTATTACAAAAGATAGAAAGTAGGGATAGAAGACAAGCAGGATCTTATAGGATGGAAATGGTCCACTAAACAGGATTCCAGAGAATGGTGAGGATCCTCTTTCATTTGTCTTCTTAACCAAGAGGAGTAATTGAGCACTTTTCATTTGTTTTTATGCAGGTTTTCAAGCAGAGGCAGTGTGCTGAGATGAGTATCTTTATCCAAGTTACCATACACATGGAGGGCTTATCCTCATGACATTCTATGTTAACATACCAATGATTCCTTTCTTTAGGGTCATTATTTCTAACCTTACCCGACCTATTTCCCTTTGTCTCTGTATCACTAAGGGCCATCAGGGCTAATCCACCAAGCTCAGAGGCTACGCAATGCCAGGAACTGAAGGCATGTCAACTCTTTGCAATATTTTCCCAGTCCAAAGATGCATATTTGTTCAAACACATCTCCATAGGATTCTTAGGATCTAAAGACCT
This sequence comes from Suncus etruscus, assembly GCF_024139225.1. Lineage (NCBI taxonomy): Eukaryota > Metazoa > Chordata > Mammalia > Eulipotyphla > Soricidae > Suncus > Suncus etruscus. The sequence continues at coordinate 145,588,260 of NC_064852.1, read as the reverse complement.
TGCAAAATAGCTTCTTTTTTTAGCTAAGTTGGCACCACCTTTTCATTCATTTCTAGGGAGGGAGTAAAGGGGAGATCCCAAAGCAGTGGTCAGGAAGCCACGGAATTTTTTGCCAGTAGGGCAGATGCCTCAATGTGCGGACATAAAGATGTGGTGCTAATTGAGTTTATAGCATTTGGGCCACTGCAGTCAATCTGGAAGTACTGAAACTAAAGGTATTTGTGGCCAGGGGAACTCCAGGATTAAACCCTGCAATGTTTTGCATGTACCCCTAACACCTATACTAGGACCCCTGCCTCCAACCCCATTCTTTAAATACTGCATACCAATAATACTTCCAGATTGTCAAACTTTATATTTCTAATTTCAGTTTAAGTAACATATTTTCTGTAATCCCTATATTCAATGTTTCCTCTCTTTTTTGAATTCATTTTTCTTTTAAAAGCATCTATAATATTTGACCTATAATTTTATCAAGACCGATTTGCATTTTTTGTTATGTCTGTTTGAATACAGGTCTTATTTGCCATACTGACTAATTAAAAGCTTTTAAAGTCCAGAGTCATTATTTAATTTCTCTTTGAATTTTTCACAGGGCCTAGGTAGGGAAATTCATAGGTTAGGATGAATAATACAGAAAATGCTGATTTACTGAGTCATTTGCTGATTTACATGTCAATCAATGTGAACTCTGTGTGTCTTTGAACCCATACTAGGGACATATATGTTCATTTTTTTTTTATAAGTGTGAGTGCGAATATTCAAACATAGAATTTAAACTCAAACTAATGGACCTGAGATGCTCCTTTAAAAGTACCAATCAGGTACTAATCAGGAATATAACACACACACACACACACACACACACACACACACACACACACACAAATGACAGAGCCAACACTTAACAGAAGTTAAGATGTACTTCAAACATCTACTATAAGAACACTGAAATCCTCTCTAAAGCATTACAAAATCAGGATCCTCAGATTCCTGCCATTTGAAGACTTCTGGTAAGTGCTAATCTAACCTAACTCAATACTAAATCCAAGACTACAAAAATCTAGAAACCTAAGTTTTCGGTTGTGAGAACTCTGAACCTTCTAAGGTTTAGCCTTAGCTACCCTTATTAGAACTCTTAGTCACCTTGTTTTTCTGTAGTCTTGTTGACCAAGTCCTAGAATCTGTCTGAAAATCTTGTCTTATCTGTTTTCAGGCTTCTAGTCTCTCCCTCAGCCTCCCACTCCCTATGCTGAAGAAATCACCTTTTACATTCTTTTCTCTTAGGTCAAAATTTCAAGTTCTGTAACATTCCTACTGCTTCTCTCTGTTCCCTCTGTAATTTATGCACACATGATATTAATATTAAGTGACTGCTTTGAATTATTCAATTGTTGATCTAATATTGTCATGTGCATTTTCCTGAAAACAATAATTGCAGAATTGGACAGAGTAATCCAGTAACTCGGCTTGTCATGTGCATGAATAGAAAAGCACAAGGGAGTAGATGAGAGTTGGGGAAAGTTACTGCCAGCTGGACCTTTGAAAAGAACGATGTTCTGTAACCTCAGGAGCCACTGAGCACAATTGAGCCTTGTCTATTTTTGGCAATGTATTAAGGATTCATGTAATATTGTGGCTTCCCTCTCCTGTTTCCCTACCTATACTTGGGGGGGGTATATGGAACTGATCTAGGATATAATAATAAACAGCCTATAACCTTGGTTGCATGGTACTTTGAAGAAGAGTGTAGCTCAAAATTATCTCTGGAATTTTCTTCCTATCAAGATTTGTAATGATATAGTAATCCTGGATATATGGCTTTTCTATATTCCAAGATACCTAAATTTACTTTATCAAAACAGGTCCAACAAAATTTCTTTTTATACATATGCATGCTAAAATTATAAAATTATTGTGCAGTGACTTGCTATTGCTCTTAATCTTATATTCTTAAAAATTTATTATTCCCTATCAAAATACATGTGACTGGGAAAATAAAACATTTTATTTTTCTGGAAGAGGCTCAGAGGTACTTGGCAGTGTGCAAAGCTTCTTACTTTGGCTCTGTGCTCAGGTGTCACTCCTGGTGATGATTGAGGAACTATATATATATGGTGTTTCCAAGTATTTAACCCTGTTAAGTCACAGGCAATGTGTATCTAGACAATTTCTCTGGTTCTCAAATTTTTCTTGATAGTTTAACCCTGGTGGTCTTTCTTTTCATTTCTGGTGCCAGAGTTCAAATGCAGAATTTCACCCATGCAAGACAAGTTCTCTGCCACTAAGCCATTGCCCAGATCATTGAAATTGTTATCAATAGAATTCCTTCTATATCCCCAATTTTTTAATTTAATATAAATCCATCTGGAAAAAATGCAAAGTTTTATATAAAAGTAAATGCTAGACTAACAAGACTATATGGGGTTCATTTTAAAATCTATACAAAAGTGAAATCATGTTGCACATATGAAACTAATATCTACATATAAATTATACTTTAGTGTAAGAATAAAGAATGTGTAATAAGGTGTCTAGGATGTTGTTTATCAGTTGGGCATGTGCCTGACATGAGAGGTTCCCTCTTCAATCCTAGAGCTTCAAGATCCTCTGACTACTTCTAGAGATAGCCCTGGTAGGCTGCAAAACCTTTGGACCTAACCATCTGGCTGTACAGCTAGGCCAAATATTTCTGGGAACTTTGAGCACTGTTTGGAAGTATCCAGATTAAAAAAGTAATAAAGTACAGAGTAGCTTTCCTACGCAATTCAGCTTATAGTTGTTTCTGTCATTGCTATTATCATTGTTATTAGTACAATTGTTAATAGGAAGAGAAGCAGTTATCATAACTAACTGAAATCAAATCTGAATTTTTAGTTTGTGGGTGATGAGTTTCACTATTTTAACACAGTAAGATGACCTCTCTCCTAAATACATACTTCAGCCCCTCTCAAATAGTTTCTTATCCATGATACATGTTTTATTTATTTAGATCCTGCGTGCCCTTTTTGGTGCTGATTCTTATCTGCTTTCTTCTTGTGTGCTTCATTCTAATGTATCCCTATTTTGAAATAGACTTTAGAGACAGAGACAATTTATGAGGGAGGAGGACAAAACTTTAAGGCACACACAAATTACCTGAATCTCACTAGTAGTTCAATTCTTAGTAGGTCTGGATGAGCTGGAAATTCTGTTTCTAATAAGCTTTCAGGGAAAGGTGATGTTGCTGGTCTCTGGAATAGAGAACAACTTTATGTGTATAGCCAAGTAAAACAACATAAGAGGTACTGGATTCCTCTCTTTTACTAACTCCAAAACCCTTCAGTGGGCCAAGAAACAAGGAACCCACCATATTCCATGTAATTTTAATTTTTTTCTTTGAAAACACCAACATTTTCTACTTTCTATTTCCCCATTCATGCTCCTATATTCTTCTTAACATTTGTAATAGCTGCTAAAACATATGTTGTCTTAATTTCTTCACTGCTTAAAAATAACAAATGATGCCAGAGCAGTAGTACAGCCAGTAGGGTCCTAGCCTTGTCTGCAGTTGACCCAAATTGGATTCTCAGTACCATATATGATAGTATGCTTTTTTAAAATAATGTCTTTATTTAAGCACCATGATTATAAACATGTTTGAAATTGGGTTTCGGTTATGAAAAATAGAATGATTACAAATATGTTTGAAATTGGTTTTCAGTTATAAAAAGGCATACCCATTTTCACCAGTGCAATCTTTCCACCACCAATAGTTTATATCCAGGAGTGATCCCTGAACGAAGGGGCAGGAGTAAGCCCTAAAACCATTGGGAGTCGCCTAAACACACCCACTTCAATTTTAAAAATAGAATTATTATTTATTTAAAAAAAAATTAATATAGGGGCCGGGCGGTGGCGCTAAAGGTAAGGTGCCTGCCTTACCTGTGCTACCCTAGGACGGACCACGGTTCGATCCCCCGGCGTCCCATATGGTCCCCCAAGCCAGGAGCGACTTCTGAGCGCAAAGCCAGGAGTAACCCCTGAGCATCACCGGGTGTGGCCCAAAAACCAAAAAAAAAAAAAAAAAAAAAAAAGAAATACTTTAAATAAAAAAAAATAATATAGTCCCATTTATTTATTTCTGCTTTTACTATATTAGGCTGAGAAGCTTCTGCACCTCAAAGGAAATAGTGCCCAGAATACAAGAGCCACCCACTGAGTGGGAGAAACTATTCACCCAATACCCATCAGATAAGTGGTTAATATCCAAAATATACAAGGCACTGACAGAACTTTACAAGAAAAAAACATCTAACCCCATCAAAAAATGGAGAGAAGAAATGAATAGACACTTTGACAAAAAAAGAAATACAAATGGCTAAAAGGCACATGAAAAAATGCTCTACATCACTAATCAACAGGGAGATGCAAATCAAAACAACTATGAGATTGGCACACATCAGAAAGAATGAGAACAAGCAGTGCTGGTGAGGATGTAGAGAGAAAGGAACTCTTATTCACTGCTGGTGGGAATGCCATCTGGTCCAACCTTTGTGGAAAGCGATATGGAGATTTCTCCAAAAACTGGAAGTTGAGCTCCCATATGATCCAGCTATACCACTCCTAGGGATATATCCTAGGAACACAAAAATACAATACAAAAATTCTTTTCTCACACCTATATTCATAGCCAGACTCTGGAAACAGCCTAGATGCCCCTCAATAGATGAATGGTTAAACTGTGGTACATATACACAATATATATATAATATACATATACACAATGGAATATTATGCAGCCATCAGGAGAGATGAAGTCATGAAATTTTCCTATACATGGATGTATATGGAATCTATTATGCTGAGTGAAATAAATCAAAGGGAGAGAGATAAACACAGAATGGTCTCCCTCATCTATGGGTTTTGAGAAAAATAAAAAACATTTGTGTAATGATTCTCAGAGACAAAATAGAGGAGGACTGGAGGGTCCAGCTTCTGACTCACCATGAAGCTCACCACAGGGATCGTTTAGTGCAGTCACAGAAATAATTACGCTGAGAACTATCATAACAAAATGTGACTGAATGAGGGAAGTAGAAAGCCTGTCTAGAGTACAGGCTGGTGTGGGGTGGGGAGGAAGGACACTTGGGATATTGGTCATGGGAATGTTGCACTGGTGAAGGATTTTATATATATTATTATTAATTATATATAATTATATAAATATATACTATTATATATAAATATATATTTATATATATTAAAAATAAAAAATATAAAAGAAAGGATAAGGCCTTCCAATTCTTACCACAGGCAGTGTTCTTTACACTGACTGTATAGACTCTAGAGGAACTACAGTAAATGCACCCCATATACACCTCAACACAGGCTCTTTGCCTGGTCTGTATTGTGAATTGGGGAACAAAAAATAAAATTAAAATAGCAAATAATAGTTTAAAATTGTCTAAGTTCAGTCCTGGCATCCCATAGGGCCACCTGAGCACCACCAGAATTAATTCCTGAATGCAGAACCAAGATAACCCCTTAGCATTGCTGAGTGTGGTCCAAAAACACACACGTACACAAATACACACACATGCATATCTAATCATGAAACTCCAGTTTATCAGAAAATTTTAGTTCCCTATTGGATTTTAAAATTAAACTCTCAATGACACTGGTGAAGAAATCTGGTACTTGAACATTGTACCATTGTATGAGAAATATGAGAATTCCTGCTAGCAAACCAGCAGCTTTTTCTGACTAGACATAATTAGGACTTCCTATATAATAATCTATGAGTTCTTCAGAAAAAAAATTATTGTAGTATTACTTTTCAAGCCCTAGAAAGTCACCACTAACTTTTTGAAATCAGTGGTGAAGCTAACATTATATGGGGAAATATATCGATTCTGCCTCTGCATGGAAAATCATGCCAGTTTGGTGAACTGAAATAATACAATTTGTGCTTAACTAGCATAGCTTCTGAAGGCTTCTATCCTATTTAGTCCAAGAAGATTTCAGACAATGATCTCAGCCTTCCTTGGACTGACAACTTCTGTATCTCCAAAGTGGTGATTCAGCTTTATTTTGAGCCCAAATAAAGTAGGGAGCGTTATTCTTCTCAGGTCCACAGGGGGCTCAGAGCCAGCAACAGCTGTCAGCTCAGCGGGTTTCAGCTTGCTGCTCAATGCACACTGACTCCAAGTCCTTGGCAGGGAAGAATGAGAGCCCTGTGCGTATGGGAAAATGCTTGACTTGTCTACTCTCCTTTTGTTGCTGTTGTTTTACAGTCCAAGTTCCACTTAATAGACATTGGGAAAAAAATCTGTCCCGTCCTCAATAATAGGGCAACATTCATTGTCATTGTTGTGTTGCATCAGTTCAGCTTTAACTGAAATCTCTGATCCGACCAATAGGGTAATAGTTGATGTTCTGTATTTGAGAGATCTCACCGCTCTCACCACTTACCTTCCCAGTCACATTTTGCCTCTCATTCTCATTCATATTCTCCTTTACCTATGTAAATCTTTAACATGCTATACTATATCCAAAAGCTTAAGTATGTAATTTTTTATAAGCCAACTATATATTCATTCTTCAAAAAAGGCTTGTTCCAATTTTTGTCTTCTATTTTACTAATCATTTGAATGAAAATGTTTAAAATGTCTAAGATTTAATAATAGAAGACAACTAAAATTTCCAGGTTATGGACTGAATAATTGGCTACTGTGATAACCAATTTGTGAATGAATGTTATATCTATTAGTTTCTATATTCTATCTAATGACTCTTGCATTGTGATATTTTAAAGATTTCCGTTTATTATAATGTCCTTTTTAAACACATTCCAGATTTATACTTCCAGAGCTTTGGGGATATACTAACACATGCTTTCATTTTCTCTAGGTTTTTGGGGGGTAAATAAAGGACTTGCAAATGATATATAAGAATAAAAATTCTCGGGGCCGGAGAGGTGGTGCTAGAGTTAAGGTGTCTGCCTTGCAAGCGCTAGCCAAGGAAAGGACCAGGGTTCGATCCCCCGGCGTCCCATATGGTTCCCCCCAAGCCAGGGGCAATTTCTGAGCACTTAGCCAGGAGTAAACCTCTGAGCATCAAATGGGTGTGGCAAACACACACACACACACACAGACACACACGCACGCACACAAAGAACAAAAAAAGAATAAAAGTTCTTATAAAATCTATGAGAATCAAGAAAAAATAAATCTCATCTATCCTGATATTAACTCTGTCCTACATATATATACATAATTCATATACTTATTCTTTCCTCTTATCATTACACTATAAGATTTTTTTATTCCTCTATTCATTTATTCATACTTTGCTGAGACCTATCATGTTTCAGAAATTGAGCTAGGTACTAGGAATGAATTAATTAAAAGCAAAAATTTTCTTGCTTGATTTCTATTCCGTTGAGGAAAACCAATGGTAAACCAGTAAGCAGATATAAAAAGAGAATCATGATATTTTTTATAAATACTTCTTTCAGCCTGAAATAGAAATTACTTGATGTTCATGACTATTCTCTAAAAAAATATTGTTTCAAATATGAAGAATGGGGTCAACTTGAACATACAAAGATATAAACATACAAACATGTAAAAGAAAGAATTAAAAAACAATAAAAGCAAAAGAAAACAAAACAAAATGAAAAGGTTCTGGCAGAGAGAAAGGCAGAAATTTGTAAAAAATAATAATGTTTTTGTGACTGGAAGATATCCAGTGTAACAGGAACATAAGAGAGACTGTCTGTGGTTGAGCTTGTTAAGTAAGATGGGGCCAGGTTACATGAAAGTTTATGTAAAGGAAGGGTTAGGGTAAAACTCTAGGAAGGTCATAATCATAATTGTTCCATAAAAAGGTTCAGAAGGAAACATTTTCTTATTTTCAAGACTAAATTGCCTAAGATAAAACAGTGTAGTATTTGCCAGTACTTGTACTATCTACCCTCTGTTTATTTCCAGCTCTTACTTTCACCACTTAGTCCCCATTCAAGATCTATGACCTATTTTTCAGATCTTCAGGTTGGACAGACAAGTGCAAATTTTTAGGCCAAAAAGGAGCTGAGCCTTCTCAAATGTAGACTAGGAATAGCCTCGGGAAACTACTTTTAGCATTTCATTCCCATGGTTCTTTTCTATGTGAATGATTGTTGGACCTGTACTATGTATAATATTCCACATCTGCTAGTATTTGGCTTTAAAAAAATTCTTAATATGCTTTCATCACCTTTCCTGGTGATGCTACATTTTCAAATACGATTCAAAGCCCCTCCCTCCTTTCACTGGTATTTTTTAAGAATTATCATCAAAGTTTAAGCAACTAAAACTTTGATAATATATTTGGGAGTTTTAAACACAAATTCACCTTCCTGTGTGCATTATTTCCCAACAAAGCATTTTTTAAATCTACTTCAAATGAAGTTATTTAATTGACTTCCTGAGGCTCTTTGAATACTAAGTTGAGCCAAAGGTGAAATAATATCTTATTATGTTGCTTTATTATATTTTAGAGCACGTAAGTAACTTTAGTGGAGAACTAGGGAAAGTTACATAGAAAAGACCCAGATGGTGAAATACCACATGATCTATGCCTTGGTATGAGAAATCGTGCAACTAAAATAACATTTCCCAGGCATTTATTTATTGCCCCAGTTTGAAATAATTATTATGCTTCTGGCAAGAGACAAAGGTGGAAAATGAACATTTAAATAGAGTTAGCATTAAAAGTGTTATTGCATTCTTTTCGGAACATAATCACCTGTAACTGAAAAGGTAATGTTTCCATATGTCAGATATTAACATATACATTCTTTATTAATTTATGTCAGATATTTGAACTTTTTACCTGAATGTAGGTGTAGCATATTGTCAACTAGGCTCTTCTAATAAGTCAAATGGTTAGTGATAAAAGACAGTCTTGTGATAAGATATAGAAACTAATGTTAATATAGTCATAAACACATATAAAAACATGTTCTTCCTGTAATAATACCTTTCATAGAAATTGACAATATCTTTTCCACTCAGAGAAAATTGTGGAAAACGATTTGTTTCATCACCGTGTGTGTGTGTGTGTGTGTGTGTGTGTATATATATATATATATATATATATATATATGTAAATTGAACACTCTTTTCATGTTATTCAATCAAGTTGCATTGTTTCAAATGAATCTAGATCCCAATCTTGCTGTTATTATTTCTTCATTAACAAATACTCCCCCACCTCAAATTGACCTACATGTGTTTTTTTAATATATTTGTGTGTATCAGGATGAAAATAACACACCATAATTGCCCTTTGATTTGTAATGCTGTTAGCAGAAATAGGAGATAATATAGGGGTTAAGGTACCTGTTTTAAATGTGCCTGATTCTAGTTCAGCCACTTATATAACTCAGGCTCACATTCAAACTAGTTTGCAATTTAAAAATTCTTTCATATATGGGGGTAATCTTGGTGGTCCTGAGCTCCATTGAACTTTAGCATTACTAAATCCTTATGCTATCATATTGGAATACTGGTCCTGTTGGCTTGGAATCACCGGGGGTAGAAAGGTTATAGGTTTTTTTAAGTGTCACTTGGAAGGCCCATAAATAAATAATGAAATAAATAAGTTAATAAATAGATAAGTAAATAATGCTGTTATCAATCAAATGTTATCTCACAATTCAGTAAAAGGACCTAGATTGTTTCCAGAAACTATGTTATCTTAGTGAATACCACCAACAAAATGTATCCTGCTTCCTTCGGCATAAATTCATGGTTATCTAAAAGTTACTCAGAACTCCAGAGAGAAAGCACAAATCAACAACTTTATGCACAGATCACTTTTTCTCATGCTTTTTTAAATTAATGGATGATAAATGGGAAAGAATCGAGCATTTACCCTCCATGTCCTTATATATTTTATTTAAAATATCCAAGTAGTTTACGAGGAAGAAAAAAATTGTAATTTATAAAGTAGTAAAAGCTAACCAACTCAAGAAATATATGAAATAAATCGATAAAAATTACATAAGTTTATTCTTTGAACACAAAACTGTGACTTAGGGACAAAATGATACGTTTTATGTTGTATTAATATTTTTAAACTACTCTGTCTGATAGACTTTAAAACTCTCATACTTTCTTTTTCTTCTTTTTGCTTTCTTCTTTTTTCTTTCTTTCTTTTTCTTTCTTCTTTCTTTCTTTCTTTCTTTCTTTCTTTCTTTCTTTCTTTCTTTCTTTCTTTCTTTCTTTCTTTCTTTCTTTCTTTCTTTCTTTCTTTCTTTCTTTCTTTCTTTCTTTCTTTCTTTCTTTCTTTCTTTCTTTCTTTCTTTCTTTCTTTCTTTCTTTCTTTCTTTCACTTCTTTTCTTTCTCTACATCTTTCTTTTTTATGGATAAAAATTCAGACTCAGGTAAAAAAAAAAAAACCTTGGTTTAGGTTATTCAGAAAGCTAGTGACTTTTTTTCACTTTAGACACTAAAATCACAAGTCTCTTGAATTCTGGTCTTTTTTTTCTTTTATAATAACAAATTGCTGGTTATCTTTGTGCTTTATCTTTGATGCTGGAAGTCAAATGTGCCGTAGGAGTCTACTGCACAAGGACAATGAGTCATAAAATGGCTGCTGGTCTTTCCAAAAGTTGGCTGGAAGAAGGACCATCATGAAATGAAGGGAATGAGAACTCTAAGTTCTCACCCCCCAAAATTTTTCAATGTGAGGGTATACAGAAATTTGCAGTGGTCAGACTCACAGAAACTAGTCAGTTTAAACAGAAAACTTTTTTTTAATTAGTGGGTCCAACACATTCTTCCCAGGCTTTTTTTTTTTTTTTTTTTTGTAACTCTCAGTGGCTTAGTGCTCAGAGAGGAGGAAAAGTATGAGGAAAACAAACAGACAGACCTTCTTTGTGCATTGGCTTCTGGCCTACCAAGTCAGCCGGCTGGATGCGGAGGCAATTTACTTAGTGTTTGTGGCCTTCGGCTGACTTCTGCCTGGGGAAGTTGGGCAATATTTATTGTTGAATGGGGCCCTGGGAGATTATTCTTGGAAGGAACAACCTCTGTGAACCTTTATATGTTGATAGAAAAAATCTCTTAAAGCCAGGCTTTCACAAATGTGTTTGCCTCTTTCTAAAACACAAAAATTATCAAGAACCAAAAAAAAAAAAAATTGGAAATTCAGTTCTATGGATGTAGTTACCACACACTCTTTGTGATGAGCCTCCTAGGAGCACTGATTTCAGAAACTAGAGAAGAAAACTAAATGGCCTAAGCTGTTCTCTAGGATTTTGTGAAGTAATAAATATTTAAAATATATTCTATGTTTACAGGGTATTTTGGGTGATGGGAAAATGTTGAGGAGTTATAGGTTACAAACTATAGCAAAAGAAAAAAAATTAACAAAGGAAGATCTGTGGCATTGAGGTCTCAATAGAATTTATCCTCTTCCCCCAAACCCCAAAAATAAGCACCACTAATAAGAAAAAAAATTATCTGGGTATCAGACTTGTCTAATATCATTAATCCATTCAATTACAAAATCAAGCCCATCTCTTGCCAATCTTTCTCTCCTTAAGCTAGTGTCTGATCTTACAAGAAAAAAAGTAAGTGACAAGAATAGAGGCTCTACTTCATGGAAGGATCCACACTTCATGCCCTCTGTCACAGTGGGCCTTCAGACATTGTCCCTTATGCCCTGGGGCACCCATTTGTTACTTGCAATCATAGTGGACAGCTGCCATGAGCTGGCCTTTCTCAGCAGGGTCAGAGCTGGGCAGCTTCTGGCAAAGAAATCTCACCTTTTCTTTGGCTTGGGCACAGTACTTTTAAGGGCTGCAGCACAGTGGCCTTCAGTCTAACCAGCTGCTCAATATCCCTGAGGACACATTCATGTTTTTGAAATAGTGTGAAAAGCTTTCCAATGGGGTCTCAGCTACTTCAAATCCCAGAGGAATTCTAGAATATTGCCCTTTGAGATCACCTCTACCTGACCACCTCAACAGAGTCCAGTTGCTGAGGCCACATCCAGTGAGGTGATGAGGAGATATTTCAGAAGGGACCTTTAATCCAGAAAAGGTAGAATGAATGGCCTTCAGTTTTATTGCCCTCATCTTCCCTAATGTTTGTTTTTTTCTCTCTACCCAAACATGACATCACAAACCTTACACTCTTACTCTCCTTTCTAGTCTTCTTTCCACAAATTTTCTATGCCAACAAAGCATGGATGAGTGTTCTAGTTTCTCTTAAATCATCATCTTCTCTTTACAGTCAGTCCATCAAAATGAAATATGTCTTCCACACTATAGAGGAGCACTAATATTACTTAAAAGGGAAGCAGATATTCAATGAAAACTGAAAGATCTTGTGCCAAAATAATAGTCAATCCATTCTGATTTCAGAAGTCAAATATTCCCATATCTTATTTTTTTCCTCATTGTAAAAATGTTTTCTAATGTTTTCTAAAGTTAACAAGGTGCTTTGGGCAAATGAATTCAAGATCATATATTCAGAAAGTCAAAGGAATTGTGGAAAATTACCTTGTTTATGCTTATTATACTATTGGCACATTCTATGCATAAATATACAAAAGAAATCAGGACTTAATACTCACATGAGTTGCTTCACAGAAAGGAGGAGAATATAATTTATTTTTATGTAATCTGTGTGAAACTGTGAGGCCCCAAACTTTAAACTTTTATTGCACTGAGGACAATTCTTGCAATAGCCCTACTAGCTTCTGAAATAACAAAAGTCACTCTTATGTAGAGACATTACGTTTATAAGGAAGTGCTTGCCACCAGATGATATTACAGGCTAGCAAAACCTTTGGTACCCATAAACCTGTGACAAACTGAAGGTGAATGTACAGGAGAGCTGCTGCTTTAGAGTTATTAGCTAGAAGAAGATAATGGAAAAGACCAAGAATTGGTGGGGTACAAGATAAAAGGTAGTTGAAAGAATTTTTTTAATTTATTTAAAGAAAATGCAACACATCATTGACATAGTTGATCATATGCATTTATTTCTTAATGCATATGTTACATAAATTGTTTCCAGATAAGTGAAAACAAAGCTATTGAAAATAGAAAGAAATATAAAAAATAAAATGGAAGAGAATAAAGTTAGAAAGAAAGAAAAGTATACAAAAAAGCACATTTGTAAAAATTATTATATCTCCAGTGAAGTCATTAATACAATGGCAGAAAGTTAGTTAGCTCTTGTTAGCTGTCCATCCTGATAAATGGATGTGTTCCTATAGTGATGACAACATTAAACAAATGAAGTTGTCCAGAAATTTAAAGCATTATTACTAATACTTTTAGGGGCATATACTAAGCTGCCAGGCCACCTGGAAGAAGAAAGATACTGGGGAAACATGCCTGCACTTGCTCCAAAAAGGCCTGGTGATATCAACAGAAATGACACAAGATTTATTACTGCTCTGGGACAATATAAGTATCTTCAAGCACGTGGGTTGAAGTACTTGGGATAAAGTCCATGTGAAACATCACTGAATATTTTTATCTCTCTCATTTCTTTAATAGAAGCCTGGGAACTGTAAAGCAAAAATGCTAAATCAGATGCTGAAGAAATAGCAGAGGAGGTAAGGTGCTTGACTTACATTCAACTGACCCAGGTTTGAATTTTAACTGTCCACATCTGCCAGAAATGATCCCTGATTTCAGAACTAGAGTACCATTGTGTGGCCAAAACAATAAAAAACCAAGTTAAGCCAGGCATAATGCAAATAAGGAAATCCATACTATTTCTAAAATATTTATTTCCAATTTTACATTGTGAATCTCATTCATTTGATAAAATGTTTTGATATTTTCTGGACCAGCACTGTTCTTCTTCCCCTTGAGTTCAGCCAGGTTGATGCTGGGAGAAAATAGGGAGCCTCTCTCCTTAATTCTTCGCACCAAACTCAAAGGGGGCTGTTTTTGAGTACTTCCCAGCAGCTTTCCTTTCTTCTCATCAGTTCTCATTTTCCCAAATGGAGTAGACTCTAGCGCATCTGCACAAAGCCATATCTATCAATTATGTCTTCTATCAGGATCCGAAACATAGGATAATCCAGACCACTGAAACAGACAACTGCTAACTCAGATCTACAGTAAAGGTCCCACGCATTGCGTATGTTGTTGCAAATCAGTATTGCAATCAGTATTGCAAATCAGTATTATCCTTCTTTCTAATCTATAATTTAGCTATTTATTTATCTTTTCTCAATTCAATTATTTTTTAAACAACTTATGAATAATTCTCAAATATCTATCTACAAGTGGGAGTGAGTTTGTAAATAACGGACTCCTCTTTGTCTGCCCAACCTATACTGCAAACAATCCATGTCTATATTATATATAGCCCATAAATATTATCCCTCTCCCCCTCCTTCAGAATTCCTTCTATTATCTTGCCTCCCAATTCTGATCTATTATCCCCCTATTTAATTATCTTTACCCTCAGTTCTGAACTCATTATGTACAGAAACTGACCTCCTGATCTAACAAGCCACCACCCAGCTCCCAAAGCAAAAAGACACCCTATCAGTCATCTCAGGCCCTGGCAAGAAGCTGTAACCATAATTCCCAATGACTCACTCTATGTGGCCCTTCTTCTCACCACCCCCCAACCAATGCGGACTATTGTGGATTCAGCTCCAGAAGGACCCTCAGCCCAAGGACACTACCTTATCCCTTACTGCTGTGAACCACTTTCCAAATTCAATAAGACCATGGTGTGGGATGAAAATGTGCCCTGGATCTCATCCCCTGCAAGAATAGCTCAAAAGACTTGATGGAGATATCAATATTTTCCTTGTATGTTTAACAAGGAAACCATAATAGTTATAACGCTTAGTGTATTTATTTCCAAATGTAAAGGGAGCCTACTTCATCCTTTTTATTTATTATTTTTTTTTATATTTTTATCTTTATTTTTCATTTATGTATATATATATATATATATATATATATATATATATATATATATATACTAATTTTGCTTGTTTTGGTTCTGCTTGGTATGATATTCTAGAAGCCTGCCTGGGATTAAAGCTCAAGTCAAAAACAAGCACAAAGATTATGTAGCCTTGCATTCTTACCCCCAAATGCACCAGCAATATAATATGACACTGTTCTCCTTTGCATAGGTATACTAAAAAAAAAAAAGAGAGAAAATCTTATGTATAGAAACAAGCTCTTATATACTACAAATAAAGAACCCATAAATTTTATAATACAGGGTGACTCTCATCTTGAACATTTGCCATGGGGAGTCAACTTAGACTTCATGTAATTGGACAGCAACCCTCCAACCCAGAACCCCAGATCCCAACCTGAGAACCAACACAGTTCCCTGCAGCAGCACCAGGACTAATACCGCTCTGGTACCAACTTGACCCAAGTTAATATAACAACCTGACTTCAAGGGAACACCAACAACTTAATCTAAGTGCAGGTTCCCTACTTGATCAGCTAACAATAAGATGAAATAAGTAGACACTCTGTCCTTGGATCTGTGCAAAAACCAAGGTCAATAACTACAGTAGATTAACTTTGACAACTGCAACTGAGCAGAACTTATCCTGGGACTGAAAAGAAAGACCCTAGACTAGACTTCGGCCTAGGATTTGTGCAAAAACCAAGATATCTAACCCCAGACATGTGACTTTTGACAACAGCTACTGAGCATAACTTCTGAACCATAAGGAAAGATTCTATCATAGGTTTCGTCCTAGAATCTGCACAAAAACCAAGATCACTAATTACAAAATGACTACAATAACCATGGCAGAGCAGAAATTCTGGATCCATAAAGACTGTCCTAGACTTCCTATGACCTGGGCAAATACCAGGATCTCCAATTACAAAGGATTGGTTTTGACAGCCACACTGAGCAGAATGTTTCCTGGAACCATAAAAGGACCTTGAGGTTTGACAAAAAGCATGTCTGGAGTCTGTAGTTGTTCCCATGACAGTGTGCTTCAGGGGTGGAGAAACCCTGTGTCTCCTAGGCCAAAGGAATTCCCTTTCTAATTTCCCCAATACTTACTGTGCCTATGCAAAAAGAGAAAGAGAGAGAAAACTTGCCACATTAGTCCCTCTTCCTTTTTTTCTCTTTTTTGTTGGTGTTATTGATTTTTTTAGCTGTTTTTGTGTCTTTTAGTGTTGCTTGTTTTGATTAATTTTTCTTTTCTTTTTTTAAATCTATATTTATAGCTTCTAGACAGGCTTTTCACAGCTTTTTCCCCAACAGAACCACAGAACTTGAATCATCTTGTTCTGCCTCAAAAATTAAGGGGGAAAAAGAGAGAGAAGAGCAAACAATCCCATGAACATTGAGTGGAAATAAAAAATGATCAGACCTAAACCCCAAACCCAAAGTCTATGACAACAGAATCAAGATAACCCAATCTACAACAAGCTATACATAGAGATGATCTATTATTCTAGCAGTCCAGGGAGCTAGGGAAGTGATGGATGCTGGGAACAGGGGTAGAGGGAGGACAACACTGGTGGTGGGAATTACCCAAATTCACTATCACTATGACCTTAAATATAACTGTAAAAAACTTGTAATTTACATTGGTGACAATAAAAATAATGAAAAAAAAAAAGAACTGCAAGCTTTGAAGCATTTAAAATGCTCACTCACTGTCAGGTATGTATTTAATATTTGTCCTGCCATAACTAAAATGAAAATAGCAATTGTGTTTAAGTAAATATAATTTTAATTAATTAAAATGTATGTGCACCAATTTTTTCACAGTAAAACAGGTTCCTATATCACAATCCAGTTTTGAGATTACTGAGTTACTAATACTCTTTCTTTTCTCTATATTTTTGTTGGAGTAGTGCTCAGGGATCACTTTTGCCTATGCTCAATGACCATTTGGATGACAGGGGGTTAAACCTGGGTTGGAAAATGCCAAGTATGTGCCTTACCCACATATTTTCTCTCTGGTGCCTGAAATTTCTTCTCAGACTTATTTAAGACTTAATATTAATCATTGTTAAATTTGAAGACTTGGCTGTTATTTTTGCCTCAAATTCTTTTCCATCCTAATTTTTATCTGTAGCTTCTACTTATTGTACCATTCAACTTTTTTTTTTTTACTTCAACTCTCCATTCTTTGATCTTCATTATACTTTCACATTTTATTCTCTTCTCCATTCTTAGCTTGATTTGTACTTGTTCATGTTACTTTTTTCGGTACTTATTCACATTATTTTGTTTTACATTTGAAACAAGAGCCCATTCTTGAAAAAAACTGAGGAAGAAACAGATCTTCTAAAGACTGTGATGGGATCCCATTCTCTGTATGAAGAGAATATGATGAGACCCTCGCCTCCTTGGCAGTCTCCTCTGCTCCCTTGTCAATTTTCATTTTCATACTCTTCTACCCAATTTCCATTGTCACCGTCATTAATGTCTTTGTTACTTTGAAAGTCTCTTCTGTGTGAACCAATCCCCAGTAACTAGTAATTTGTGGAGAAAGGACAGATTATAGAGTAGTAGTGAAAAGGTTGTTATGAACTAGTCTTCTTCAATCATTTTATATTTGCAGTCAGGCACTTTCTGCATACTGGTTTTTGGGCCAGCTCTAACCAAGGAGGCAGACCAGTGGTTTTCAATCTTTCTAGTTCTGGGGGCTATCTCTGGTTCCTGGACCAATGACTACAGCCCACTCTTATAAACCACTAAAATGCTAAATGTGCTTCTAAACCTCAGTGTTGGACTACCAAATGCTAACTTTTTTCTACACACATGATTATGAGGATTGAGCATAATCAGGAATCTTAAGAAACATGTTTGGGCTATGTATTAGATTGGGACTTGAATCCTAGTCAAACTCCTTGTCAGACACCTAGGAGCACGAGATTCCTTATACTTCTAGATGTCTGGTATTCACAGTTTAGCATTAAGACCCACCTACATTCAACTGTACTTCTGAAACTCTGCTTAAGAAACTAAACCAAATACCTTATTCATTGCCTTCAAGTAAATCCTACTTATCATTCTAGCCTCTATTTTCATGAATCTATTTTTATTTTTTTGGTTTTGGAGTCAGACTTGACAGTGCTCAGGGTTTACTCCTGGTTTTGTGCACAGGGATTATTCAGGCAGCGCTCAGGGAATCGGATGGTGTATTAAGAATTAAATCTTTTCAGTTATGTGAAAGGCAAATTCTCTATCCCTCTCTTCTCTTATTGCAGTCCCTATTTTCATGACCATTTATTGTGAGTGATTTGATAAAGTGGGGAGTGAGGGAGGGAAAGAATCTTGAGAAAAAAGAGCTTCCTTCTCCCTGCTTAATCCACTTCCACTACCCAGGAAAAAGTCAGGCACAGGTCAGGAATGGTAAAGTCTGTCTGAGACTAAGCAACACAAATCCTCCATCTCACCAACCCCACCACACAGGCATCGAGCTGTAATAAAACCCACTTATTCTGCTCTGCACACCTGAAATGGCCCTAATGACCATAGTTCTAAGGAAGCCAAGGACTCGGGCTCCAGTGAGGGAGTACCCAGTGCAAAAGGAAAGACAGTCCTACCCTCAGCACAGACCTTCCTTGGCCATTGATTTCCATTGCAGAAAAGAAATTCAGAAGGAAGTAAAATAGTGAAATAAGAGTTTTTTTTTAAATAATCAAGAGACATGTGAGACAGAAGATTGTTCAAGAGAGAACATAGTCTCTTCACAGAGGATTAAAATGAAGAATGACTTTTGGGAAACCATTACATATAATTTCTCCAAATTGTCTAGGATAGGCATTCTCTGCATTCATAATCAGGGCATAGTTATAAGGAAAGTCTAGATTACCAGAATCTATCTGCTCTTTAGTTTCTTCTATAACTTCTCTCCAGAGAATATTGACCTTCCTTTGGGTACTGCTCATGGTTTTGCATCTCCAATGAGTTCAGGATATGCGTCTCAAAGGAATGTGATCTTCATACCTTTGGGCTACATCATGGCTAGACAATTTCTTCTTAAATTCTATTATTTCCCAAAAGTTCATTACTAGTGTCTCTGTACCTATCTGAAACACTTTCCTTTGCCCAGAAATGTTCTCAACATAACTTTGCAATAAGAAGCAATTTCATATGTAACAGTGGTTTGTTAGCACAGTGTGGAGTTGGAGTAGGAAATGACCATCTGTGCTGTGTAGGTGCTAATAACAAAGTTTAAGTTCATGACTCAAGCCAGGTCTCTGTTGCTAAGCTGAGTAAAGCAGAGAGGTTGCAGCACTTTTTTCTTCAAGGCAATTCTCTTGTTCCCAATATCCAGAGTCACTGGCAGCAAAGATTAAAAATGAATGGCTTTCCATATTGCCATAAACTGTGATAGGACTGACCTAGGGAGAATGATTCTTTCATCAATTTTGAGTTCCCTTTTAACATCATATTACTAAAACCATAGTCACCTCTGCTCTGCTCCCCTTTTCATGAGCTTTGTCATTGTTATATCCAGGCTGAGAAGGATGAAAGCTCTGGGCTAAGCCAGGAATTCTTTACTAACTGCAGGATAACTGCATTTTACCCCAGAAGTGCAAAGTGCAGTCCCAGCATAGTTTTCTCAAACCTTTGAAACAGTGAAATATTTCTTCCTGGAGCAGTTATACATAAGTAAACAAGCAGGTTCCCAATACTAGTAAAATTATTTTAGCAGTGAATTATCAGAAAAGCTAAGCAGTTAGCCATTTTCAGAAGGAGGCCCTTGTCTCTGGACTTGGTTGATTAATTTTATAAAGCTTGTTTTAAAACACACACACATACACACATTGAAATGATGGTTTGGGGACAAGACTGCTGCCCTTGCATCAAGCCATTATAGTCACCCTCTCCATATTCAAGAACTATGGCATGTAAAGAATCAGATTCATTCCTGGATTCTTTCAGAGTCCTGCCCCAAATTCTGTGTCCTTTGTTAGCATTTGTGGGATCTATTTGCTATTCTTCCTTTCCAGCTTTCTTCAGTGCCCTGACCCAGCCTCTCCTCCTCTAACCTTAGCAGAAGCACACCCTAGCACACCCAATACCATATATAACTGTTCTCACTTGCTGAGATGTCTGCCAGTTGTTTACCAGGAATCTTTGGCACATCTGTGTGGCTACCCTTCCTGTCCATTCTGCTCAAAGAAGCCCCCAGAGTACATCCTTGTGGTCTGTCTGCTTTCTGGTTCTCCATCAGTCTAACCCCACTGTCATTTGTCTGGGCCTTCCCACCACAAATATTCACACAATTTTCCTTGTTCTTTATTGTTACGTGAACCTTCTCTTAATAGCATCATCATGGATGAATGAGCTTTTTAAAAAGAGAAATGTGTCTCCCTCACATACATTCTTATATTAATTCTGTTTAGTAGTTCCTAAATGATTGGATTTGTTCAGGAAAACACAATGGAGCACAGATGTTTGAGCCAAGCAGGCTTGGTAAATGGTATTTTGTAGGGAACATTTTCAAGCTTTTTCCTTTGGGTAGTTTAATGTTTTTCTCATTTTTTAACAGTTACATTTGATAAAGGAACTCTATGGAATATATAGTTTAAAGCATCACTAGCAAAATGTATGTTTGTATAAATCTTCAGAAACATTTTTTTAATTTACACCATCTGATAGTATTATCAAACATTCTTCACTGTTTAGGAATGGTTAAGTCTTATTTTTGTTCAGAGAAATTTCTGGAGCTACTGAAATAGCTCTAATAGGTTTGAATGGAAATACGTGTTTTGGTGCTCTTATGTGAAGTCTTTGTCAAATATTATTGTATAGAATTTGCTAAAGGAAAAGACACTGCCTTTAGTGTGAGTTTGTTATTGAAGAAATGAGTTATTTTCTCTTGTATGGCTTTGAAATTACATAAAACCAAATGGAAGCTGATCTTCTTATTCCTCTTTAAAGCAGAATGATGTGAACAGTACAATCTGGGAATTTTCTTGTTAGTTATTATGTTCATTTTTTAAATATCTACAACTTTTGCTCAAGAGCAAAGTTTCAAAAACTATTATCAGGTAGAACATTTTCAACTAGTGGTAATTTTTATTCACATTTTCTTGTGAAAAATTTTAAATTTCTAAAGCCATAATACATAGACTGTTATTTTTCAGTTAATACCTGATCTATAACTATGACATATATTTATTTCAATTATCAATTTATGATATATTTGATAATATCTAGTATATATGGTTACAAATTTCAGTAATATGTATATATAATAGAGTCAATTGATGGTGCCATTTCAGAGTTCAGGATAAGGTCAACTCTGAAAAGTGAGCCCTCTTGATATTCTAGAAAAATGTCAGTTTCGACTTTCCATATTTTGACACCCTTGACCCTTTCAATAAAATATAGCCTATGTGATTCTAAAGTATTTTGAAGTTACAGATTTTGCTTTTAAAAACTATTGGAGAATGGAAAGAAAAATGCAAGAATAACATGTCGATTAAATTATTGAAATTTAGGACAAATGGGGAAGCACCAGGTCTGAACTAACTTTTAAACAAAATAATATGACTACTATTTTGTGTGCATAAAAGTATTCTTCTGTGGAATTTAGTTTCTCTCCAAAATGAATGATACTATTACTTTAATTGATATATATTTTATATTACTATCACTACCAGTCAAAGATTTTAGAGCAGAAGAAAAACTGTCTTTGGTAGTGGTCCTATGCAAAATTTAAAAGAATTATGTACTATGTAGAAAATGTTTTTGCATTTTTGTTAGCTTGAATTTAGAATGGGAGAATATTTGTGTTTATCCCTATGTACAGTGTCCAAGAAGCATACTATTATTAATTAAATTAAGATAGATAATCACTAGGAGTAACTACATAAATCTTCTATATTGAAAAAATTTTGACACATGTGGAGGTAATTGAAAAGATGATGAATCCTTTATAGGAAAGATTACGAACTAGATTCGTTTTAGTCCAGAGAAACTTTACAGCAGATTAAGATACCTTGCAAGGCTAGATTAATAGCACAGTGGGTAGGGCTAATCCCATTTATAAAGTTAAAAATGGTCCCTTTACATAGAGAAATAATTGAAGCTAGAAGTTCTGAATATCAAAGCTTCTGGAATGTTTTGGTTAAAAAAAGTACAAAGAGTTAATCTTCTATTCATCTCACCGGAAATGGCATGAAGAGTATAGCTCCTTGAGAGAGAAAATAATGAGTGAATAGGATGATCCCTTAAATTAGGTCAGATCCTGAGAAGAGCTGTGCTCAGAGGAGTAGATGATGATAATATGAAGGAAACTGAAAAGGAAAAGGTGCCTTAATGGTCAAGAATGAGTCTTGAGTCTTTTTCTCATCTAAAGAAATCACAGAAAAGTTTTATTTAACAGATTTCACAATATAGACAGTTGGAGATGGAGAACAGAGTTTACAGTGCTGCCTTACTCAAGGTCTATCTTGGTTTAATTCCTGGTGCTGCATATGATCATGGGAACTTCTCCAGAAGTGATCCCTGAACCAGAAGCAATTCCTGAAAACCATCAACCAAGTGAGGACCAACAATTTTAAAAAATATTTTAAAAATTTACTGAAACCATGGGCCCGGAGAGATAGCATAGCGGCGTTTGCCTTGCAAGAAGCAGATCCAGGACCAAAGGTGGTTGGTTCCAATCCCGGTGTCCCATATGGTCCCCCGTGCCTGCCAGGAGCTATTTCTGAGCAGACAGCCAGGAGTAACCCCTGAGCACCGCCGGGTGTGACCCCCCCAAAAAAAATTACTGAAACCAATTTTTCATTAAAAAAAAAAAAAGCTACTTCAGTACCTCAGCTTTAGGGCTTTTGCTTTGTAAGTGGCTGACCCAGGACGGGACCGTGGTTAGATCTCCCAGGAGCGATTTCTGAACGCATAGCCAGAAGTAGCCCCTGAGCTTCACAGGGTGTGGCCCCAAAAAACAAAAACAAACCAAAAAAGCGCAAATACCAAAATTAAGGATTAAGGTTCTTCTAGCAATTCTTGAAAGCTCTAATGCACATTAGATAAAGATATCTCCAAATATAAATCTCGAGTATCCATAGACAGGTATAAAAATATCTAAGTAACGCTCTCCACCAAGACAGCGATGCGTGCAGCCCACCAAGGTGCTAGGCAGGACACTATCGCAGAGACATCATTGCAGGCAGACATTTATAGACAACACGATCCGCTCCATCATCTGCAACATGAAAGGCCACATCCAAGAGGAAGATATGCTGACCCTGCTGGAATCAGAACGAGAGGCCAGGCAGCTGCTCTGAGCTCAGGCCCAGCCTCTATGTTTTGTGCTCCCGTTGATGACCTGTCATGTTAATAACCCATTTCTACCACCAGAAAAAAAATTAAGTAGCTAATGTATAATGAGTGAATGGAAACATTTCCAGTATCACTAATAACAAAATGTTGATGCAATTTCCATGAGAAATCAAGAGAAGATTTTATGTTCTGTCTCATTAATTACAGCATTAAATTATTCATGAAGAACAATTTTCTAGAGATGGGTTTATATAAAGGCCTCCCTAATCGTGCTTGGAAGAACTCTGGCTCATTTTTAGCTATACTTGAGTCAGGGTATAAGAATCATGTTACATAATCAAGTATGGTGATTTGATTCTTTGGCCTGGTGATGCTAATGGTATCAGAGCTGTACAACATTGTTCTTGGGGTCATGTGGTCCTGGAGATTGAAATCAGGGTCTCAAGCATATAAGGCATATATATGACAATCCTTTAAAGTGTATCCTCATTCCAACTTGTTAATTCTTATAAAAAAATTTAGTCTCCTTTAGGTTAGAAATTTCACTTCTGGGGCGGTGAGGTAGCACTAGAGGTAAACCTTGCAAGCACTAGCCAAGGAAGGACCACAGTTCGATCCCCCCGTGTCCCATATGGTTCCTCCAAGCCAGGGGCAATTTCTGAGCTCTTAGCCAGGAGTAGCCCCTGAGCATCAAACGGGTGTGGCCCAAAAAACCAAAACCAAAAAAAAAAAGAACTTTCACTTCTATAAATCTACCTAAAATATCTATAGAAGAAAAATGACTAGAGAGATAGTACTTACATAGGGAGCTTGCCTTGCCTTGACCTGACCAACCTGGGTTTGTTATCCATCACCTCATATTGTTCCCCAAGGACAGTAAGGAGATGTATGTACCTGAGCACAAAATCAGAAGAAAACCCTGAGTATTGCTGGGTGATCCCACCAGAACAGATTAATAAGATAATAATAATAATAAAAAAATCCATGCAAACATATTCATTAGAATTTGGTAGGTCTCTAATTTCCTTTTAAGTCTGTGTTGTCAGTTTCTTTTCTTCCTTCCTTCCTTCCTTCCTTCCTTCCTTCCTTCCTTCCTTCCTTCCTTCCTTCCTTCCTTCCTTCCTTCCTTCCTTCCTTCCTTTCTTTCTTTCTTTTCTTTCTTAACTTTCTTTCTTTCTTTTTCTTTCGTTCTTTCTTTTTCTTCCTTCCTTCCTTCTTTTCCTTTTTCCTTTTCCTCTTCTTTCTTTTGTTCTTTTTCTCTCCCTTCTTTCTTTCATTCTTTCTCTTTCCTTTCTTTCATTCTTTCATTCTTTCACTTTCCTTTTTCTTTCTTTTCTTCCTTCTTTCTTTTTTTCTTTCTTTCTTTTCTTTCTTCCTTTCTTTCTTTCCTTCCTTCCTTCTTTCTTTCTTTCTTTGTTTCTTCTTTCTTTCCTTTCTTTTTCTTTCGTTCTTTCTTTTTCTTCCTTACTTCTTTCTTTTTCTTTTTCCTCTTCCTCTTCTTTCTTTTGTTCTTTTCTCTTCCTTCCTTCTTTCTTTCATTCTTTCTCTTTCCTTTCTTTCCTTCTTTCGCTCTTTCCTTTTTCTTTCATCTTTCTTTTCTCTTTCTTTTTTCTTCTTTCTTTTTCTCTTTCTTTCTTTCCTTTCTTTTTCTTTCATTCTTTCTTTTTCTTCCTTCCTTTCTTCTTTTTCTTTTTCCTTTTCCTTCTTTTGTTCGTTTTCTCTTCCTTCCTTCTTTCTTTTGTTCTTTCTCTTTCCTTTCTTTCATTCTTTCGCTCTTTCCTTTTTCTTTCTTTTCTTCCTTCCTTCTCTTTCTTTCCTTCCTTCCTTCTTTCCTTCCTTCCTTCTCTTTCTTTCCTTCCTTCCTTCTTTCCTTCCTTCCTTCTTTCTTTCCTTCCTTCCTTCCTTCCTTCCTTCCTTCCTTCCTTCCTTCCTTCCTTCCTTCCTTCCTTCCTTCCTTTCCTTCTTTCTTTCTTTCTTCTTTCTTCTTTCTTTCTTTTCTTTCTTTCTTATCTTTCTTTCTTTCTTTTCTTTCTTTCTTTCTTCTTCTTCTTCTTCCTTCCTCCTTCCTTCCTCCTTTCTTTCTTTCTTGCTTTCTTTCTTTCTTTCTTTCTTTCTTTCTTTCTTTCTTTCTTTCTTTCTTTCTTTCTTTCTTTCTTTCTTTCTTCTTTTCTTTCTTTCTTTGCTTTCTTTCTTTCCTTCCTTCCTTTCTTTCTTTCATTCTTTCTTTCTTTCTTTCTTTCTTTCTTTCTTTCTTTCTTTCTTTCTTTCTTTCTTTCTTTCTTTCTTTCTTTCTTTCTTTCTTTCTTTCTTTCTTCTTCTTTCTTGCCACACCCAGCAGTGCTTAAGGTTTACTCCTGGCTCTGCAGTCAGAAATCAGGCTCAGGGGACGATTTGAAATGCTGGGGATCTAATCCAGGTCCATTCCAGGTTAAATTTTTTTAACTCTCAGTGAGCTGTTTCATTATTTTCAAATTATTAAAAAATAATTGGTAAGGGGGCCAGGGCAGTGGCTCAAGCAGTAAGACATCTGCCTTGTGTGTGCTAGCCTAGGATGGACCACAGTTAGATCCCCCATCATCCCATATGGTCCCCAAGCCAGGAGCAATTTCTGAGCACATAGAAAGGAGTAACTCCTGAGTGTCACTGGGTATGGCTCAAAAACAAACAAACAAACAAACATAAATTGGTAAGAATCCTTATACATACCAGCATTTTAAGCAAAAGATATTTGGGTAAAATGAAGAATTTCTTCAGCATATCATAATATGTATTTAATAGGAGACCCACTCCCAGAACAACAGTTTGAGGGATCTTCAGCAGAACAACCATAGCTGGTATGTTATAAAAACATAAAAGAAATAAAGGTAGTCATTCAAAGTTTTTGAACTTTCTCCTAGAAATATAGAGAAAATTTACCCAAAATGCATCTGTTCAAGAAAAGTATTTAAATCTTAGAAAAAAAAAACAGTAATAGAGTTTTAACATGACCTTCTTCTTCCCTCTTCTGCCCCAATCAATATGAAAGAATACTGTTCGGGTTTATGTGGGAAATCTCATTCCTCTCCTTTTACAACACTTCCTGTACATCAGCTGAGAACTGTGTGTATCCACCCCTGAGAGAGAAATGTTACCAGCAGCAGGTAACCATACTCAACCTTCCTATTGTAGAGGTCTTATATATAAGTTAATAAAGCTAAAAAGGATGTGAGGGCTTTTTCCATTTATTTTAGGACTCCCAGAGGGCCATCTCCAGGTATAAAAGGCCAAAAATTTATTTCCAGTGTCCTACAAAATGTCCTGTGTGAGATGGAACTAGATGTCCAGTGCCTACTGAGTAAACCTTTTCTAAAGCAGGACTGTGACTCCAGCCACTAAAATAGGAGCTTAGAAACTGTTCCTAGGAGATAGAGACTGGTCACAAGGGCACAGAGTCCAACCAACACTTTCCCTAAGGAATTAACTTCATTTAGCTAAAAACATGGAGGAATTTTAGATTAATACCATCTTAAACACCATGGAGATTTTGATGATGAGAAATATAGAGTGGGGCTGAATGGGGTGGACTGAGAGTTCCACATAAATAATAAATAAAAGCCTAGGCCAGTTAGTTCATCATAGGAATCCAGAAAAAGATTGCATCAATCAAAGTATTTCAGGGGTCTAGTACAAACCTCACAAGTAGACCTTAAAAGCACTCATTAAAAATGTCTACTTCAGGGGCCAGCGAGGTGGTACTAGAGGTAAGGTGTCTGCCTTGCACGCGCTAGCCAAGGAAGGACTGTGGTTGGATCCCCCGGTGTCCCATATGGTCCCCCCAAGCCAGGGGCAATTTCTGAGCGACTAGCCAGGAGTAACCCCTGAACATCAAACTGGTGTGGCCCAAAAAACCAAAAAAAAAAAATGTCTACTTCACTTGGATCACAGAAGTTTGTGCAACTAGAAAACTGATAAAAACAATAGAAAAGTCAGAAGTGGAAGTGACAAGCTGAATATCATAGCAAAAGAGCAAGACAAATTAGGTAAAATTGCAACCAAAGAAAGATGTTGTGAAAACTATTGGCATATCAGCAGTGCCAAGGCTGTGACCTTTAAGGAGCAACTTCAGAGACTTCATACTGAGAGGGACATAGACACTACTCAGATAAACCAGACAAGTCACTTAAACAAACATGCAAATAATAGGAATAATGTCAAAGGTCATAGGGAAGAGGAATGTTCAGTAGTTCGAGCCATTAAATTATATTCTTTAAAATGTCCCATTTCAACCAATAAATCATGTAAAATGAAGAAAATAAAACCTCTCTCTTTCACACAGACATAATAAGTAGCAAAAATTTTACTATAACTAAACATGTCCTAATTTAACAGACAAAACTAAAAAGTTTATATTAATAACTATGTTCAAGAGCTAAAGAAAATCAAAGCTGAAGATATAGAGAGAGAGATGAAAATTATAGAAAACTTATAGAACCTTTAGAGATGAAAAAGTAGAACACCTGAAACAAAAATACTCACAGGATAGGTTCAACTATAATTTGAATTGGCATAAGAAAGAATCAACAAATTTGAAGATAGTGATTATGCAATCTGAGAACAGAGGGAACAATGAAGAACAATGAACGCAGCCTCACAGAAAGGTGGGACTTAATCAGTCAGCTGTTTGCCAACATGCTTGCAGCAGAGATGCCAAAAGAGAGCAAAGAACTAAATGCTATGGAAGGCAAAATACCTAAATCCGATGGAAAAGAAGTCACATACACCTAATAAACTCAAAGAATTCTCTTGTTAAGAATTCTCTTGAGAATTGAGAAATTCATTGTCATATAGATTCCAGAAAAAAGATAGAAAGCGAAAGTTTTGATAGCTGAGAGAAAAAAAATCACTCATCACATCAAGATCATGATAATATTAACAGCTGACTTGTATCAGAAACAATAGGGACCCAAAACAACAGAAGGCTCCTAAAATTTCCAAAAGCAAAAAGAATAACTTTACAAGAATCTTACATCTAGAAAAACTATAATTAAAAAGTGAGCATGATAGAAAGGAGTTTTAAAATGAATAGAATAGATAAAAATATAATCAGTAGCAAACCCACCTTGCAAGAAACACTGAAACTTGCAAGTCCTTCAAGCTTTAAAGCAGTCAAATCTGGACAGTAAATAAATCAGACCATCTAATACAGTAGTCCTAGAAAAATAGCTCAGTAGATAATTAAAAATTACATACTCCTTGCCTTCTTTAAACTGATATTTTAAAAACTACATAAAACAAAGCTTATATATCCATGTTATTGACCTTTGATATATGGAAATGTAATATATTTAACAATAACAAATAAAAGAAGTTGAGAAGGGACAAATATGTATTAGATTAAGGAAATAGTACCAGATGAAAATTTGTCCAAAAATAATATATATACATATATATGGCTAAGAGATAACTCAATGAACTATTTTTGCATATTGGTATATTTGTACTTAATCCCCAACAACGTCTAGTTCCCTCAGCACTGCCACATGTGATCTCAAAGCAAGGACCCAGAATTAAGCCTTGAATATTGCAGGTGTGGTCAAAATAGAAATGAAGATTAAAATCTTAAATAGGAAAACACAAATGTAAGTTAAAAACATTTACTAACTTTTCTTGATTCCCTTGATTTCTTTAAAATTCATGAAAAATAAAAGGTTATAAATTAAGAAATGTAGCTTTACGTTGGTTTGGAAATGATAAAACTCAAATTTAGAAGGAAAACTGCCATCTTTTATGCAATTAGATGGAAAAAGAAAGATAAATTCTGGAGTGCTTATTACAATTTCTTTGTTAACTTTTGTAATCTAAACCTGTTCAGTCTATAAGATTGTATTAAAAATGTCTTTGAAAAGTTTTGATTCCAAATAAAAAGGGATTTAGAATGCAGTCTAAGTAGAGAATTATTGTACAAATCCCAGAATTCTTGAGTTATTTTTCTACTATTTTTAGAAGATGAGGCTTTAACAAGTAACAGTTTTGTTTCTGTCCTTCTCTTAACTATCTTCCCTCAACTTACTCTCCAGACCCATCCTCATAGTAGTGAATACATGAATTTACATTGAGGAGGACACTAGGATTGTGGTGGAGGAAGTGGACACCTGGTGGCGGTTGATGCTAGAAGCTTTTGTATGTGAAATCTTAATAATATTAAAAATCATGGTGCTAAAATGAATTTAATTATTAAAAGTAAGGAGTTAATGATTTTCAATCTGTACATCATATCTACTTACTATTAGAATAACCCAGTGAGTGATTTATAAACTATTTACATATGTCGCTGGAAAACAGAACATCCATTTTAAGTTGAAACAATTCTTTATACTACATAGAGATTACTAAAGACCTATGATTAATAAACAACCTTCTTTAAATTTTTAAATTTTTTAAAGCACTGTAATTAACAAAGTTA
This sequence comes from Suncus etruscus, assembly GCF_024139225.1. NCBI lineage: Eukaryota > Metazoa > Chordata > Mammalia > Eulipotyphla > Soricidae > Suncus > Suncus etruscus. The sequence continues at coordinate 145,558,562 of NC_064852.1, read as the reverse complement.
TTTATGGTGGAGTTTTAGCATGCAATGTTCCAATGTCAATCTTACCACCAATGCCAACTTCCCTCTACCAGTGTTCACATCTTCCTTCCCATGCTTACTCCCCATCTGCAGTCTGCCATCTTGAAAGACACCTTTTTAAGTTTGGATGTTAAAGTCTAGAGCACAGTTTCAGTGTTGTTGTCTCTGTGGATTGAACATTTGGCTCTTTCATTCCTTAACACCATTGACTTACTTAAATCCCTCTGACCTCTGCCCACTGTTACTTTTTATCTGTCTATTCTTCCACTCTTCTCCACTCTATTTCTTTGTTTCTCCTCCCTACACTGTACAAAAAGCTCAATTTTTTTTTCAAAAAAAGGTAACACCTTAAATAGGTGAGCAACTCTTCCAATTAAAAATAAGGCATTTTTCTCCCTTGTATGGTATTGTAAACATTTTTTGTTTCTCATCCAGTCATGTATAAAATGATTACTTTATGCCAATCAATGGGTAAATCTTGGTCATATTTTTTTTAAATCTTGAGTTTTTCTCTCTCTGGTTGAGAAAGTACCATGCCAATTAGTTTTCCATTTTAATATAGTGTAGCAACAGCCCTAATGTGAATTTGCCTTAATGTAAACAATATATAACTCTAACTAAGCACTGCACTCACAATTATGCTTTAGGTTTGATATTAAAAGAAACAGACAGAAGAGGCTTGAAAATTATTTAACTGAAACTATTTTGTATAAAAATGATTATTTTTCCCCAAGGAAGAAAGAGTCCACCAATAGAATTTTGACAAGAAGATTTGTATACTTCAAATTATAATGTAGGTCATGAAAGTAATAACTGTATTGGCCATAATCCTCTGCTTGTCTGAGACCCTTAGAAATTCCTTCCCATGAAATCCTTGATGATGTAATACCTTTGTGAACATCATTTTACCAGCATCTGGTACTAGGATAGCTCAGGTTGGATTCTGATAGTTTGATTCAGACAGGACTATGTTGATTAGAGGGCAGAAAAGGGAGGTGCTTCAATTAGAGTAATCATAGCTTAAAGTAGACTAGACCTTTACTTTTAAAGATTGATTAATGTACTACAAATTTATAGAGTTGGGTCCATTTACTCTGGTGGAACTCCAAAGGATTTTCAGACAGACCAAATGCTCAACATGTCTTTGAAAACAGACATGTTACATTACATGACAGTTGTTTATATATTTTGATATAAGAGGGAAATCCTTTGGCTTTTGAAATTGGGAATAATAAATTCTCTTTGGCCAGAAGATACTGTGGATTAAGATAAAAGGTGGAAAGAGTGAAAGGTAGATTGTCGGAGGAAGTCACAGAGTGATAATAAAGCAGAAAATAAAATGCTTATTTAGATAAATGAGGAATATTAAAGGTGAAAACTCGTGGGTTTTCCCCATCCAAAAAGACAAAAAAGGATTTTAAACTAGAAACTAGGTAGACATAAATAAGCAACACAGTCACATACTTAAAGTCCAAACTCTTTTATTTCTAAAGTGGTATGCAAGAGAGATGACATTAATTAAAATCCCTCCCTACATCCATACCAAAATGAATGTGCTTAGAAAAGCTAAACATGTAGAAAGACATCCCTGTTTCTTTATCTCTAAGAATCATAGTAAAATACTTGCCAGTTTGAACTTGTGACCTCTTAGATTCTTTTCAAATTAGTTTTTATGATTCTAGGTAAGATATACTTATTATAAGTTCAAGGTGTCACACTGAACAGGAGTATATGAATTTTAATAAGTAATGAAGAGGTCTCACTACCCAGTGGAATGAGTCCCTAGGGATAAGCTTTCATATAATTCAACAAGTTTGTGTTAGACATAAGTGTGGGAGGGTGGGAAAAAGGCTCCCCCCAAATCTTAAATCATGCTATTTTCCCAAAGCCAGTTCTAATAAAAAGTACTCAAGTTCAACCACACATTAGACTCTAAAAGGTTGTCCAGGTCATACTACATACCAATTATATCAGGATCTTTGGGGATGGAACCTATACAATAACATTTTAACTCTCTGGAGGGGAGTTTCTTTTGTACCTTTAATGAATACTATGTTCTTAAACATTATGCCATAGAGAAATATGAGACCATCTCAAGCTGAATGACTTAGTTTAGGTTAAGGAAACTACAATGAAGCCAAAACAAGAGATCTCATCTCCTATCTTTCTGTTCTATTATTTCTCTCTATTTCTCCTATTTCAATTTAGCTACCTGCAGGTCTTTTTTTTTTCTTAATTTTTATCTCAGTTCAACACCTAGCTTTAACACATAAGGTTATGTGTTATACTATGTAAGTATTTCAATTTTTTAGTACAATAATTGCATTATAACCATTATAACCATTCACCACATGTGGTAGCGTGGTTTAATCTGTTCATTATGCCACTTAGAGAGTAAATGCAGCAGTCATATATTCATGTATTCAGGCACATGAAGGAACATTTTTCTTCTTATACACTAGGATCATTACTTCATAGCTCCCATGCACTGTCAATATACAAATAATCAAATCACTTAAAGACCTCTTGCACCATTTGTAAAAAGAGTGGATAGTGAAAGGTAATCACCAGTTGATGCCAGCTTGACATAGGTACTTCATAGTTAGGAACAGTCATCAAAAAGTTAAAAAAAAAAAAAACAGCAAAACTTTCAGGGCTGGAGATATAGAACAGTGGTAAGGTGTTTGTCTTGCATGCAAAAGGATGGTGGTTCGAATCCCAGCATTCCACATGGTCCTCCAAGCCTACTGGGTACGATTTCTGAGCATAGAGCCAGGAGTAACCCCTGAGCACTGCTGGGTGTGACCCAAAAAACAAAACAAAACAAAACAAATCTGGAGATGATGTATGATGATAGAGCTAAGAAATGAATATATCTTTTATGAGTAGTGCTGAGGATGATATATCAGAAAATAAAGCCAACAATAGTAGCACAGAATCTCTAAATATGGATTAAGTTTCATAAATTTGTTCTTCACAAAACAGGAGTAAATGTGCTCATGTGTAGATTTTCATGTTCAAATAAGTGAGATGTTAACATTTTCTTTCGATGGTAAAATATTTGCCAAACTGTCATAAAGAAAAGATGTAGCATAGATCAGACAAAGCAGTTTTAATATATATTCATGAGTATTCCCTGCATCCCAACCTTATGCCAAAAACAGTTTTGTTTTATATGATTTTAGTTCTAGCAACTTTTTTAAGCTTTACATAATGGCTTCACTCCACTATTTTTTTAAAAAAGAAAGAGTGGTGAGTGCAATTAGAGAAATAACTACACTGAAAATTATCATAAAAATGACAAAAAGAGAGGGAAGTAGAAAGCCTGTCTCAAATTTAGATAGGGGTGAGGCAGAAGAAAGATGGGGGCATTGGTGATGGGAATGTTGCACTGGTCAAAGGGGGTATTCCTTTTATGACTGAAACCCAACTGCAATCATGTTTGTAATCTCGGTACTTAAAGATATTAAAATAATTTAATTAGCTTCTAGTTCTAAGTAAAAAATTAAAAAATGACATAAAATCTATAAGTGTTCACTGAAATATGGTAATAAGATGGAAGCAAACTCTCACAAGAAAATTTTTGCATAAACTTTTCTCTTTATACATGCAGTTTGTAGTGGACCCTCATGGTTTGCTTTACTGATTAGAAAATCAAATGACATAGCATTTAATTCAGCAAGACATAAAACTATAACATCTTATTAGAGTTTATTTCCCTCTTCCAAGACCCCAACAGTGACATTGGGAATGGGGAACAGAAAATACTGCCACTGTCAGTAATGAAACTAAAACACATTTGTGTCAGAGTGAAGGATGAGAAGAACCAGGCAGAGGCCTATACTGATGGTACCATCTTCTTTTGGGAGTAAGAGTGGACGAAAGTATGTTATGGCCCATAGAGAGTTTCTTCGTTAAATGTAGAATGTCTTTTTTGAAAATGCAGCTAACAGAAAGATTTCCGGTCCCTCTCAAGTAGCCAATCTTTTGCCCAAGTCATATTTTGGAGAGTGTAATTTTTTGTACTTCTCCATAGAAACAAAGTATATGCTGTTCTTTGCTTTAACTAAAACTCAACTTTTTTTTTGAAGGGTTGAAACTGATACAATTAATTGAAAGGAGACATCATTTATATATTTAACACAAGTTGTGAATGACTTGTATCCTTCTGAAGTGGTTTTTATGAAAAAAAAAATGAGACTCTAAAGTTCTTGAGAGAAAGAGAATACATTTTTCAAATCAATAAAACATTTTTAAAAAAACATTGGGAATATGACAGTGTGGTGGAAAATGGTTTACTGTGGCATATGTATGAAGTGGCTTATAGGAAGTCTCAACACAATTTCTCCAATAACATTTGGAAACTCTAAAAGACAAAATAGCCTTTAAGTGTAATTAAGGCTCAAAGTTCAAAAGAGAGGAAGAAAACACAAAAAGGAAGACTTCACTGGAAGAAATCTAATGTATGACCACTCATTCAAACTGGAAGGCTACTATGAATAGTAATTCTTACTCATGTTTTATCCCTTCTTATATCTAAGTAACCCTCAGCTTATCTAACTGGTGAGAAATGTTTGATATCATTTATATGATATTTCTTTTACCATACAAAAGGACATTTTCAAAGAATAGTTCATAATTTTCTTTATTAGCTACCAAAGAGATATTACAGGAAATAATGCTTTTACCTTGCATGCACCCATTCTTGTTTGATCCTCAGTAACATGACATGGTTTTTAAACAATATCAGTGATCCCTGAGTACATAACTAGGAGTAAACCTTGAGCACAGTCAATATGGGCCACTGCCCAAACAATAATTTTTCAAGTTTAGACATAGATCTAGGCTAGAAAATGATTCTCTGAACTTATATATAATGTTAATGACATGCCAGTAGACTGAAAAATTTTATAAAATAAAACAATGCTGAAAACTTGCTTAGAGAGAGTGAAGATTTATTTTTTTGTTTTGTTTTAAGGCAGAGGTTCTCAAACTTTTTAAACAGGGGTCAGTTTAAAAAACTATAAACTATGGGGCCAGAGCAATAGTTCAGCGGTAAGATGTTTGCCTTGCATACGGCTGATCCTGAAAGGACCTGGGTTCTATCCCCAGCATCCCGTATGGTCCCCCAAGCCAGAAGCAATTTCCGAGCTCATAGCTAGAAGTAGCCCCTGAAAGTCACGGGATGTGGCCCCAAAACAAGTTATTATACATACTGTACTTAACCTTATTTTGAAATTAAAAAAAATGGGAACAAATGTAATATTTAAGATAAAAAACAAATAAAGTTAAATCAACAAACTTACCATTATCTCAATGGAAATATGGGCCTGCTTTTGACAGTTTGTAGTTTAAAGACCTCTGCCCAAGACTAAAAGGAGGAATAGAGGATAGAGAGAAGAAAGGGAATCAAAGAATGCATACACATCTCACACATGAACATTGCAAGCCTGGGGCGAGTCTGCTACTAAGCAGGACAGGCAACAGCAGCAAAAACACCAAGCGAGCTGTATAAATGTCCTTGGCCGGCCGAATGTGACCAACAGGACCATAGTTTCAGGACTCCAGTACTTAGACTTGGCCATATGAGCAGCTTTTAACAAAATAAAGATCAGACAAACAAAAGATCAATTAAAATTTCTTTGAAGATTTAGAGATAGTATGGGGTATTAGGCCTTTTGCTTGCCCTTATTAAACTCTACTCAGAAGCCCTCCCTCCAGCATTGCCAGGAGTGATTTTCTGGGCTTAGAATTACAAGTAATCATTATACATTGTCAGTATAAACCAAAACCCAAAAAAAGAAAAAAGAAAGAAAATATTTGAGTCATTATTCTAATTCAAAAAAATTACTGAATTTTCTGTCTTTATTGATAGAATTGAAGATGAGATTGCATAATCATAAAACATTAAATCACCAAGTAATACATCTTGTTGAATAACAGTTTCTTACCTTTGGCCACATTTCTGATAAATGGACCATGGCCACCTTAAACTGTGCCTATATTATTCACTAACCATGCCTCACAGTTATCCCTGCAGGTCCTGATGCTACCACTACTATGCATTTATTCTTAGAACCAAAGAAGAGGTGAATCCATTTCACTGAGTCATGATCCCTTCATTGTGAAAGAGCACTGAGATTAAATGCATTTGCCTAGAAAAAGCTTTGGTTGGTCTTCTGGGAATGATCTTATTTATCTTTGTGGATGTTCTTCCAAGACATTCTCAGTTCAAGGTCATCTGATTATAAATCTGTGGGATGATATCTTCTAATCAATTTTTATTAGGAGATCCTGAGTTTGTGAAATGGATCTACCTGAATTTTATAATGGAGGGAATAAAGAAACTGTGGCCAATCTACTGCTTTTATTATCATGTAAACTCACTCATTAAGAGAAGCTCACCAGTAGTAAAAAGGATGGATGTCTAGTGAGAAATGAGCAAAGGGGTTTCTCAGGATTGTTTATACTCCCCAATAAATAAAAATCAAAGACTCTCATGAGGACATTGAAAAGAAAATACATCGTTCAGCTTGCAGAAATGTTTCTAGATTAGGCAAATGATTTGCTTATTTAATTGTCAACAACTTTCTTCTCTCAGCATGGAGAATGAGTTGTATCTTTATAATTTCACATGACACCATTTCCTATGTGTGTCCTACACTGAACGTTGTCTCATCTCATCCCTGTTAACAATACTTCTGAATCGCATGTGATATGCTGGCCAAATACAATTGTCACTGAACCAGTGACAGGGCCTTCTCTGTGAATGATAAATTTCCACTTCAATTTTTAAATATTTCCCTTTTATTTTATCTCATGTAGACTAAAAATCACAACCCACTCTGACACATGTGGAAGTATTTTCCATCCCCAACCCTAGTCATGACTCTTGATTTCCCAAAACTAAGCTGGGAGTTTCTCAATCGTTCACCATGTCCAATTAAAAATGTAGAGGCCAGAGAAACAGTACAGGGGTTAATGTGTGTGAGCCCAGTTTGGTCTCCAGCACCCCACAGTCTCTAGAGGATTACTAGGTCAGCTATGAAAGGCCTGAGACCATAGGGTTTGGCTTGGATTATCCCCAACATTGCAGAGCCCAAAAAATGCCCCATCCATGGGTTTATACTAAACTACCAGCCTTGTTAGCCAAGAATCTTCTTGTCCTCCTGAGTACCACTTGGGAGCCCCTCCAACAACTGCTCACTATACCCAGCATTGTGAATTATAGATGCCTTTTCACAGTACTTCCCCCACACACACACCCTAGATCCTGAATTTCTAGTTTCTTCTTTAGCTGGAAAATTCCCTTTCTCTGCATGGAATTGAAAATTATTGCCAGTTTGTATTAGAAGAATAAGTCAAAGAAGACTTACTTTTTTTGCCTTCCTTACTAAATCTTCAAATTCTTGACTTGTAACTGTGACGCATTTGTGGCTTCAAAATCCAATTGGACTTTGCCTTTTTAAAGTCAAGAGCAATGTCACTTCAGTCCAGGATGGCTCATTTGCATCAGGATTGCTCAAATGGTGAATAGCTTAGGCCTTTTCTGCAAAATTCCACCACTCGAACTGCCCGGGTGTTTTTTATTTTTTGGTATTGAAAGGAAATAAACATGAATTTCCATAAAGCCCAGGAAGACAAAAGATGAGTCAAAGTGGTTATGGTCCCGATCCCCCTATTGTGCATAGATATGCAACACTGGAAAGAACATAGACAAATTCACAATTAAGAAAAGTTGTACTTCAGCTTCCTTAATCCACAAGGGGAATTTCAGGATTGCAAGAGAGAAACAGACCTGTTTCTAATTGAAAAAGGCTGTCTGTTCACCAGTCCGGCAGTCTGCAAATCTGAAGCTCTTTAAAGTCTGAGGAAATTCATTCCCTGCTCCTCACTTCATCCTGTGGTCTTTGAGTGTTCTCCACTCTCTCTGGCTCTTTCAGGAATAATTAGTAGTCTCATCAATTTCCCTGGTCTTTTTCATTTGACAAACAATTGCATTTGGAGGAAAACGTTTGCATTCTCTAGAGAGCAGATTTGGGGTGGGGGCAGCTTTATATTCTATAGATTTCACTGACATGAAGTTCCTGATGGTCATGAATATGTGGTACTGCAGGCAGGTTTTGAGGAGCAATGTTGTTTTTTTTTTACTCGAGAATTGGCTTTTTGGTTTAGTGATGAGCAGGTATGATATAGGAAACCTTCAGTGTCATTTCTATCTAATTCAATCACCAGTGTTTGCTTTTGAGGGCTAAAATGCAAAGCTAGGACAACAAAATATAATTTGAAAATTTTCAATTGTTTTTTTAGAAATGGCATGCAAAGAACCAAAGAATTTATAAATTTTAATTTATCAAACAAATCAAGCTCTGTCCAATTCAAAAATCTTTTTGCATATAGGAACTGCATAACAAATTATGATCCTAATTAAATAAGATTAAGATTGGAATCAGCCTGTAAATTAGTCATTTTTTATGATATTTTTCTTGATCAATGCATTTAGGCAATATATTTCTAGATACTTTGTATTGCATAGGAAATTGTGAGGGTTGTGAGGTTGGATTGTGAGGGTATAATAGTAACAACAATCTATGTCACTTTATCTACAAAGAGTTGGTTTGGAAGATTAAGAGAATTTATGAGGAGAAAAGACAACTCTATTGGGAGGTTTTCTTAAATTGCATTCATGTCCCCTCAGGCATTAAGCATGTGCTAAGTACTTTTTATACTGAGCATTGCTCTGCATAAAATACCACACAAGTAAGACATAATTTCTGCCTTTCTGAGAATGAGAGACAGACCAGTGACATGAAATATGAGTGATACAAAAAGCTCAAAAGGTCAACAAACCCAACAAAAATGAAGATTAATATCCTGAAACTATCAGAAAGTTTTGGGTTGGGATTAGTTTGGTTTCTAACTTTCAAGAAACTGAAGAGAAAAAAAGGCAAGAAAGCAAAGAGAGTCAAGTATATTTGCCAACAGGAAAAGGCTGAGTCGTTAGCAGTGCTGAGAAGCAATGGTATACTAATTCAAGGAGCTCTATCTAGTTAAGGAGGAAACTAAGAAAGAAACTACGATTAGAGAACTAATACAGAGAAAACTCATTGCTGCATTCCACACAGCAATCTAAATTTCATTTGATGTTTTGTATCAGTTAAATTTCATTTGCAAAATAACATTTTAATTTGCAAAAAAAAATAAAGAGCATTGATAATAATCTGATTAATCAGAGATATATTGGTTTCAATCAAAAAAGTGAAATAGATTGTTTAGTTCTAAGGAGCCATCCATGTTTTCAAATGATTCCCATATGATAATTAGGAGGCAAAATTATTGCCTGAGATGTGATCAACTCCAGATATCTAAGACAGGAAACCTACAGAGCAGGTTATTGACATATTCCATTCCTTATCATGACACTTCTAATCCTGGAAAAATAAGGGCCTCTTATTCACAAGTTTATGGGATTCATTGGAACCAAGAATAACCTTATAATCCTCTGTAGTCAGTCTTCAGAGAGATCTCACCAACAATATAACCATTTGAAAGCATTGCTGTCTCTATAAGACCTGGGTTTACAGACAGAATTTATGATCACTACAATATTCATGATATGCATTTCAGTGTGAACTAGACTTTGACAGAGTTTGACATTCATTGCAGCATATTTTAAAGGCAAAACTTGGCTTTAGTTTCAGTCAATGGTTTCTTCGTTATCTAAAACAGAAGAAAGCATTTATCAATGCATTCATCAAGCTTTTCAAGATCTCAGAATGTAAAAATCATTTAAGAGACTCACGGGAGCCATTGCACCATGTCTATCTAAAATGGCTTCAGTGTTATTTTTACTTTTAATGTAAATGTTAATGTTATCTGATCATAGTAAGTTTCTGCCTTATACTGATATCTGAAAACTATGCTTTCAAGCTAAAATATACCAAAGTTTAAATAAAACGTAATCAATGCCATCCTTCTGATAAGACCTGAGAAAGAAGTTAGAAATGTCATTTTAAAATATGTAATACAAATTAACAAGATTTTTATATATAGTTTGTAGAATATATTTTAAATGTATCTTCTGTTTTTATGTTTATAACATTATAGAACTTTTCATCATCAAATGTAGATCCTAGCACCCAGTCACTATCTAATATGCTACCACTAAGCATAGTAGCAAACAGAAAGCTACTAGATATGAAACTCTAGTGAAGTGAATTAAGAAAATTGCAAGTGATGGGGCCAGAGCAATAGCACAGTGCTTGGGCATTTGCCTTGCATGCAACTGACCCAGGACGGGCCTGGTTTGATCTCCGGCATTCCCTATGATCCCCCAAGCCAAAAGTGATTTCTGAGCTTACAGCTAGGAGTAACCCCTGAGCATCACCAGGGGTAGCCCAAAAATCAAAAACAAACAAAAAGAACATTGCAGTGACTGCATTTGTTCTGTACGTACTTAATATTTATGAAGCATCAAAGACTATGATTAATCTTAGGACATAAAGAAATTGGAGGGGAACTAGTTTTGCTACTATTTATTTTCTCAAGGAGTTCCATGTAAATGTAGAGGTAAATGAATGAACATGATTTTTCCATCAACACATAGAATTTTAATAATAGTAGAATCTATAGTTAAATTCAATATATAGCTGATCTAGATTTGATGGGTGGGGACACCAGGCTGGGGTTATATACATATAGTGCTTATAATTGAACCTGGGTCATCTTTATGCAAGGTGACTGTAGTACTGCTTCATTCCTTAGGTTTGATTAGTAAAGTTAGAAATAATATATTTGGGGCCGGGTAGGTGGCGCTAGAGGTAAGGTGTCTGCCTTGCAAGCGCTAGCATAGGACGGACCACGGTTCGATCCCCCCGGCGTCCCATATGGTCCCCCTAAGCCAGGGGCGATTTCTGAGCGCATAGCCAGGAGTAACCCCTGAGCGTCAAACGGGTGTGGCCCAAAAACCCAAAAAAAAAAAAAGAAATAATATATTTTTATAATTTTAAGATTGGTTTTACATGTTAATTTTGTACACTGCCACTTTGTTATATGAATCTATTGTTTCTAGAAGCATTTTGGTAGAGTCTTTAGGGTTTTCTAAATATAGTATCATGTCATCTATAAACAGTGAGAGCTTAACTTCTTCCTTTCCTATCTGGATGCCCTTGATACCATTTTTTGTTTAATCACTATGGCAAGTACTTCCAGTACTATGTTGAATAGGAGTGGTGAGATAGGGCATCCTTGTCTTGTACCAGATTTTAGAGAAAGAGCTTTTAGTTGATCTCCATTGAGGATAATATTTGCCATTGGCTTGTGGTAAGTGGTCTTGACTATATTGAGAAAAGTTTCTTTCATTCCCATCTTGATAAGATGTTTTTATCAAGAATGGGTATTGAACCTTATCAAACAATCAGAACAATTAGTGCTGGAGGGGATGTGGAGAGAAGGGAACCCTTATTCACTGCTGGTAGGAATCCCACCTAATCCAACCTTTATGGAAAACAATATGGAGATTCCTCAAAAAAACTGGAAATTGAGCTTCCATATGCTCCAGCTATACCACTCCTAGGGATATACCCTAGGAACACAAAAATATATTTCAAAAATGCCTTTCTCACACCTATAATTATTGCAGTGTTATTTACAATAGCCAGACTCTGGAAACAACCAAGATGCCTTCAACAGATGAATGGCTAAAAAAAAAAAAAAAAAAAAAAAAAAACAACTGGTACATATAAACAATGGAACATTATGCAGCCATGAGGAGAGATGAAGTCATGAACTTTTCCTATACACGGATGGACATGTAATCTCTTATGCTGAGTGAAATAAGTCAAAGGCAGAAAGATAGAGACAGAATAGTCTCAACAATCTATGGGTTTTAAGAAAAATATTATTGTAATAATGCCCAGAGACAATAGAGATGAGTGCCAAAAGGACTGGTTCACAACATGATGCTTACCACAAAGATTGGTGAGTGCAGTTATGGAAATAACTACACTAACAACTCTCATGACAACCTTAATGAATGAGAGAAGTAGATAGCCTGTCTCAAATACAGGCAGAGTTTATAAAGGAGGGAGGGGGACCATTGGTGGTAGAAATATTGTACTAGAGAAGGGATATGTTTTGTTTATGACTGAAACCCAACTACAATCATGCATGTAATTATGGTACTTAAATAAAGATTTTATATAAAAAATAAAATTAAAATACTTAGAAAAAGGAGATTGATTTTACAAGCAACTGCTTTAATCTATAATTGAAACTTTTTTGTTTTATAATTTTTATCTTTTTTGACAAACAGACATTTAATTCTAATTTTAATAGAAATTATAAAAGAAAGGTTCAGAAAAAATGAAGAAAAGAGAGGCTACCATAGTAGCATGTATGTCTTAGAAGAAAAATATTGAGGTTTTTAAAGAGAATAAAAATATGCAAATTAAGTTAATGTCTATTTTGATTCCAGGTGTCAAAAAGGAGAAAAAGGGTGAAAATAAACTCACATATAGCCAACTTTCAAACCTCTTATATTTTAAGGATTTATTGTACTAGAGAAATGAAATGCATTTGTACATGTCTGAGCTAGTCATGTTTGAACCTTTGACAACCATATTTAATATGGTCAGAAAATCTACACAAATGAAATGAACAAAAGAAAGGGGGAACTGGGTTACCATATTGTTTCCTCTTTTATGGCAAACGGGGGAATATTTTAATAATATTAACAAAGTATGGAAGACAAAAATGAACCCAGAAGCATTCTTACCAAGATACCACCATTGACTTCCTATAAGAATTTCCAGAAGTGTAGAACTCTACTGACAAGCAACATGAAAAAGATGCAAGCTTAGTATGTGATAATAGTTTTTCAGGCTATGAAATGTTTGTGTGAGGGGAAAATACCTGAAAATTTAATCTATATAGGAGGAATAAATTTTACTTAGAAATGTATAGCTGAGTGAAATAAGTCAGAAAGAGAGAGATAGATGCAGAATAGTTTCACTCATATATGGGTTTTAAAAAATGAAAGATATTCTTGCAATAATTTTCAGAGACAAAAGAGAGGAGGGCTGGAAGGTCTAGCTCACTAAATGAAACTCACCACAAGATGATGAGTGCTTTTAGAGAAATAATTACATTGAGAACTATCATAACAATGTGAATGAATGAGGGAAATACAAAGCCTGTCTAGAGTACAGGCGGGGGTGGGGTGGGGAGGAGGGAGATTTGGGACATTGGTAATAGGAATGTTGCACTGGTGAAAGGGTGTGCTCTTTACATGACTGAAACCCAACCATAATCATGTTTGTAATCAAGGTGCTTAAATAAAGATATATAAAAAATGTATAGCTAGCTAGAAATGATCTGCAAAGTGATGATGTTTTAAATGGGACTGTGAAAGATTCAATCACAGAGAATGAACTAGACATCATGTAATCCAGGAGGCAGCCAAGTTAAAGCTGGTCCCAGACACAAAGAGAGCAAGACTGAGATGGGAATATAGACAGTATTTTCTTATTGTTTTCACTTAGTTCTGCCTATTCTGTGGGTAGAGAGATTGCAATTCAGTAGTTTTAAAAATAGAAAAAGTCAACTAATCAAAAAACATTAAAAGCCAATCGTTGAACACACATGTCTATAAGAATAGGACAAGTTAAGAATAAATGGAGATATTATCCTGGATGAAATAGGAAAGGTGGAGAGTGTCCAAAAGAAATATTAAGTGACCCTATTCTTTAAATCTAGTAGTGCTGTGGGTTTAGCAGTACTCTGCACTCAAGGATCATTCCTGGTGGAGATTAGAGGACTACATGTGGTGTTGGGGATCAAATCCAGGTTGGCTGTGTGTGACGCAACTATTTCTCCTGCTTGGATTATCTTGCTTTGATTGAATTTATAGATTGCTATGATAGATAAACACATGGAAATGTAATTTCCTGTTCTATAGAGAGTACCTTGCTTGTTATCTGGGTAGCATAGAAGATGCCTTTAAGGTGTTGACTGAGAAACATAGAGAAATCAGGGGTCTCAAACTCAATTTACCTGGGCGCCCCAGGAGGCAAAGTCGGGGTGATCCTTGAGTGCAAAGTCAGTAATAAGCCTTGAACATTGGGGAGTGTGACCCAAACAACTAAAACAAAACAAAACAAAAAACATTCCTCTAGGGCAGGGACACAAAATGTTGTACGGAGGGCTGTGAACGACCCACAGGCCGCGAGTTTGAGACCCCTGATAGATGTATATATTGTTCAGTACCCACATGCTGAGTTATATATCTATTTTGGTTGCAGAATTTCACAGTGTGCAGAACTAATCTAGGCTCAAAAAGAAGAGTGAGTGAGATTTGCATGAAGGGAATCTGAACTGCAATTTGAAGTCTGAGCAGAATTTTACCTGAGAGCCAAGGGAAAAGGACTAATAGTCATAACAAGGTATGGGGTGGTGGGACACAAAGTCCATATGGCTAAGGTAACAGGTTCACAAGAAGAAACAGTGTCTGGTTAAAATTTGTGGCAATAAAGCTTCTCAATGAAGCAATTTGGACAAGTCCAGATTTTCTTATGCTAAGGTGACTTGTCTTTATATTGGAAAGGAATGGGGGATAAGTGAGAATCCAACTGGGCCAGGCTTCCATGTTCTCCTATGACAATATCCCACTGTGCCCTCCTTTGGTAACAGATCCCAGCACTGAATAGGACAAATGCCTAGCTCTCCTCCTGAAGCTCTAGTAACTGTACTCCTAAGTAGATGCTAACAAAGCCATATCTTAGTTTAGTCATGACAAAGTTTAAACTAAAGAAAACACTAGAAATATATCTCTGAGCACTTGCTGAGTGGCAGCGAATATATGATGAGATCTATTATTGTGAAAAATGAACACAGATGGATCATTTGTGCCCCAAACTGGTGACATAAAAATCCTGTCCATTCACTCCCTCCTGGTACAAGAAAAGGGCTTTGTCCAAAGTCTTTGCCTTTCTCATGATCTTGTCCTACCCTCTTTCTGCTCATACAACTTATCATCGTGTTTCTTACTTGCTCCAGGAAATGTTGCCTAGTTCATTTCATTATGCTAATTAGATCTTTAAATCTATTTGTGAGATTGTCCTTTACTAGCCTGCAACCACCATATTGTGATTTCTTCAGTGCACCTTGGGGTTTTCTTTTCATTATAGAGGGGTTATCCATGTTGTTTTATAAAATAACAAAAATATAATCCAAGCAAAAACAAACAAACAAACAAAAAGCCCACACAGCTACTCCTGCCAATAGCAGTGATTTGCTACCCTGAGTGCTAGCAGCAGCAGCAGCAGCAGCTAGGAACTGGCTAGAGTTGTACTTTCCTGTGCCCATTTTAAAACTTCTCCATTGGGAACTCTGGAAGATGTGGAGTGGAGTCATTGTCTCATCAGGTGATAGTAATGTGTAAACTAGAATGGAATCTCTAGAGGGTGGAGTGATAACTACAGAGGAGGGCCCAAGCCTCTCTTTTTGTGTTCCCAACTATTATCCTCGGCCATATTCAAATTTTGTCCTGACTAACAATGCAACCCATTAAGAGGCAGGAAACATACATGAATTCTAATGATCTGTTTCCAACACAGCAGACTCCACTATATCCTTGATTTTTATAGTATTAATCTTACAATCTGGCCTAGATCATACTTGGCTCACTTTGGTAAACCTCTACTTTCCAAGTCCACTTTCAACAGTCCTTGACCATGGCCGGCAGTCACTATCTCTCAAAGCCCTGTGTTTATCCCACTCTAATCATTAGTGCAGGGAACTGAATGCTCTGTTTATGTGCCTGTCTAGGCTAAAGACAAAAATCTAGTGGTATTCAACTCTGAATACTGATCCCCTCTGGAGAGACAGAACACCCACATTCTAATTTCAGCCTGCTGACCAGCTTATCCTTAGCCACAAGGCTTGACCTTCTGTTTCCTGCTCTTATTTCTTCTGTGTCTGGAAAGTGAGGGCATAAAGGAAATAATCTGTTGGATTCGAAAGGAGGAATTTACATTCTATCCAGCAGCCAGGTGAATCTGAAGAATCCTTAGAACCAGAGAATCATAGTTTATGCCTAAGTATAGAAAATAATACATCCAACTATGTATTGAGAAAAATGTCTTTTTTCCTTCTTCATGAAACTTCATGGAAATTCATGGAAATTCGCACTTCTAAATCCTTGCAAAACCACCAATCCATGACAGGGAAACCAACTCATTTGTTCTCCTAGCTACTGCCTGACACTCACCTGCATAAACTTTGTTTTAAATTTTTAAAAAAATTTTTGTTTGTTTTTGGGCCACATCCGGTGACACTCACGGGTTACTCCTGGCTATGCACTCACTGGCTTCAGGGGATCGAATGCAATCCGTCCTAGGCTAGCAATGGCAAGACAAACAGACACCTTACAGCTTGTGCCACGGCTCCGGTCCCTTAAATTAAAATAATTTTATAGGCCTAATCAAGTCTTTGGAAAATTCTTAGAACAATCTCTAATGGGGAGAGGCAGTATTAGACAGTCCTGGGAAAGAACTAAGAACATTTGTGCTCTTTTATTTATGTTGAGCACATTTCTGTTGGTGAGCTCTAATGGTCAACAATCATATATTTAAAATAATCAAGGCCATTCCCAATTCAAGATAGAGTAGTATGGCTCTGGCTAGCCCAAAGTTCTCATGAGCTGGTGGTTCCAGTTTTTGTCAAGTGTTCAAAATAAGGAATATCTATAACAGAGTGTATTCTCCTCTTATCTGTAGCCGAAGTCTTAATGGCCAAAACAGGCCACCCACAGAACCTTGAAGAGGCAGTTTGCTACCAGCAATGATTTGGTTAACCTTTGATTAAACTTAGGAATTTAAAGCACGAAAGGTCTGGAACCCAACCCAAGTCTTTGACACCGTGCTGCCTGTCATTAATGATAATCCACCATTAGATGTTCAGCTTTGAAAATAGAATTAGACACCTTCAGTATTCAGTCCTAACCCTGCTGTACTGTAAAGAAAACCCTGCTGTTTGGAGACTTCCTGATTTACTGCCTTGCCTTTTAACTATTTTCAGGCAAATGGGAACTGGGGGCAGGGGAGGAGAGTCCAGGGATCAAGTGAGTACAAACAAGGCATCTCAACTACTATCAAGGGAAGCGACTTTCTGCCAAAATAAGTCACCAGGTCAAAAGAGCTTTACTCCCCCAGTGGATTTAATCTTCCTTTTTTTTTTTCTTTTTTTAAAAAAAATAGGTGTAAGAATTTCCTTGCTGGGACCTCATGCAAGAAATATTTGGTATCCCTTTTCACTTCCTTCTGAAAACAACAGCAATAATGCTGGTGTTCCCTGGAGTTTCTCCTACATCTCAAAGGATTTTTTTACTTTTAAACCACATTATACAGTGTGTCAAAAGACTACATTCTCATTTTTTTTATATTGCATGCTGCTCAGAGATGGATATATCATACATCAAAGTGCTTGTTGAATGAATAAATGAGTGAATTTATTTCAAGTCTTATGGCTTTGGTTTACACATAAAAGCAAGTTTTGGTAAATCAAATTAGAAGCAGAGACTAGAGAGGTACTTCAAGTTTTTAGAGTACATGCCTGTTATTAGTATTGGAGGCCTTGCAGGACACAGCCTTGATTACCACCCAGTATAGCTCTAGACTCTTCTCCTGAGCAGTTAACTTGTCTTTCTTAGGTTAACATTTTGAGACTCTGGAGTCCAAGACCATTTCCCACCTCCCACTCTGTTACTTTACTCCTGGGACTTCAAAAGAAAGTCACTCCTTCTATTTCTACCCTCTGAGATCCTCCAATAAAACTGACTTCTCTGGCTCCTGTGAGGAAAGAGACTTAAACTTCATTTACCCCCATAGTAGCTATACAGATAGGGTGAGGCCATTAACAATACATTTCATGGAAATTTCATAAAGTCTGACTTAGTTCAATCCTATCAAAGATCCATCCAGGACATGTCAAGTTCTGATTAAAGAACCACTTCCTAGCAAATGATTAATTAATCACCACTTCCTAGCAAGGATCCTCTGGCAGATAGTTTAGAAAAAACCTTTAAGACTATCATTGAAGAAGCAAGTAAATTACACTTACCATCTTGCTTTGGTGTTATCTGCCTTTATTCACTTATTTCTCTTTATGCAATGCACTTTGTTCCTGGCTGTCAGTGCATCTAAACTTGGGGCATATATTGCCTTTCTTTTATAACTCTTCCTTTACTGTCCTCTCACTCTCTGAAAAACTTGTGTTTCCTCTGAAACTTGGTCCCGCCCTTTCCCTTATATTTCCTAAATACAATTTTTTTTCCTTTGCAGATATCTAAGTGGTATTGGTGGTGGTGGTGGCTACTCTTGATTCTGTGTTTGCTCTGAGGTCACATCAGGAAGTGCTCAGGGACCATAAACAGAGTTGGGGACTGAACCAGCACCCAACCACTTCAAAGCAAGCACCTTTACCCATTATTATCTCCCTGATCTTCTCAAAAAAAAGTCGTGCCCAGAGAGATAGCACTGTGGCGTTTGCCTTGCAAGCAGCCAATCCAGGACCAAAGGTGGTTGATTCGAATCCAGGTGTCCCATATAGTCCCCCGTGCCTGCCAGGAGCTATTTCTGAGCAGACAGCCAGGAGTCACCCCTGAGCACCGCCGGGTGTGGCCCAAAAACCAAAAAAAAAAAAAAAAAAAAAAAAAAAAAAGTCTTTGTTTCACTATTTTCCTTCTGAAATTATTTTGAAAGCAGACAACAAGCCTGAGAAATGTGCGTGGTTATATGAATCTTGACTTCCCTAGTGGCCTCACCAAGTGGCATTACAATGTGTCACTGCTCCTCAAAATATTTTCAGAGAAAATGTTTCTTGTTTCAATAAAAGGATATATGCACGTCCTTTAGAGCTACCACATTAGCATTGCTTTGTGAGTCTGGAGGCCATTCAAGTTTAAATTTTCAAGTAACGAGCTTAGGAAATCTCATTTTATTGAATAAATACACAGAGCATTGATGACAAATCAAACCATTTTTGGTGCTCCATAAGAACAAATTTATTTTATTTTAAGGCAATGTGAGAGATGTTGACTGCTATTAGCTGTTGTGAATTGAAGAAAGTGACCAGATAGTAACTTACTCAGTGTGACCTACTCAAGAAATGAGTGTCAGAAGAGCAAAGAGATGTGTCTTCATAAAGTTTTCCTTATCATAATTAGGCTACAGACTTGCTATTTCTCAAAAAAAATAAAGTTAAATTATAATTCATAAATATCATAATATATCGCTAAGGTAAAAATAATCAAGTGAAAATTATTTTTAACAATAGTAAGAGTATTTTACTATTGGGGGATAGTATTCATTTGATTCATTATGATCTACTAGATTTTAGTACAGATATGTAATTTTAAGTAAAATTACTATTTTATTTTACTATGACACAAATGTCAAATAAATGTTGATTCTTTTTATTATTATATTTAAATCATAGAAGTAGCTATTAAAATAATTGTATGTGTCAATTCAGTGGTATAAGTTACCTTTATCCTTTATACAACCATCACTCTTAGAATTTCCATTCCAAACAGATATTCTATACTCATTACCCAATAACCCTACCAGTATTCACATATAATAACCACTAGTCACTTTTATATATATTTACATATATATATATATATATATATATATATATATATATATATATATATATATATATATATATTTGCCCAGTCTAGGTATTTTCTAAGTGAAATCATGTAGTATGTGTTCTTTTGTATCTTACCTACTACCCTTAACACAAACTTCCAAAACTCTTTGATATTGTAGTGGGTATGAGAATTTCAATTTTTAATGACTGAATAGTAGCATAATATATCCATAATCACTTATCCAATTCATCACACCCTACTATTTTTTTTTTGCATTTTCTGGCTATTTTAAACAATACCTCAATAAACATGAATGCACATTTCTGCTGGAGTCCCTGTTTTCATTCTTTTGAAATTATGAGGACATATAGTAATTCTATGTTTAGCTTTTTGAGGAACTGCCAACTATTTTCAACAGCAGCTGCAGCATTTATATCCCAACCAGTAATGTATGAGAGTTCCAATTTCTATCATCTTCAGCAAAACTCATTATTATCTCTGGACTTGCTTGTGTCTTCTTCTGTTTATTTGTTTAATACAACTCAGCTTCGAGTGCATCGTTGTTTTAATAATTTTACTGGGACACCATTTGCATCTGGATTTTTGGAAAAGGGGAGGATTTCCACTATTACTAGGTCTCATAAGAATGATTCTCTGTGCCCTATTTGTAGGAACAATTTATGCTAACCTGCTTTCCTTTGGGGATTATGACATTTTTCTTCATATTAGACAGAGTGCTTGGGTGATCAGCCTCCAATAAAAACCATGCATAATAAACTTTTCTGCAATACAAAACTTCACTACTGTTATTACAAAGTGCAGCTGGAAGAATTGTTTTAGGAAACCCCACTGGAAATGGTTTCTTAGATGTCTGCACCTGGTTTTCTGTGCACCTCCCTCTGTTCATCTACCTCCCCCACCTTTTTTTTTTACTACAATAAATCATAGTCCTAAGAACCACATTATGAGTCCTCTAAGTGCCCTACTGGATTAAGTGAATTGCAGAAGTCTAGCTAGCTTGATGATACCCAACAAAACCTACAATTTCTAGTTTCTATTAACTGATGATTGCTCTATTATTATTGGCAGTCCCCTGGACCATAAATTGGTCCTGGTTTCATCTCATTATCAGTGATTGTCTAGTTCTATTGTGGGACTTGGAACCCTGCTCACTTCATTTCACAAACTCCATTCAGCTGATTTATTCCCTATTTCTTTTTTTTTTTTTTTTTTTTTGGTTTTTGGGTCACACCCGGCAGTGCTTAGGGGTTATTTCTGGCTCCAGGCTCAGAAATTGCTCCTGGCAGGCACGGGGGACCATATGGGATGCCGGGATTCGAACCGATGACCTCCTGCATGAAAGGCAAACGCCTTACCTCCATGCTATCTCTCCGGCCCCTTATTCCCTATTTCTATATGTTTAACCTCATCTGGTTAACAGCTCTACTAGTATCATGGAGCTACTGGTCTGCTTTTAACTACTCAAGACAAAGACAAACTATTTATGACAGTTTCAGATACACAGTCCTTCATGCTCTGTTCCAAAAGAGAAATGGAGAACTTTAGAATGCTTTCCCTGACTGGCCCCACATTGCTTAGGAAAAACTTCTATTCTAATGTACTGGAATTGGAGTTGAGAAGACAGGCTTCATTTGCAGAGAGACACTGGAGGGAGTAAAGGAAGGGAAGAAAGGGAAGAGACGGGAAGGGAAGGGAGACAATTCTGAGAGGGTAGCCCTAATACTTTCTGATAGGCCCAATCTGGCATGCATTGTCCAATTGCTAAATTGAGCAGCAAACAATTAGGTTAAGATACCATATTTATGTGGCACTATTGTGAATGGGGTTGTTTTCTTAATGTCCATTTCATCCTTATTACTATTGGTGTATAGAAAGGCCATTGATTTTTGAGTGTTAATTTTGTAGCCTGCCATCTTGCTATATGAGTCTATTGTTTCTAGAAGCTTTTTGATAGAGTCTTTAGGGTTTTCTAAGTAGAGTATCATGTCATCTGCAAACAGTGAGAGCTTGACTTCTTCCTTTCCTATCTGGATTCCCTTGATATCCTTTTCTTGCCTAATCGCTATAGCAAGTACTTCCAGTGCTATGTTGAATAGGAGTGGTGAGAGAGGACAGCCTTGTCTTGTGCCAGAATTTAGAGGGAAGGCTTTTAGTTTTTCTCCATTGAGGATAATATTTGCCACTGGCTTGTGGTAGATGGCCTTCACTATATTGAGAAAGGTTCCCTCCATTCCCGTCTTGCTGAGAGTTTTGATCAATAATGGGTGTTGGACCTTATCAAATGCTTTCTCAAATATCTTGGAATCAACTTGACTAAATATGTGAAGGACCTATACAAGGAAAACTATAAAACTCTGCTCCAAGAAATAAGAGAGGACACACGGAAATGGAAACACATACCCTGCTCATGGATTGGCAGGATTAACATCATCAAAATGGCAATACTCCCCAAGGCATTATACAGATTTAATGCCATCCCTCTAAAGATACCCATGACATTCTTCAAAGAAGTGGATCAGACACTTTTGAAATTCATTTGGAACAATAAACACCCTCGAATAGCTAAAGCAATCATTGGGAAAAAGAATATGGGAGGAATTACTTTCCCCAACTTTAAACTGTACTACAAAGCAATAGTTATCAAAACAGCATGGTATTGGAATAAGGACAGGTCCTCAGATCAGTGGAATAGGCTTGAATACTCAGAAAATGTTCCCCAGACATACAATCACCTAATCTTTGATAAAGGAGCAGGAAATCCTAAATGGAGCAGGGAAAGCCTCTTCAACAAGTGGTGTTGGCACAATTGGATAGCCACTTGCAAAAAATTGAATTTAGACCCCCAGCTAACATCATGTACGAAGGTAAAATCCAAATGGATTAAAGACCTCGATATCAGTCCCAAAACCATAAGATATATAGAACAGCACATAGGCAAAACACTCCAGGACATTACAGGCATCTTCAAGGAGGAAACTGCACTCTCCAAGCAAGTGAAAGCAGAGATTAACAGATGGGAATATATTAAGCTGAGAAGCTTCTGCACCTCAAAGGAAATAGTGCCCAGGATACAAGAGCCACCCACTGAGTGGGAGAAACTATTCACCCAATACCCATCAGATAAGGGGCTAATCTCCAAAATATACAAGGCACTGACAGAACTTTACAAGAAAAAAACATCTAACCCCATCAAAAAATGGGGAGAAGAAATGAACAGACACTTTGACAAAGAAGAAATACACATGGCCAAAAGACACATGAAAAAATGTTCCACATCACTAATCATCAGGGAGATGCAAATCAAAACTACGATGAGATACCACCTCACACCCCAGAGAATGGCACACATCACAAAGAATGAGAATAAACAGTGTTGGCGGGGATGTGGAGAGAAAGGAACTCTTATCCACTGCTGGTGGGAATGCTGTCTAGTTCAACCTTTATGGAAAGCGATATGGAGATTCCTCCAAAAACTGGAAATCGAGCTCCCATACAATCCAGCTATACCACTCCTAGGAATATACCCTAGGAACACAAAAATACAGTACAAAAACCCCTTCCTTACACCTATATTCATTACAGCACTATTTACCATAGCAAGACTCTGGAAACAACCAAGATGCCCTTCAACAGACGAATGGCTAAAGAAACTGTGGTACATATACACAATGGAATATTATGCAGCTGTCAGGAGAGATGAAGTCATGAAATTTTCCTATACATGGATGTATACGAAATCTATTATGCTGAGTGAAATAAGTCAGAGAGAGAGAGAAAAACGCAGAATGGTCTCACTCATCTATGGGTTTTAAGAAAAATGAAAGACACCCTTGTAATAATAATTTTCAGACACAAAAGAGAAAAGAGCTGGAAGTTCCAGCTCACCTCAGGAAGCTCACCACAAATAGTGATGAGTTTAGTTAGGGAAATAACTACATTTTGAACTGTCCTAATAACGAGAATGTATGAGGAAAATGGAGAGCCTGTCTAGAGTACAGGCGGGGGTCGGGTGGGGAGGAGGGAGACTTGGGACATTGGTGATGGGAATGTTGCACTGGTGATGGGTGGTGTTCTTTACATGACTGAAACCCAAACACAATCATGTATGTAATTAAGTTGTTTAAATAAATTTAAAAAAAAATATATATATATATATATATATAAAAAGAAAAAAAAAGATACCATATTTAGCAGAGAGTATCTCTCTGTGAGTAGGGGTTGAATGGAGACTCTAGACCCCAATTTCTTAACAGTGCTTGCCTGGTTGTGCCACAGGATGGGTAATGAGAAATAGCATGAGTCTGTCTCTTCTAGACTAGGATTTGGGAATAAGAGAAAAGAACACCATTTTCTTGGCTATATTTGCCTAGTATAGAGTTTGTTATTACAACAGAGGAATAGGAACATGAATAGACTATCACTGTGAAACCCAAACTGATTTTCTATTACAAATTAGTATATTTTCTTAACTCAGTATTTCTCTTCTTAAAGTTTTTAGATTTTTTTTAAATTATTTTGCATTTTGATCAGTTCAAGGTTTCTTCACTAATGGAAAGAGATCTGTGAGCTCCTCATGTTACCAGAATGAAAGTTTTGTCTCTGATCATATTGTTCTATCTAAATTATCAAAATCGCTTTATTTCTAATTACAATCACTAAAACTCCTTCCCAGTACCCTGTATAGTTTGATTCCTTATGGCATTACTATAACCACAAGCTAAAGAGATGAACAGTTCAGAAGTTAAAGTGCTAACTACCACCTGGGGAGGGAAAGTCTCACTTAGAATTCTAGCCACTTGCTCATGAGCACCATATGATTTACAGAGGGAAATCCACATGACAAGCATGTCAGCATGCAATTCAATTGCCTGCAAAGGGGGAGGCTCTGCACCACTCAATCAACTTTAGGGAAACTTATGTGAAAACTGCTCTTTTAAGGGGCCTGTAGGGAACTCCCTTGTGAACGTAGCTCCCCTGAGAAGAGCTTCTGGCAGCAGCTGCTAAAATCTGGAGGTTTGGGAAAGCTTGAGCAGAAAAAGTTGTAAAATTCCTCCGATTGGCTTCACTGAGCTTCTATATTTGTATTTGGTTTTGAATATTATTGGGGCTCCCTGTGAATGTATTTTGGGGGGTTGGTATTTCTGCATAACCAGATTTTATTATTTGTCTCTTGTTTTTCAGTTTTAATAAATAAGTGGCTACTTTCATTGACTGCATAAGCCACTTTATTTCAACTAGACTCATTTTCTGCTCAATAAGAAACTTTATGTTTTGATATGTAAATCACTGAACAAGTCTAGTGTTCATTAAACATATGATATTTTTCTGTCAAAATTTCTAGCTACTCCATATTATAACTTATGTCCCACTGAGTCAGGAGATTTATGATCTATTATTCTATTATATTTGTTTCTATTGTATATACATATTGTATATATACATTATATTTTATATACAATTATATATTGTATTCAAATTATATATACAATATTTGTATATACAGTTATATATGTATATATGTGTACATAAGTATATATGTATATATCCTATATATACATAATGCATATTGCATTTACATATAGATATATATTTATATACATGTATATATGTGTATGTATTATATAGAGAGATAGAGATGCATATTGTATATACGTGTAGATACTATATGTATCTATTATACACTGAACAAATATGGTATTCTTTGAACATATGCCTTTGCTGTCCCATCTTCCTTTTCCCATATCATGATGCATATCCATCTTCTTCATTATTTCCATTTTGGCTCCTTTACTAATGCCTCAGCTCACTTCACATTTGAAAACACAAATCACTTTCCTCTTTCTCTGAAATGTGTACAGGTATCAAGAGATGCTTCCACTCTCTGCACTGAACACAGCACCTAATACAAAGTAGGACACCCCAGAGCTAATCTTGTTCCTCTAGTTCGTGGCCAAATGAGAACCAGGCCTAGCCAAGAAATCAAGTGGAAAGCAGGGGGCTTTGCCATTTCAAGAAACTTTCTCACATATGCATCCCATTTGCTTGTCCCCGCAACAATGTTAGTTAAGCTTGTCCTTATTACTCCCAGGAGGAAACTGGGCCTTTTAAGATTCCTACCTAAGATCTGACTGACATCGAGTAGCCATGAAGATCTGAGTTCAAAGCCTGGGCTCCTTTAAGAAACAAGCCTTCTAGAGTAAAAGAGAGAGCAGAAAAGAAAAGCACTTTTCTACTACTGAGCCTTGGTCATTTTTCAATTAAAAGGGGATAAAAGCAATTTAAAAAAATAAAGCCCCTTCTGAATTATTTTGCTTAGATATCTAAAATGTAAACTTTAAGACTTTGGTAATGAATGTTGGTTAGATAATAGATAGGAACAAATAGGTCTGCTCTTCACAAAAATGCTCTGTACTAACCTAACCCTGTGGCCATTTTATTACAGTAACCTCGTTGTTTTGAAAAAATAACTCATTCCACTGGAGATGAAAGATAAGTGACTGTACTATGTAAAGCAAAAATAGGAACTTTTGTTGCTTGAAGGAGCAAGGATAAGGTCGGGTGAGAGAGGGCCCACAGAAAGGATTGGGGAAGGAATTAATTTCTGGGTGATATGGTGCATGTTATTTAGAAATTATATTTAACTCCTTTCTATTTGAGCTACCAAAGTAATCATTTTTCTGAGAGCTACCAGATCCCCTCAAAGTTTGGATAGGTGATGATTACAGTCATGCCTGACATGGTGTGTGCTCCTGCCTGCAGAGATGGAATTTTCTACAGAGCGATCTGTTTTAGAGCTGTAGGTGAAAAGATTGCAGACTTGTTTTTTTAAGCCCTGTTCTTTGGAGAGACTAGAAGCAAAACCATAACTTTGTAGTCTGTACTTTGAACCAAGAACCTGGAACAGCACTTCCCCATAATTAAAATGGTGTACTCTTCAGATAAATGTGTGTCTCTATCTATTTGTAAACTAAGTGAATATTTCTGTCAGATGCCTGGCATAATCTCTGCTCAATACTCAAGACCATCTATTCCTGTTTTTGCCTCTACCTCATAGCTATACTCCATAGTACAGTTCTCTAATGAAGTCACCACAATGATAAAAATATATGCAAAAAATGGAAGTGATGCAGTCCATTAAAGGGGCTTGAAATACTCCATCACTCACTGATTTTTAGTCTGGGATTGAGAGCCATTGGGAAAAAAAAGTGAAAATAGAGTATTTACAAGAAATTTTTTTAACAAAGAGGCTTGCTTTGCTGTTTAAAAACTATTTTCATTAAAAATTTTAAAAAAAAAGAAAAAAACTATTTTCATGTACATCCTCTCTCCTGATTCTCTCCAAGCATGCTGATGTTGATGTGCTTAGGTTCATTTTACAAATACAGTTTAGGAAGGAGTGATGCTATTACCCAAAATGCTAAAATGTAATCAACCGTCTGGGGGACCCAAGTTTTCTCTGGAGAGAAGATATACGACATTTTTCTGAAACCTTGAAGAAAGAAATATGGCAGTAGATAATTAGTAGCTATTAAGAATGAGGTGTCATAGATATATTTATTGGGTGTAATGAATAGAATTTGTGTTGACACTAACTTGATATTCTGTAACTTCTTACTTCTGGTATCAGGTTTCCTATTGAAACAAATGTCATCTGTCTCTTTTTGTTGTTCTGATAGGATTTCTGAAGAATACTTAGCACATTTCATTATGACAACATATATGCTTTTACTTATAGTCATGCATGCAAGTAGACACCCTATTGAAAAATAATTTGGATGATATAAAATAATGGGTATTATATCAGACATTTTTCTTTAATATTTTCACTCTTGTTCATCTTTAATGATGGCCTGTAGAGTATAATGAGTGAGTTGAAATTCTAATTTGTGAATACTTTTTTTATTCTAATTATTTTAATTCAAAATCCCTGTGAAATATCTGACTTCCAAATAAATTCTCTTTAAATCCTAAGGCTATCCATTACTTTTAACTATTGATTAATAAGAACCATTAATGAGAATACCCATGTAGTTCTCTAGCTAAAACAAGAGGTATGCAGTACTTATTTAAATTTACAAATAGGTAAATTGAAAAATAAAAGCCTGTAAGTGACTTGGAAAATCTGTTTTGAGGGAAATAACATAATGTGAATATTTTTGGTTTGTGGTCTATATTATAAAGATCTTTTAGAAAATATTTTATTCCCATGATCCCACATTAAGAGTAATAATAGTAAAAATAAAATATAATTTTAAAATGCATAGTCATAGGCAAAGGAAATTTGTCATGAAAGTAATAGTTTTATTTCTCCTTGGAAATAGACATTTAACAGTAACTCAGGTTCACTCTCAAAAAAAAAAATTAAATCTTGACTTATTTATAGTTTGGCTTTTGCTAAAAGACTGAAACCACTTTTTAAAAATTGTTGTCTCTGATAACATTGCCCAGAACACTTGCTGAAGATAAACACAATGAAATCAACAGAGTAATATGATATTTCCTCAAGGAATAGCACACTTATCCCTACTGGGACACAAAACCCATAATCAACTGGCAGTGTTGTGAAGGGCTTTCTTACATACTACATTGATCTGATAATCTAGACCATGTTTGGACATATTTTATATATTACAACTTATATTCTTCTGCTTCTATGGCGACTGATGGCTTTGTAAATGTTTGAAGCGCTAAGGAAAGAAACGTATTGGCCAAATGCTTAAGTTTTCATTTTTCCGTAAGATAGAAAAAGCAAGACACTCAACAGCTAGCTGTGATGATGTGACACAAGATTATTTAATTATTCTTGACATGCTCCAATGTAGCCAAGAAGTAATCTTAACTTTGTTAAAGACCTACACGGACTTAAAAACAAACTGAAACACAATAATTTGTTTTTCTTATTTTTATAAGGATGGTTTTTCAACACAACAAGATGCATGTGAAGCATGTGCTTTGTTTCAGTACCACCACAAAAACAAACTTTGTGATTCTTAGAATCCAAATGAAGTTTAGCTTTCAGTCATCGTGTTTAAATACCACAAAATTAGGGTTTATTGAAAGAATGCCAAGTTTTGAAAGTTTATTTCAATGAAAGAAAATTTAGTTAACATCTATGGAATATTTCTTGTTAAAACTATAGAGATTTTTAATTGACCAATGGTTTTGAGTATGATAACTTAGATACTCAGATGGCCTTTGAGTTTGATTCAGGCCATTGGTGCATGTGCGCTTGTGTTTGTGTTTGTGTGTGTGTGTGTGTGTATTTACATCTTTATCTACAAATAACTTATGAACCTGATTTTGTATTTAAAAAATATTTTTAGGGAGGTACAGAGAAAGAGCACATTGGGTAGGGTACTTACCTTGAATGTAGCCAATTGAAGTCTACTTCCTGGCACCTTATAATATTCCTTGAGCCCATCAGGACTGAGCACAGAGCCAGGAATAATCCCTAATCACCACCAAATGTGGCCTATAAACAAAATTGGGGGACCATACAAGTTGTGATCATGACTTGCCTTGACTCTGTGCTCAGGTTTAACTCTTAGAAATGCTTGGGGACTCTGTGTGGTGCCTAAGATCAAACTGAATGAGCCATGAAAACCAAGTGCCTTATTTAAGGATACTATTTCTCAGACCTTGAAGAAAAATTTTAAGTTGTTTTATATATGAAAACTGTCATAAATTCAAACTTGTGTGTTTATAAATGAAGATTTTTATAAATAAAGTTTTATTGGAACTTAATGGTGTCCATTCATTTTCTTAGAGGGTCTGACTAATTCTGCATTCTGACAGTAGTAGCAATGGAACCAGAAACATGTATCTACAAAGCTAAAAATACTTATTTTCTGGACCTCGGAGAAAGACTCACTGGCCCCTAAGTTAGTTGCCTAAATTCCAAATGGTTACTAAAGTGTACTCATATGGTAATCCCACATTCATAGCTACTCAAATTGTGCTTGTCATATGAAAATGTTTCATTTTAAATACTGAATGATTAATGGAAACTATCACTGACTATGTTAGTTTTTTTTTCCTTTGTTGTCCACCCTCAGTCCTCTTGTTCTGAATATTGGGGATCTGCTTTTCAAGTTTTAAAACTATTTTAGAAATAAATTATATTTAGCATAAAGATTATACTTTTTTAAAAATCAAAGTAAAGGCATATGTACCACCATAAACAGCACAGATTAAACATAATTAAATAATGATTACAAATTGGTTGAACAGATGTGACATCATCCATGTTCTTTCTAATATCTATCATACTGAAAGTTTGGTATAGTTATTATTAAAAAATGTTGGTGACTGGGTCAATATTATTATACAAAGTGACATGCTGAATGATTATTAAAAGCGATGGAATCTAGTGTTTATTTTAATTTACTATCATGTCTGTCAATCCATAAGCTTGATTTCACATTAACATTATAACTCTGTGATGTTTCACATTTTAAACTACATGTCATTAGACACATTAACTTATGTTTCTCAAAGAAATAAAATGCAAACTGAAATAAATTTCAACGTTGCAAATTTGGAGGCATACTTTGTAGAACAGATGAAAACAAATTAGGTTTTAGGGCTAATGAAACAATATGAGAGAAGGCACTAGCCTTGTATGTGGTCAATGCTGGTGATATTTTTAATGGATCTACTCTTGCCAAGTCCATGGTTTTGTGCTCTGCCAATGATGCCTAACTAGAACTACATTTTTCAGAATTCCCTGGTTCTAGGTTAGGGCAGGCTGTGGGAAGTTTTGTTTAGATTTGGACGGCCGGCAGAGACCAGTATCTCTAGGCTGTGAAGTTCATTGCAGGGTCAGCCCTGACACATTGTCACTATTCTGTCAGATCACCTCTAGTGCATGACAATGACTTTGTGTTTCTGTGCTACTTGACAATTTCAGCTTGTCTATGGTCCCCATACATGTTCAGATTTTCTTCCCAGCAGCTAATTCTGCTCAGATCTAGCAGCTGGAGGCCCACAATGACACACAGGCACTCACCTCACTGTTCATGGTTATTGTCACAGCTCACCATTCTGCATATGACATGAAACTGAAAATAAGTCTCTTATTTCAACCCGGTTAGAGTATCTATCTAAAAGGAATCAGACCAGGCATCCTGAAAGCTGCTCATACAAGAATAAATTGTAACTTAGAGAAAATAGTGCTGAAGTAGTAATTATAACAGTAGTAGCAGCAACAGCAGTAATAATAGTTGTAGTAGTAAATATTTACCAAGTGCTTACCCACTAAGTATTTTAGAATACAAAAATCACCTAATCATCTTTATAAAATAGTATTATTGAATTTCCTATTCTAAAGACAATGAAGACCAAAGAGAGTATATAAGTTCAAGACTTGAGGTCAGAGTTATTTAAACGATATTGAAGCTTGAAACAAAGAAGAATTATTGATTCTAAGATTTTAATCAGACTTGTCTTTGATAGTTGATTTTAAAGGCATGGAATAAATTATATTTTCTAAACTCTGCTTTCTTCGGAAACTGCTTAAAAAGTTTACCATTATAGGGGCCGGGACAGTAGCACAGTGGAATGGGCATTTGCTTTGCATGCTGCTAACCTATATCAGAATCCTGGCATCCCATATGGTAGCCTAAGCTCGCCAAAAATGATTTTTGAGTTCAGAGCCAGGAATAATACTTGAGCATCACTGGATAGGCCCCTGGAAAAAAAATTACCATTATAGAGCTAGAGTGATGGAATTGTGGGCAGAGTGCTTGCCTTGTATGCAGCCAAGGAGCATAACATATGATTCTCAAGCCTTGACAGGAGTGATCCCTGAGGAGGCTTAAGCACCACTAGGTGTAGCTCAGGAAAAAATAATCAGAAAGAATTCAGCATTACTTACTCTATTAGACTTACAGAAGTGTCTGTGTCTGTTTTTCACAAACTAGACTGTTCAGGTGAATTTAACATAGTGCTTCTTATACTTGCATTTTTTTTTATCTCTTTGGGTCAGCAACATGCAAGGCAAATGTCTCACCAGTTGTTTTATTGCTCCTGCTCCTACTTGCTTTTTTTATTGAGTACAGTATTAATTACAAGTTTCTCACAGTTGTAGTTCAGTTACATAGTGACAGTGAATTAGGGCCATTCTCACTACCAATGTTGACCTCCCTCCACCTTAGTTCCCCACATACATTCCAAACCTCCACCCCTAGCCCTCTGGACTACTAGTATAACAGGTCCATTTTTTGTTTAGCTTGTTATAGTTTAGGTCTCTTGATTCTGTTGTTGTTGACTTTGGCTTGGGTATTTAGATCTGACATCTTTACTTTTTCCACTAGATGTTCCCGAGACCACTTGACCCCTGGCCCCATCCACTTTTTTTTTCCTTTTCTCAATTTGTAAAAAGAAATAGAAATATAAGGCAGAACAACATGATTCAAGTTCTATGTTTTTATGGAAAAGCGAGAGCACCTATCTAGACTATAAGTAAAATTAAAAGGGAAAAAGAAGGAAAAAAGATAAAGAAAAAAGGAAGGTGGAGGATCAGGTGTGGTTTTTTTGTTTTGTTTTGTTTTGTTTTGTTTTGTTTTTGTAGACACATCAAATGTTTTGGAAATTAGACAAAAAAAATTTCATTGGCCTAAGAGATACAGAGTATCTCCATGCATGAAGCATACTGTCAAGAGACCAACTACAGACTCCAGGCATATTGGTTGTCCAGCCCCAATGTTTCTCTTTATGGTACCAGAAAAAATCTGTTCAGTCACAGATGACAAAGTCAGTCTTCTGTAGTTATAGATCTTGGTTTTTGTACAGGTCCTAGGATGAAGCTTAGGATAAAGTCATTCTGTGTAGTCCCAGTAAAAGTTTTGCTTAGTCACATTTGTTGTAGAGTCTAAGACAGTCTTTTGTGACTAGAGATATTGGTTCTTGTACAGATCCTAGGGCAGAAAATCTTCTGATTTCATCTCCCCATTGGATAGTGAGATAGGGCAACATGCCCTTAAATCAAGTTGTTGCTGTGTTTCTTTGTCATTAGGGTGTCTTATGGGTTTACCCTGGAGCAGGTTGGTTCGAGGATGGCATTCCAGCCTTCCCTAGGGGGGTTTGAGTCCTAGTACTGGTGCCATAATCTGTGCCATTACCTATATCGGGATCTGAGGTTCAGAGTTAGAACAATTAATGCCCTCTACATTGAGGATTAAGTCAAGTCACCATGACAAATGCTCAGGGTGAAAGGCAGCCCTGCACTATAAAATTTTAAGTTCCTATCCCTATCAGATAAGAAATTATTCTATATGTAAGATTTTCCCATTTTAGTGTACCTATGCAAAATCAAGCAATGCCACATGATACTCCTGGTGCATATGGGTGTAAAAATAACAAACTAGGGGCCAGAGAAGTGGTGCAAGAAGTAAGGAGTTTGCCTTGCATGCACTAGCCTAGCACTGATCACAGTTTGATCCCCCAGCGTCCCATATGGTCCCCCAAGCCAGGAGAGATTTCTGAGCACATAGCCAGGAGTAACCCCTGACCATCACCGGGTATGGCCCCAAACAAACAAATAAATACATAAATAAATAAATAAATTAAGCAATCTCTATAATCTGATTATAATCTGAACTCATAACCCAACTGAGACTTTTCTACAAGAATTTCCTATTAAGCAAATCCAAAGCAGGGATGGGGAAAGCTACCTTTACAGATGGAAATAGACACCAATAATTATAACTATTAGGGAAATGCATCTACAGAAATGTACAAAAGAGATATAGAAATCTCCTTTAAGTTTTTTGAGATATGTAGTTGGGGGGTATAGAATCCAGAGCATAGTTTCATCCTGTCCGAGTTTGAAAAAATGTGTTGTAGGCATCGGGCATCAAGTAGTTTCCTCGAGCTGAGGGGTCTCTCAGGAGCTGAATCCCATAGCAAGCAACAGTCTACAGTGTGGGGAGGTGGGAGAAAAAAAGGTTGGCTAGGAGTGGGTCTGTGGAAGTGGTGTTTGCAGGTTCTTTCTGGGGCAAGACATAGCATGTTGGGAGGGTGTCCTTTCACTTTGGGTTCAGCTGAGGCTTGCTCAGTTAGGTGAAGTTTCCATTCTTGAGTAGTTAGTAACTACAGGTGAAGAGGGTTAACTAGAGGGAGATCAAGTATCAGGCTGTAGGGAATGAGAAGATAGAAGAGGATTTGTAAGGTGGTAAACAAGGGATGGGGAGGAGGGATATCATATTAATAGGAACTATATACAATATATATTCATGGATTATGTACAATACAGATTGGACAAGCATAGAAGAGTCCTCCACATATACAGTCTCTCTGTCACGTACACACACACACACACACATACACACACACACTCACACTCACACACACATATAGACAAACAGTGGAGATCTATTTGAGGTTACTGAAGGACTGCCCATTGTGGAATGGGTCAGAGCTCTTAAAAGAAAAAAAAAATGAAGCCGACACGTGAGAGAGAGGGATTTGAAGTTCTCCAGTATCTAGGCCATTCATCCATGGTGGGAATAAAATTTGCTCAATAAAAGCTTCAGGGGTTAGATTGTGCATAGAGCATTCTTATAGCAATCATAATTTTCTAATCAAGGGTACGTATCAATATGTTAGTGGGATCTGTAAGAGGAGTCTACCCCATGGCTTATCATTCCTTTCCTGGAAGCTAACTGACAATGTGGGCCTTGTGGTCTAATCCTACTTGCTTTTTTAAGTGAGAATTGCTTTCTGGTGAGGTGATGTTTTCTTTCTTACTCTTTCAGAGAGGTGTAGGATAGGTGTATAGAAGTGTAGGCATTTAGATAAAATACCTATAATGAAAAATGACAATAAAAAACATGTAGTTTCAGGGCTAGAGAATTAGTACAAGGTTTATGTTGTTACAAAGACTGGGGGTTTCACCAACTTAATTGCAATGGTTGCATATGTGTTCACCAGGAATCAAACACTTAACTTGTGATGCTCTTTAACATTTGTATTGCAGTATTCTCTGGGAGTCAGCTACATTATGAACATGAGTTATAAGTTCATGAGTTGTGCTCTCTTACACACCTACGGTGCTCTTGCTGTTGCAGTGAGATTACAGGTAACATACTTTTTTTATTTTTGTATCAGGGGATCCAGTGTTTAATACATATGAGAGTGTGCTCTAGAAAAAACTTGAAACCTCAGCTACCAACTTTGCCAAAGCCAAAACTTTGCAGCCAAATTATCATCCCTTTATAAATATAAATTCATATTTGTAAAAGTATATAGAGACTGAGAATGTAGCTCAACAATAGCTCAACATATCTGATTTCCAGCATTGCAAAAAAAATTGAAAGTTTAATTCCATATCGTAAAAATTATGAGACACTTAGAAAAATATATAGGTTTATTTCCTAACTTACAAAGTTGATATAAATGTCAACTATATGGTAAGGCTGCCCATCTATTTTGAGAAAGCCACAGTCGTAAAATGTGCAGAAACTGCTTTTGGAAAACCCTGGTTCTTTCATTCCAAAGACTATAACAAGTATCATTAACTGCAAAGTAGAGCCAATAGTATCTCTATTGGAAGTGTGGAATTTTTACTATTCAAGAAATGTCTTTCCAGAAAGCATCAAGATTCTGTAAATAAGTGCCTGCTGTTCAGTAATCTTCAACTAGGCCTTTCTCGCTTGGGTGAGATGTCCTAAATGCTAGGGAACTGTGGTGTGGTATCAGGGGTCAGACTGCCATGCAGAGAATAGCTTTCAATTGAGTGGATCGACAGTCTGTCAATCAATGCCATTCTATATTGTGTTTGATAGAGGCATTTAAAAGAAGTGACAAGAGTGAATGACACAGAAAGAAAAGATAGTTTCAGACAAGGCAGTTAAATTCAACTCCTCACAGAGATGGATACAATCCTAAGTGGCAAAGGGGTACTTGACTGAGAAACATTCATTCAGAGGAGAATTCTGGATAGGAGTAGTAAAAGACAGGGGAGGAAAACTTACTTAAAATTTACTTTTAAAATTAAATTAATGATTTAATTTAAATAATTTTAATGTAAAATGTTAATTTAAAATTAAGTATTAAGTCTTTGATTCAGGGTATGGTGGGACTAAATAACTTCCTTTCTCCTCAAAATGTTTTCATTTTTGTAGTACTTCATCCTCCTTCTGTGCTCTGACTCTCCTCAATTTATGAGCCAAGTATAGTGACTTAAAAATTTCAAGAAGGAACAGTTCTCTTTAATATTGTCTGTCCTTTATACTACTGCTCTAGAGGTTTGTGTACACACTGAGTAGTACCTAGGGATTATTCCTGGCTGTGTATTCAGGGGACACTCCTGACAGTTCTTGGGAAACTATATCCAGTGCTGAGAATCAAACTAATTTAGACACATGCAAAGCAAATTCTTTACCTGCTTCACAATCTATCCAACCCATATATTTCCTTTCTTACAGGCAATGTGCCACTGATTGTAGAGAGCATGTGTTCAGAATAAAGGGTTTAAAGATGAAGGATCTACCTTTGATGTGGGATAGTTTTAAGCTTGCCCAATATGAGTAAGCTGGTCTGAGACTCAGCATGAGGATCTCTACAATTCCTTGGTTCCTTTTTTAGACACATCACATCAGCTAGTCTAGAACTTTGGCACACTTTTCCTCTCTTACTGAATGGCTAAGAGCTCTCTGAGGAAGAAGATATCTTATACTATAGAATTTATTCCCTTGTAACACACAGAAAACAGGGGTTCCCCAATCTATGGAGCTCCAGTGCGCGATGTTACATTTGCATACCTCTGAGTATAGCAATATCTGGGCTCTAATAGAATTGAGGCATTTTTGTACTAATAGAATAGACTTGCAACTCCTCTCTACTTATAATGCCCATGACAAGAAATAATATGTGGGACAATGTCCTGAACTTCCTAGGCTTTAGGAAAGATGCTCATTTTCCATTGAGTTCATCTTTCTGTGTCTCTTGCCATTTGCAGTAAGGAGACTACAAGGACTGAGGTTGGATCTGAGACAAAGGTGCTAACAAGTGTGTGAGGCAAGGCCCTCAGGCAAGGGAGTTGAAAAGAAACCATATGTCTTTCACAGTAGACAATCTATTTAATGCATAGAAGACCAAAGAGGGAGTTGGGGCTAAGGCCTATCAAGTAACAACAAATTTACCCATAGTTATCTCTCTCAGGGACCAATGTTGGCAACAGGCAACTGTTCAAAGATGGGACACTTTTGCATTTTGCTTACATTTACTTCTTTGTCTCAGAGATATTGTGATAAAACTACTGCATTTTATCCCAAGTAACTTAGAAGAAGCTTTAAACTCTTGCCAAAAGTGTATTAATATTTTGAAATTTTCTTTCGCTTTTTCTGTAACATGGGCATTCTCAACTCTCGGAATAGCATTATCTCAGAAAACATCATTTCATCTCTCTTTCTAACACTTTTTCTATTTGTATTAGTATATTTTCAATGTATCTTTTTATCTTTCAAGTTCTTTATTCATAATGCTACCTTGGAAAATTCTGGCAAATAGTGAATTGCTCTTTGAACAGTCTTATACGTGTGTGTGTGTGTGTGTGTGTGTGTGTGTGTATGTGTGTGTGTTTGTTTCTAAGGATATGACCTATATGACATTCTCCTTCTGCCTTCTTATTACTCATATCTCCATTGACATAGATAAGGGTGACTTCCTCCCTGAGATGGAATGGCTTTTACTCACTTCTTTATCAGAGTCAGTGTTGAAAACTAGATCTCCTGTTGCATATCACCATACAGCAATTTTTGTACAGCACCACTGTATCCAGTTCAGAGTCACTGCATCTAAGTCCCATCAGGAAAGATTTGTGATTTGGGAACAGTTTCACTCCTATGGCTAATGAAGGAACTAGAAATAATAAAATAAGTCAAAACATAGATCCAATCACATCTGTAATTCTACCCATATTGGAATTGAGAGGCTCAACTCTATAGTATTATAGGAAATAAAAGTTTGAGGACTTTCAACTAATTGTTCAATGAAAATATAATGGGATATTGATGTTTGGAAAATTGCACATAATTATTTGCTTTCTATTGGGGCCAGAGTGGTAGCACAGTGGTAGGACATTTGCCTTGCACATGGATAATCTGGGACGGACCTGGGTTTAATTCCTGGCTTTCCATATGGTCCCCTGAGCCTGTCAGGAGCAATTTCTGAGCACAAAGTCAAGAGTAATCCCCGTGTGCCACTGGGTGTGGCCCCAAAACAAAACAAAAATACCCCAATAACTTGAAATTATATTATCATATTAAAATATGTACTGGAACCGAAATGATAGTGTAATCAGTAAGCTGCATGCCTTGCACATAAATCAGCACCATATATGTTTCCCCCAACCCCCACCAGGAATGATTCCTGAGCACAGAGCTAGGAGTAATCCCTAAGCACTTCTGGGTATAGTCCCAAACTAAAATGTAAAAATAGCCATGCCTTTTTGTCTAATTATTTGAAAATGCATTGTATCTTTTATTGCTCATTTTTCTCCACCTCTAATTCGTCATTTTTATCTCTTTTAAATGAAAAACCATGTTACTAGTTGTACTCACATAAAAGAAATCATGAAAATCAATTTGCACCCAATAGTATAATGACAAGAAGAGTCAATAAAATAATATAATTTCTGTTTAATCTCAGGGATAAGTAAGGACAATTGTTTTACATACTACTTATGTGGAATAAATGAACATTTTGAGGTATGTTAAAATTGTGTTCTTAGAGAACTCCTCAGGATCTCTAGATGAGTGTTGTAGACATTGCTGGGTTTTTCAATAACTACTTCTGTATTCTGATAGAATACAGAACACTGGGGGATCAAACCACAGTCCATCCTAGGCTGGTGCACTCGAGGCAGATGCCTTACCAATTGTGCCACTGCTCCAACCTTGAGAAATTGGATTTTTATTATATCCTAAGTTTGTTTTATTTAGTGCACAGTAAAGTAGAAAGTTAATTACACTTTTTAAAAATAATATAATCCAGTGGAAGAAAGTAAATAGTATCTGTGAGCCCAGTACCCAAAGACAAACTTTCTGCTTTATCATATATTTGTATCTTTAAAATTCATAATAATAGTAATAAAAATCACCTGCACTTTTTGAGACCACTCAGATAACAGAGATTCAGCAATTAAAACAGATCTTTTAAAGCTTTAGCCTGGGATTATCACAATCCAATACCTAATAGCTATGTGACCTCATTCATTTTTGTCTTCAGATTTCTCATTTTTAAAATAAAAGTTTTACTATGCTTTGGAATTGTAGAATGAATTTAACATATATGTAAAATAACTATTTAGAAGAATGTTGGATTAGTGAAATCATTCAATAAATGTTACAATTTTGCTTTTCAGTTTTTGAATAGTGCTCATACTAAGCTACACAATAGTTATTGCTATTTATTTTTACTATCAAAAATATTTTAAATACACCAACTGTTATTATAAATAGATTACCATAAATGGAATCATTTGGTGAAATTATTACTTCTTTAAAAATTTTATAAAATATTCTAGTTTTGGCCAGGCATCTGCAGCTGTCATTACTGAAGCCCCTTACTACTCCTTACCAGAAGAGGTTTGAGGGTAACACCCATTTGGCCCTCAGACTTCCAAACTTTGAGGACTCTAGCTAGGCGGGGGTGGGGCACAGGATATCTCAATTTATACCAAATGATTCTAGGTAGATCAGTCTTAGCATTTCTTTCCCTTGAAAAATATACAGCCCCAAAACCAGAAAAACAACACAACAAAATAGTTTCAACATTTCTATCACACTTGGATAACCTTGCTAACCTAGAACAAATAAATCTTAAAACAGATATTCCTCTAGCCACCTCTTATACAAACAGTTAAATAGACCACTTTTTATAATACCCTGAAATTCCAGCACTCCAACCCACCAAATGCAAAGAATAATGGGAAAACTAAGGAAGAAACCTGCAGCTGGGGATATGGAGAGAAAATTTCCAATCCTTCCAAAATGTACAAGACTTATAGATGAGGACCTAAAATTAGTACTTAATGACTTAGCAATGGAAATCAAGGAATCACTTGCCTAGGAAATTAAGAAATCTATGGATGAGAAATTCAACCAAGTCAAAAAATTCTATCAGAAGATGAGAGAATCCATACAAAAATTTCTAATTTTGTATATAAAATTGTTTCTTCAAACCTATAATTGCCAATTAGGATAATTTCTCAATTAAATAATTTTTATGTTTAGATTTTAAAGGGAAAGTTGTACTTTCATGCAATAAAATTATAGGACCTTAATTTTCAATATTTGGGGAGGGATTATATATGAAGGTCAACACTATACTATTTTATTAATTATGAAATCATATTTTAGCAGATGCTCTCAGTGAAATATTATATGACCTTGATCCATTGTTTCTTCCTGACTGTGTCTTTTCTCCTCACTGTGTACTCATGAGGCTTATCTCTGATATCCTGCTGATCTTCAAATCTCCATATCAATCATGTATTTTTATAATAATTTTTATTTTGACCAAAGTGGATTACCTATCTTTCACAGTAATATTTTAGGTACATAGTAACATTGAATCAGGGGACTGCCCATCATCAAAGTTGTGCTCCCTCCACCCCTGCTCCCAGCTTGCATCCCATATCCCCCACCCTTATCCCCCAGTCTGCTACTATAAGTGGTCCCCTCTGTGTCTAGCTTACTACTTAGTGATCATACAACTGTTTGGTC
This sequence comes from Suncus etruscus, assembly GCF_024139225.1. Classification (NCBI taxonomy): domain Eukaryota; kingdom Metazoa; phylum Chordata; class Mammalia; order Eulipotyphla; family Soricidae; genus Suncus; species Suncus etruscus. The sequence goes on along the minus strand of NC_064852.1, from coordinate 145,518,140 downwards.
TTGGTATCCTCCATTATTTTCCCCTCAATTTGAGAGGCGGAACTAGATGGTTCAAGTTATGTGGTTCTGTTTGAAGAAAAGAAAAGCAATAAAATGGGGTAAAAATCAAATAAGCTGAAAATGGGCGGAGTTCCTCTAGTCTAGAGGCTCTCAACATCAGTTTGAGAGAAGAAAGGGACAAAGGGGAAACACCACAACAGTATAAAAAGAAATATCTAACAAAAAATCCAATGAGTACTACAGCAATAAAGACAAGCTTCACATAATAACCACAGTCCTGAAATAAAAACAAAACAGAGCACAAATATATATATATATATATATATATATACATATATATATGAAACAACAACAGTATCAAAACCAAAAAAATAAAAATAAAAAATAGTTAAATAAATAAAATGTTTACTTTGTGCTGTTTTCTTCCACTGCATAGGCACAGTAAATATTAGAGACATTAGAAAAGGAATTCCCTAGGCCTAAGAGATAAAGGGTTTCTCCACTCTTGAAGAATACTGTGATGGGAATAACTACAGAATCCTTGCATGTTCATTTACTCTCCCCTAGATCCTAGGTGGTGTTTGGAAGACTTCTGCTCTGTCATGGGTGATAAAATCAGACCTCTGTATCTAGAGACCTTGGTATCTACATAGGTCAAGAAATGGAGCTTATGATGAAGTCTTTCTTTGCGGTTCTAGAAGTTCTGTTCCTTCAGTGTCGTTTTAATCAGTCTTCTGTATTTGGTAGTCTTGGTCATTGCGCTGATCCTAGGATGAAGTCTGAGATAGAGTCTTTCATTATGTTTCCAGAAGACCCGTTCAGTTGCAATTGTCCCAGTCAGACCTCTGGAATAAGAAATTGTGGTTGTTGTACAGATTGTAGGCCAAAACCTAGACTAGGGCCTTTTTATTGGTCCCAGGATACGTTCTACCCAGTCATGATTGTCACAGTCAGTCATCCGTAGATAGCGACCTTGGCTTTTGCACAGATCTAAGAATGACAAGTCTTCTGATTTTGTCTTATCGTTAGATGGTGAGGTAAAACAACCTGCTCTTCCATCAAGTTGTTCCCATTTCCTCGTTGTCATGATATCATATCAAAACTGGCACATGTTGGTGCCAGAGCAGTATGTCCCAGAGTGGGTTTGGTTCCTGGATCTGTTGTGGAGAACTGTGTCGTTTATATGTCTGGGACCCAGTGTCTAATCACCTGGGGTCTAAGTTGGGTCCACATGACATATGTTCAAGGTGGGAGGTGCCCCTGTATTGTAAAAAAGTATGAGTTCTTTTCTCTAGTAGATAAGAGCTTGTTTTTATAAGTAAGGTTTCCACTTTTTTTAGTATGCCTTTGCAGGAAGAAATGGTGCTACATTATATTGCTGGTGTATTTGGGGGTGGAAACAGAAGAAAACAGAGACAAGACAAAAAATATATATATTCACATATATATAAATAAAAATAATTTTTAAATGAATTTAAAAAAGTAATTAAAAAAACAAAGTGATGCAGGAGACTCCCTTACATTTGGGAAAAAACAGGTTAAGAGGTAGTATTATATAGGTCTTAACCTTATGAGGGAAATATAAGCTTCCCCATTGTCTTTTGAGATTTTCTTGTGGGGTGTGGGGTCCAGGTGCATTTTCTTCACACACCCTGGTCTTCTTGAGATTGAGAAAAGATTTGCAGCAGAGAGGTCTTGGGTAGAGTTCTTGCATTGGGGATCCTTTTGGAACTAAATCCGGTATCAAACAACAGTTCGTATTCGGGAGAGGTGATAAGGAGGGCCACACAGCATGAGTCAGGAGGGGTGTTGATTGTAGTTTCTTGCAGGGGACGAGGTGTGGGTCTGAGTGGGTGTCCCTTCGCTTGGGTGCTGGTTAATGGCTTATTGGGTAGGAGGTCAGTTTTGGATTAAGAACTGAGGGTGAAGAGTTTTAATAAGGTGGGAAATGGAGTTGGAATTGGGGGGGTGAAGGGATAGTCTGATTTATGAAGAGGGAAGAGGATATAATATATGTGAGGGGCTTTATACACTATAGGCATGGATTGTTTAAAATTTAGGTTTGGCTCTCATGGAGGAGTCCTATCTCGGTGTGCTCATGTCTACATATAAACATACAATAGTTAGCTTAAGAAAAAGAGGAGGGGAGAGCAAGATATAAGATGAGAACAGAAAGATAGGTAAATATAGTTCAAGTAAGGTAAATAAACTAATAGATCAACTAATACAGCTTGTGCCAGTGTTTTGAAGTTGGGAAGTTTTCTAAATTTCTAGGGATTTTGCTAATGATGGGGTTGTGCCTCCTGTATGAAGGCTTCAGTATTAGGTGATGACTGGAGCAATTTTGGATACACATAGGTTTTGCAACTAAACAATGTGTACTAAACAATGTGTTAGTGAGAATTATTTCTATAGGTGGTTCCCCTATGCAGTATTGTCCGCAGCACCTTATATATCAAATTTTCTTTGCTAAGGATGAAGTAACAGTGTGGCTTTTATTTGACATGGGTTGAATTGATAATGAGGAGAAAAAGGTAGAAGAAGAAAAGGGAGAAAGAAAGAAGTAGTGAGAACACCGTTGAGTGTCATCACCCAGATAAAAAATTAAAATATCTAAGTAAACCACAGCAATATTCTAAAACACTTCTAAATTGAGACTTACTTCTTGTCCTCATTCTAGAGAAATTCTTCCAGTTCTCTCTTGCTTATTTTTCTATTTATATTTACACCTTAACTGAAATCAATTAGGGGCTCTGAAAGAAGAGAAAGAGGACAGAGAGTGAGAGAGAGAAAGGCAAGAGGCAGGCAGAGAGTAAAAGAGAGAGAGAGAACGACTATGAAAACCTTCTCATATCTGCCATTCTCCTTTCAAATTTTATTTTTATTTGACCATTAGATGTTTCATCAATCATGTTTAAAAGGCTATGCAAATATAACCTTACACTAGTTACTTGTCACAAGATTTCTCTCCCTAAGATTCTCTGGGGCAGTTAATAAGGGACCACTGTTTTTTTTTGTTTTTTGTTTGTTTGTTTGTTTTGGTTTTTGGGCCACACCGGGCATTGCTCAGGGGTTACTCCTGGGACCACTGGTTTTAGCATTACTACCTTAATGTCTTTTCTGTCTCTTAAGTAGACCGACATGCAACTTCTCATAAACATGAGTTGATGCCTGCATTTTTGTAATTCTTTGATAACTCTCTGTTACTGACCTATACAGAAATGACATATGCCAGCCACTAAGGCCTGAATTCTATAGTAGCTGAAATTTGAATTGTCTTTTGTCTCTGTAGGCTGTTATATATTTTACTAATAAATAATAAATGTTCTTATCATGAATATCTTTGACAATTCTTCTATTTGCTGCCAGTTGGCTACTGCAAGCAGTCAGATGTCTAAGAAACATAGATAGGTAAGAAGCAAGTCATAAGGAAATAGTTTTCTGACATTCTGAATTTTGCCTTACCTACAGAGCTCACCTTAGGGATGTAGAGTATCTCTATGATCACTATTTTCAAGTCTACCATGTATCTGTAAAAATGCTTTTCCTCCATGTGTACAAGTTTACATGAAATATGTTCAGTCATTAAAATACTGAAATGCTTCTGGACGCCAAAGCTTCTTGCAATTTGAGGAGTCTGGGGTGTAAAATGAGTTCAGGATGTGTATCTCCCCAGTTTCTTTACAAGTAAATGAAAGAAATTAATGAAAAGCCATCATTTACTGTGTTTTTAATAAGGCATATATTCTTCAATGGCATAGGAAGAAAATGCAATTTACTTCTTTTCTTACGAGGAAATGTGATTCTTAATCTTCATTAGCTCTTAGGAGTGAGGAGGGTGTGTGTGTGTGTGTGTGTGTGTGTCTTTTGTGTTTGTGTGTAAGGTTTTTATTTTTGGTATTATTTCTACATGACTCAAAATGTTTGTTTTTGTAGGTTCACGATTCTTATACTTGATCCTATGCACTATACTAAGGCCCCATTAAATAACTAAAATTATAGTGGTTAGAGATTAATAAAAATAATAGTAACAAACAACAACTTCTACTGCTGCTGCTGCTGCTGCTGCTACTACTACTACTACTACTACTACTACTACTACTACTACTACTACTACTACTACTACTACTACTACTAAAATGATTGCCTACTCTGGCCCACACAATGAACTAAGTTATATAAGGCATTCTCTTTCTTACACAATACTGAAACTCAATGCTGTAAAGTCTTCTCATTATCACTTATGATCTATGTCATGGAGCTGGCATTGTACAGATCAATTAAACTGAACTCAAAAGCTGAGTTCTCTGAAAGGCCATCAGATGTGACTCATGCACAAAACCTCACTATGGGGGAAAGTTGCTGATCCCCAAAACTTTTACGGATGCCCTTGTAAAAAAAGGGGTCATTCCATGCAAAAATAGCATTGCAATTTTCCAACACAATTTTTTCCTCAAAATATTTTCTTTTTATGCTTTCATTGATGATGTATAAAACAAGTCATAAAATGACAAAGTGATATCTTTAAGGCATGATTTGAGTCATGGAAGATTCACTGTGAATGGACTCATCACATGGACTAGATTTTAATTAAGTGTTGATGGATTCTCCCAATGGAAATCATTTTCTAGCACTCTATGTGAGGAGTTGAAATTGCCTTTCATTTATCAAAAGCTTTTCCCCCAAGACAGCTTGATTTCTCTAACTAGTACAATAATTATCCTTTTGTTTAAAGTTCACACAATTAAAGAAACTGGACCGTTTTCCCAAGGATGACGAATTGTTTGATAGAGATGTTAGTGAAGGATCTCTCTCTCTTTTCTCCCATTGACCCCCTTGTTTTTTTTGGAGGGGCTCTAGTTTCTGATATGCTCACTGAGTACATACAGCCTATTATGAATCATCTATGTATACAAGTGAATTTACATATGAAAAATTGGGCTGATTGTCTTAAATATCAAGCCTGCAATTTCAAAGAAAATTTAAATCCAGTCCATACCAACAATAACAAGAGCAACAAGAAGAAGTAATTGTATTTTGGCAAACTGAATCCTTTATCAGTATTATTTAACCATTTCAAATCATTCCATATCTTGCAGTACTCCCTCATTCTAAAATTGAATGCACATGAGAGACACCTGGTTTTGAATTCTGAAATAAAATTCAAACCAGATGGATTTTGTAGCAAATGTAGTCCTTGACTCATACTAAAATGAGAAGTTAATATTTTATAAATGTCATCTACAAATACACACTTGAAAGCAGCTTTTTGTTGGTCAGATATCAGATTTTTGAAGTTTTAAAATGTCCTAAGAAGTTATCCATACATAAATTGATGTCTATCATTGGAAGATATAAAATGAACCTTCTGTTGAAACAGAGTAATTAAAAATATACTCTGCTCCCCAAATTTGAGACAGTATAATTGCTTTTTATTGTAACTCAAATCAAGAAAATGACAAGGAAATAAAGAAGACATTTGAATCTTCACGTTGTTGCAAATTATGTAGTTAAAATATAAAAAATACTAACTTTTTTGGGATGCCTACTTTGTGCTAGGCCAGGGTATATAATAATAAACAACTATGTGTTTTCTTGTCCTCATACAACTTAATATTATGATGCTATATCATCACTATTTTAAAAGCAATAGTCAATTAGTGGAAGAGAAGAAAATTAACCTATACATAGTGTTTGTATTGAGCTAGGAATAAGCTAAGTTATTTTCATGTATCATTTAAGCTCTCCAACAATATTAAAAAGAAGTTACCATTATACTTATTTCATAGATGGGACAACTGAAGCTTGGAGAGATAAAGACACTTGCTTAACACAGTAAGTTATGAAATGGCATTGGAACATTTGGATATGATTTAATTTCATCATTTGACAATTTCCTGGTGTAAGTAACAGCTTTGCTTTCTAGGATTTGAATAGAATAGGTCCTATTGTTTTATTCTCTACCCTAATAAGTGACTTAATGCTACCAAGAGAAATAACATTTTAGAACACAATATGTCAAGCTGAAAATGATATTATAGTATCATTGACATTGAAGCAGTGTTCATTTTTTAATTATTCTTCTCAATAGATAAAGACATTGAGCAGTTAAACTCAATAGATTTTAACACTGAGCACTCATTGGCTTAGAAAAGAGGCCAATATTTAACAATAACATCTTGAAAGTTTTGGTAATTTAGTGGTTTAATTATTGTTCTATGAGGTCTTTGATTGGGTACTTGTGAAAACTGTTTTCTGGTATTTTGACTAATTTCTAGTGTTTTTTTTTTTTTTTCGGAGAGAAACACTTTTTCAAAACTCAAAGTTTTTAATTTCACCAAACATAAAATGTAATACCCTTATCTCCTATACTCTTTTTAAATTTTCTATAGTCTACTTCCTTTTTGTTTGAAAATCTCCAACAATAAATATATTTTTGGAGAATATGTCCCATATTTGTTTAGTTCTATAAAGCAGATCATTTTTGTCAAATGATGACAATGTACATTGGCTAACAGAAATATATTTTATTTCTATTTTGTGTGACAATAATTCTATTTTGTGTGACAGCATATTTTAGAATGTACATGTAATGTGTTTTTTATGTAACAACCACTTAAATTGTAACTTTTAAGATTATTCTCACATTCTATTATTTCTGCTAAATATCCTAAACTTTCTTACTTCTTCCTAATAAAGAAGATAAATAAGTTCTTAGTTTCTTCATTTTAAATAAATGTGGTGCTGGGCCCGGAGAAATAGCACAGCGGTGTTTGCCTTGCAAGCAGCCGATCCAGGACCAAAGGTGGTTGGTTCCAATCCCGGTGTCCCATATGGTCCCCCGTGCCTGCCAGGAGCTATTTCTGAGCCAGGAGTAACCCCTGAGCATCGCCAGGTGTGGCCCAAAAACCAATAAATAAATAAATAAATAAATAAATAAATAAATAAATAAATAAATAAATAAATAAATAAATAAATAAATGTGATGCTTATAACTGTCTGATATTTTGAATATAATTTTATAAGTAATCAATACATCAATTCAATATCCTATACCATACATACCATCCTATACAACCACTCTGTGTATATAGTTCATGACTTTTTCTAGTAGAAGATACTTTACATTTGGGGTCAAACAATTATCTTCAATTCAAAGTCTGCACCAGGTCATTTTACACTTGTTTCAAATTTCTCTTTCGATGACAATTTGTCTAATATAGCAGTATCTGCCATATATATTGTCTCCAATTGCATTTAAATTTTCTTTTTGGGGAATGTTAGGGGTTCACATTTTGTGACAATCATAGTTTACTCATTGATCACTCCTATTAAGTCTTGGAAACCAATAAGGAATCCCTGCAATTCAATCTGGGTTGGTCCCACGGAAGGCAAGTACCTAACTTAATATGCTACTGATCAAGCCCCCCAAATACCATATTTTAGTGTAGTTTGATGAATTATAATTTTATTAAATATAGGTTTGTTTTTTCTCAATCTAAGTACTTATTTATCTTTATTTGATTCTGCTCCACATGCAAACATTTTCTTTTCAAATTATGCCTGTTTCATATTCTCTAAATGTTCTATATCTGATTATCCAATAAGACATGCTAGATAACTTAGTGTATGTCTATATCATTTACCTCTATTTTGTTTTTGTGTGGTGTGATATTCTGAGCATGTTATAAGTGCAGGTATATTATGTTTAGATATATTTTAGCACTATGAACATAAATAATATGACTTTTAATTATAGATAACTTTTATTATTTAAGTTTACTTAAATAGATATCATTTGATGTATTGTCATTCAGCAGATATTAACAAGCACTGAGTTAATGCTTATGTTACAGAGGAACATATAATATATATAAACACACAAATAAATAATATATATGGAATACTAAAAGAAGATAAGAAACATTGAAGAATGATTACATTTGAAGGAAATCTGGGTAGCATCTGAAAGTATGAGAGAATTTTAACAATTTACAATATTTTGATTTGCATCTCCCTGATGATTAGTGATGTGAAGCATTTCTTCATGTGCCTTTTGGCCATTTGCATTTCTTCTATGAGGAACTGTCTCTTCTACGCATTTTATGATGAGGCTAGATGTTTTTTTCTTTTTAAGCTCTGGTAGTACCTTGTTTATCTGAGATATTAGCCCATTATCTGATAGATATTGGGTGAATAGTTTCTCCCATTCTATGGGTGGCTTTTGTATCCTAGTCATGATTTCCTTTGAGGTACAGAAGCTTCTCAACATAATATAGACCCATTTCAGGCCACAGACATTGGCACAAGTCACCAAAACAAACTAACGAACAAAGCAAAATAAACAAACAAACAAACACAAAACCCAAGAACAATCAGTACTGGAGGGGATGTGAGGAGAAAGAAACTCTCATTTACTGCTGGTAGAAATTCCCTCTAGTCCAGCCTTTATGGAAAAGAATATGGATATTCCTCAAAAAACTGGAAATTAAGCTCCCATATAATCCAGTTATAGCTCTCCTAGGGATATATCCTAGGAACACAAAAATACAATAATTTCTTCTGCACACCTATATTCATTGCAAAGCCATTTACAATAGTCAGAATCTAGAAACAACCTACCTACCCAACAGAAGATCAGTGGCTAAAGAAACAATGGAATATTCTGCAGCCATCAGGAACAAATGAAGTTATTAAATTTTTTATATATAGATGGACATGGAAATTACTATGCTGACTGAAATAAGTCAGAGAGAGAGAAATAGACACAGAATAGTCTCACTCATCTGTGGTATTTAAGAAAAATAAAAGACAATATGGTAATAATACCCAGAGACAATAGACATGAGGTTTGGAAGGAACAGCCAGTGATATGAAGCTTACCACAGAGTGGTGAGTGCAGTAAGAGAAATAACTACACTAATAACTATTGTGAATGAGAGAAATAGAATGCCTGTGTCGAATACAGGCATGGGGTGAGAAAGGAGATGGTGTCATTGGTGGTGGGGATGTTGCACTGGTGAAGGGGGTTGTTCTTTTTTTTTTTTTTAACTAAAACACAACTACAAACATGTTTGTAATCATGGTGCTTAAATAAATCTTATAATAAAGCCAATTTACTTTAAAACCTTTTCCATTATTTTGGAATTTTTTACATGTAAATGCATATTCTATACATAAAGCACATATTTTACACATTCTATACAGTTAACACATTGTATGTGTGAGGATGTAGAGATCCGATAATATCAGTAGATTAGAAAACCTCCTCTACTACATATCTTCTGAAACTTGGTTAAACATAAATTTTATGACAATATTCATCTAGAAAAATTTTAGTATTCCCTTCAAGATCTCCTTCCAGGGAGATCACATTTACCAATAAAACTAGTAAAAGCAAAATTATCTCAATTCCTTCCTTCCTTCCTTCCTTCCTTCCTTCCTTCCTTCCTTCCTTCCTTCCTTTCTTCTTTCCTTCCTTCTTTCCTTCCTTCCTTGCTTCCTTCCTTCGCTCCCTTCTTCCTTTCCTCCTTCTTTCCGTCCCTTCCCTCCCCCTCCACTCCCTTCAGTTCCTCCTACTTTCCCTCCCTCCTTTACTTTCTTCCTCCTTCCTTCATCCCTCCCTCTTTCCTTCCTTCCTGCCTCCACCTATCTCTCCTCCTTCCTTCCATTCCATTTTCTATTCCTGCCTTCCTTCCATTCTCCCTCCCTTCCTTCTTTTCTTTTCTTCTTTTCATTCCTCCTTCTTTCTTTCCTTTTTTCTTTTTACTTTCTTTCTTCCTTCTTTCCTTCCTTCCTTTCTTCATTCATTTCTTCTCATTTTTCACATTTATAACATATATTTTCATACATGTATATATAAGATATCAAATAATGTCAATTGCTTCTTTGTTAATTCAAAATAGTAAATTATTGATATGTTTATTTATTATACACTATATAATTTACCATCATCTCTCCTGTATGTCTTTGAAATAAGTTGGTATGAGTAGATTATAAATCCATGTTTTAATAATTTCCCTAATTTTTAAATTTTTTAAAAATTTTTGGGTTTTGGGCCACATCCAGTGATGCTCAGGTGTTACTCCTGGCTATGAGCTCAGAAATTGCTCCCGGATTGGTGGACCATATGGGACGCTGGGAGATGGAACTTCTGTCTGTCCTAGGTCAGCCATGTTCAAGGCAAATGCCCTACCTTTATGCCACTGCTCCAGCCCCTAATTTCCCTAATCTTTTAAACAACTCTAGCTACATAAAGTGTTCTTGATCTACTTTTGTCCTTCTAGATACTCATAAACTTTCAGACATTAAGTCTAAGAGAGTAAGCTATCTGAAGTTAAGATTTATTGGTAACAGCCACATAAAGTCTTTTGATTTGAGTCTTTCCAAATTAATGTATGATCAAATTAAGAAGTTGACATAAATGCGAAACCTTTATATTTTTACAAATATGAAGAATGAAATTAAGTTAAATTTTGGTGGTCAATAAGTTTGGCCGTGATAGTGCATCTGATTGTACATTTCTCTGCCTCAAAAGGTTGAAAAGAAATAAAATGCATCTTCAGTTTCTTTACATTTTCTTTCATTATCTTACAGTCAGAAGCATTTCACCTCATTAGCTTTTTTTTTTTAATTGTCAGGATAAAATCGGACAAAGCTTTGCTGTCTTTCTTTTTCTCCTATCCCTTTCTAGAAATAACAGAAGACACTGACTTGATTCTACACATATTTGTGTTATTAGAACTGGTTACCTTTGGGAGTAATTCTGCCCCTTCTCTATATTTTATGAAGATTAATCATTTAACTCACTCCAGTTGGGTCCAGCCACGTTGGAAGTTTCAAGTTAGAATATTGTACTTTGGAGCCTATTGCTTGAATTTCAGAAGAGTGAACATTAGAATTTAAAATAATCATTTTCTAAGAAGTCCAGAAAAAATTCCCTTTTTTAAAAAGTGTGGTTTTATTTGATTAAAACTTTCTATATTTATTATTTTATTTATTTATTTTATTTTAATACATAACTTTTCTTTTCATTTTGGATCAAATCCAGTAGTTCTTAGGGCCTAGGACCAGTTCTGTGCTCCAAGTACTCCTGATATTGTTCAGAGAATTATGTAGTATCCATGATTAAAACTTGCCTCCTCCATGCAAAGCATCTTCCCAATCTTTTGATCTCTCTCTCCCAACACATCATAACTCTTTACAGTCAAAACCACATTTTTATTTTGTAAATCCACCTGAATAAATGAAATAATTAACCCTAAATAAAAATAATATTGTTTATTTTTTTCTAATAATTGATTCGTCCAGGATCTCTAACTACTGTTAAGTTAGGCTCCAAAATAAAATCAAGCTACACAACTTCAGGCCATTTCTTTTTTGTTTTGTTTTGTTTTTTTTTTTTGTTTGTTTGTTTTTTGGGGTCCACACCTGGCGGTGCTCAGGGGTTACTTCTGGCTGTCTGCTCAGAAATAGCTCCTGGCAGGCACGGGGGACCATATGGAACACCGGGATTCGAACCAACCACTTTTGGTCCTGGATTGGCTGCTTGCGAGGCAAACACCGCTGTGCTATCTCTCTGGGCCCAGCTTCAGGTCATTTCTATAAGGCAATGTTTATAGCAAAACTAATCTACTTGTTTAATCTAATTTAAGTGATAAAACTAAATTCACATGTATACCATAAATTAAAACAAAGCAATTATTCATTAGAAGGGATAATTTTTTTTAGTTAAACTATATCTGACATAGCTAAAATTGTTGATCTGGTAGTATATCTGATCCAGTGTATATACACTTGATCTTAACTAATATACACTTAGCTATATACACTTGATCTTCACTACTTTCACTGAGTAGTGAAAACCCAGTGTGCATAAATAAACAGGTTTTTCTACATTCTAATCAGAGAAGGCTGTATTATAAAAAAAAACTAATCATACCCACTGTACTTATTACACTAATTATTTATTTTCAAGTTTTTAATATAACTCTAAATAAACTTACCTTCATTTGGAGAAATTGATGCTTAGAAAAAATAAACCCAATAGCTTATGTCCACTTAACTAATAAGGTTTGTAAGTGACAAATCATTGCCAGAGTTCATATTCAGTGTCATCACACTAAATAGTTTTTCAGCATTTCTACCTTCCATATATTAGTTAAATGTGACATTTGATGGCCTGGAAATGCCATATCAATGTACATGCCATGTTTTCAAGTAAAAATAATAATCAGCTATAGGAAACTAATTTTAAAGAAAAGTGTCTGCATAATGGGGGCTCACAGAAATCATCAGAGTGTTACAGGTCAAAAGTTACTGAAGAGCATTTCAGAGATGTTTGTCCCAAGTCTGGTTTTAATTAGTAGTTCATTATGAAGAATACTAAACACAGACAGGCCCTAAAGATTAAATGAAAAAGAAAAGGCCACTTCGTTCAATGGAAACCTCTTGAATATTGCACTGAATAAATTCCTTGCCTACCTAGTCATGTTTCTCTTGGTGTTTATGGCAGGATGTCGCCAAAGTTAGCCTATTTGGGACACAGCCAAAATTTTGCAATTTTCCTCTAATCTGAAAATGGTCTTGTCAGGTTTTCTTGAAGTCATCAGCCTCCCAAGACATCACGCAGTGCAGTCAATTAAAATAAAGCTAATTGGCATTTTTGTCCTTAGTCAAATTAAATCATTCCATATGGAGAGTTTTGCAGATTGGTGATGTCTTTTGAGGAGTTAAGAGTTCGGAGGTGATGTCCAAGAACTTTTTACTCCTTTGGAAAAAAATAAGTGAACTCTTTCAGAAAATAAGAAATGTCACTTAAAATAATCTAGATGCCAACCTTTAATATAATCTATATTTTCCTGCATTGTTCCCGGAGAGTAGTAAAGCTGCTTAAGAAAAATTCCTGAGAGATAATTTTTTTCATAAAAAATTATAATTTAATTAATTAATTTACATTAAAATATTAAAATACATGTTTGGCAGCTGAGATTTTTTTCTTTTTTAAAAAATAATTTCTTTATTTAAACATTGTGATTACTATCAAAACAGAATAGTATTGGAATAAAGACAGACTCTCAGATTAGTGGAATAGGCTTGAGTACTCAGAAAATATTCCTCAGACATACAATCACCTAATTTTTGATAAAGGAGCAAGAAATCCTAAATGGAGCAAGGAGAGCCTCTTCAACAAGTGGTGTTGGCACAACTAGTTAGACACTTGCAAAAAAAAGCGAGCTCAGAACTCCAGCTAACACCGTGTACGAAGGTAAAATCCAAATGGATTAAAGACCCTGATATCAGACCTGAAACCATAAGGTATATAGAACAACAAGTAGGTAAAACACTCCATGACATTGAAACTAAAGGCATCTTTAAGGAAAAAACAGCACTCTCCAAACAAGTGGAAGCACAAATAAACAGATGGGAATATATTAAGCTGAGAAGCTTCTGCACTTCAAAGAAATAGTCCCCAAGATACAAGAGCCACCCACTGAGTGGGACAAACTATTCACCCAATACCCATCAGATAAAGGGTTAATATCCAAAATATACAAGGCACTGACAGAACTTTACAAGGAAAAAAGATCTAATCCCATCAAAAAATGGGGAAAAGAAATGAACAGACAATTTCTCAAAGAAAAAAAAATACAAATGGCCAAAAGGCATATGAAAAAATGCTCCATATCAGGGAGATGCAAATCAGAACAACTGTGAGGTACCATCTCATGGCACAGAGATTGGCGCACGTCACAAAAAATGAGAACAAGCAGTGCTGGCAGGGATGTGGAGAAAAAGGAACTCTTACTCACTGCTGGTGGGAATTCTGACTAGTCCAACCTTTATGGAAAACAATATGGGGAATCCTTAAAAAACTGTAAATTGAGCTCCCATACAATTGAGCTATACCACTCCTAGGAATATACCCTAGGAACACAAAAATACAATACAAAAATCCCTTCCTCACACCTATATTTTTTTCTTTTTTTTTTTAATTATGACTGAAGTTCATTACACAGAATACTTTACAGTACATAGAGACAATGAATGAAGGGCATTCCCACCACCAATGTTGTCCTCCCTCCACTCCTGTTCCCAGCATGTCTCTCCCACATATCCCTCCTTTACCCCTCAGAATCCTAGTGCAACTGGTCTCCACCTTACAGCTTTTTTTTTTTTTTTTTTTGGTTTTTGGGCCACACCCGGCGGTGCTCAGGGGTTACTCCTGGCTGTCTGCTCAGAAATAGCTCCTGGCAGGCACGGGGGACCATATGGGACACCGGGATTCGAACAACCACCTTTGGTCCTGGATCTGCTGCTTGCAAGGCAAACACTGCTGTGCTATCTCTCCGGGCCCACCTTACAGCTTGTTATAGGTTGGGTATCTATTCTGTTTGGTGTTCGTCTGGTCATCTTTTATTTACACTACATGTTCATATGACTGGTCCTGGTATCATTCTTTACCCCGCTCAATTTATGAGGCTGAATAATTCAAGTTATGCTATTCTGTTGGAGATAAAAAGATTAAGGAAAAGAAAAGGAAAAAAAATCACCGAATAATATCCACAAAAGTGAAAAAGAAAGAAAAAAAAAGTGGAAGAAAAAACAGAAGGAAAATAATATAAAAAAACAAACAAAAAAATAAAAACAAAACAAAACCAAAAAAAGTGCTGAAGGGCAGTGTTTGGTGTTACCGCACCCTTTTTTTTTTTTTTTTTTTTTTTTTAAATAGGTAGAGTAAGTATTGGGGAAGGAAGGAAATTCCCGTGGCCTAAGAGAATCAGGGTTTCTCCACTCTTGAAGCATATTGTCTTGGGAACAACCACTGACTCCATACCTTCTCATTGCCATATCCCAGGGTTGTTTGTTTGTTTGTTTGGGTTTTTTTGGCAGCTGAGATTTTAAGAAGTGAGTTTACATAAATAGAGTTGAAAGTAACTACATGTTCCAATAAGCTGACTTTTCTTACAGCTTCTGTAATGTGGTTCTCTGGGTTTCTTTAGATGGTTCAGTGATCAGTCATGTAATAGGCTTGCCATGTTCTTTCCTCTAATCAAAATCACATTCTTTAGTGGTTACTGTTATTTTAACATCTTGCTAATAATACAAGCTTCCATTTATTATGTCTCCCACAGATCAAGTACTGGAATGTGAGCAGTACTCATTTTTTATGCCAATTCATTTTTTAAATGCTTACTCATGTTTTAAAGGCTTACTTATTTTAAAAAAACAAACCTTAATGCTTATAATTGCCCTAGAAATTTGACCCATAATATAGCAGAGGCCCAGATTATTTTGCTCAAGGTTCCAAAGCTTTGAGTTAGAAAATTTTAGTTCTTATGACAAAAGTTATTGGAAATATTATATGTTGACTTTCAATAAAGCTCTTAGGATGGGCACAGAACTATTTTAGAAGTTGTGCTTATTGATAGTGAGAATTGGCTTGGAATTTTGAGAGTATATAGAAAGAGATTAATCTGATTGAAAAGAAAAAGAGGTGTAGAATTAGATTTATGAAAAAATAATTTCTTCTACCTGGTGGCAAATAAACCATTTGGTGCTGTAATGGGAAGATGAGAAGTATACTTGGAATCAGCTGGTCCATCTCTTGCCAGAATTCAGTTCCAACATATAATTTTTATTGTGAAAATTATTTAGAAAGTTCTTGGTCCTAACAAGGGAGAAGTACTCTAGATGATGAACGAACATAACTTCACTTCTTTTAAGAAAATTTATACATTTCTTTCACGTTCTCTTTTTTGAGGCATATACTTTCTCAAAGTAGTCTCTGATTACCCTTTACATCTGATATTATCTATAGTGATCTTTCCATTTTCATTTCTAATCTAATTTATTAAGTTTATCTCTTTCTTTGTGAGTATTGCTAGTGGTTTATCAATCTTGTTTATTTTTTTTTCAAAGAACCAACTTTTGCTTTCATTGATCTTTCAGATTGTCTTTTGAATTTCCACTTCATTGATTTCTGTTCTAAGATTTGTTATTTCTTCTGCCTACCTATTTTTGGTTTCATTTATTGAATATTTTCTAATTTTATAAGCTGTGTCATTAAGCTATTTATGTAAGCCCCTTCTTCCTTCCTGATGAGTGCTTGCACAACTATAAATTTTCCTCTTAGTACTGCTTTTGCTGTGTCCCAAAAATTCTGATAATTTGTATCTTCATTTGCATTTGCTTCCAGGAATCTTTAGATGTCCTTTTTGATATCATCTCTGACCTACTGGTTGTTCAGTAGTGAGCTATTTAATTTCCAGGCGTTAAAGTTTTTCTTCTGTCAGTTTATAATTTTAGTACATTATGATCTGAGAAGGTATTTCATACACTTGTTATCCTATTGATTTTATAAAGGTACGTATTATGGGCCAGCATGTGGTCTATCCTGGAGAAATATCCACGTGCATAGGAAAAGAATGTATATCCAGTTTTCTAAGGATGAAGATGTACATATATATATATATATATATATTATATATATATATATATATATATATATATATAGAGAAGAGAGAGAGAGAGAGAAGAGAGAGAGAGAGGAGAGTTACTTTCTTCCATTTCTTCTTTCAGAGCTAGTATATTCTTGATAAGTTTCAGGCTAGATGGCCTATCAAAGGATGACAGGGCAGAGTTGAGGTCTCCCACTATCATTGTTTTGCTATTGATGTCTGCTTTTGGATTTCTCAACAATTGCATTAAATATTTTAATGGCCACCGTTGGTTGTGTATATGTTTAGGAGTGTGATTTCTTCCTGTTATGCATATCCCTTGGTTATTATGAAATGTCTATTTTTGTCCCTTATAACATTTTGAATCTAAAATTTATTTGCTATTAATATGGCCACTCCAGCTTTTTTCAGGAAGTTGTTTGCTTGGATGTTTGTACTCCAATCTTTGATTTTAAGCCTATATTTGTTCTGACTATTCAGATATGTTTCTTGCAGTCAGCAGAATATTGGATTCACCTTTTTCATACATTTTGCCACTCTGTTTCTGATAACTGGTAAATTTAGTCCATTGACATTAAGAGAGATCATTGTCATAGGATTTACTTTTGTCATACTTTTGTAGAAGTTTGTTATGTCTGTTGGTACCTCTTGTCTTAAATTAGATTTTCAGTTTGTCTTTTAAGGCTGGTATTGAGTCTGTAATGTTTTTGAGCTGTTCTAAAATCCATAGATTAGTAAGACTATTCTGTGTCTCTCTCTCCCTCTAACTAATTTCAATCAGCATAATAGACTCCATGTACATCCATGTATAGGAAAATTTCATTACTTCATCTTTCCTGACGGCTGCATAATATTCCATTGTGTATATGTACCACAGTTTCTATAGACATTTATCTGTTGAAGGGCATCTTGATTGTTTCTAGAGTCTGGCTATTGTAAATAGTGCTGAGATAAATATAGGTGTGAGGTAGGGATTTTTGTATTGTATTTTTATGTTCCTATGGTATATTCCTAGGAGTGGTATAGAGGGATCAAATGGAGGCTAAATTTCCAGGGTTTTGTTTTGTTTTTTGTTTTTGAGTCACACCCAGCAGTGCTCAGGGGTTACTCCTGGCTCTACGCTCAGAAATCACTCCTGGCAGACTCAGAGGACCATATGGGATGCCAGGATTCAAACCACCATCCTTCTGCATGAAAGGCAAACGCCTTACCTCCATGCTATCTCTTCGGCCCCAATTTCCAGTTTTTTTTTTTGAGGTATATTCATATTGTTTTAATCCATTGTTACAGTCCAACTCAGATTGGACTAGACGACATTCCCACTAGCAGTAAATGAGAGTTCCTTTCTCTCCACCTCCCCAGCAGCACTGATTTTTCTTGTTCTTTGTGATGTGTGCCAGTCTCTGTGGTGTGAGATGATACCTTATTGTTGTTTTGATTTGCATCTCCTTGATGATTAGTGATGTGGAGATTTTTGCATGTGCCATTTGGTCATTTGTATTTCTTCTTTGAAAAAATGTATATTAATTTCTTCTTCCCATTTTTGATGGGGTTAGATGTTTTTTTCTTCTTAAGTTCTGTCAGTACCTTGAATATCTTAAATATTAGTTTCTTATCTTATGTGTATTGGGTGAATAGCTTCTTCCATTCTGTGAGTGGCTTTTGTATCCTAGGCATTATTCCTTTTGAGGCACAAAACCATCTCAGCTTAATATAGCCCCATTTGTGATCTCTGCTTCTACTTGTTTAGAGAGTGCTGTTTCTTCTTTGAAGATGCCTTTAGTTTCAATGTCCTGGAGTGTTTTACCTACACGTTGTTTTATATACATTATAGTTTAGAGTCTGATATCACCAAAGTATTTAATCCATTTGCATTTGACCTTGCTGCATGGTGTTAGCTGGAGGTCTGAGTACATTTTTTTTTGCAAGTGGCTTACCTGTTGTGCCAACACCACTTGTTGAGGAAGCTTTCCCTGCTCCATTTTGCATTTATTGTCCCTTTATCAAAGAATAATTGATTGCATATCAGGGAGAATTTTCTGAATACTCTAGTCTACTCCACTGATCTGAGGGTCTATCTTTATTCCAATAATATGCTGTTTTAATAACTATTGCTTTGTAATACAATTTAAAGTTGGGAAAAGTGATGCCTCTCATATTTCTTTTCCCAACGGTTGCTCTAGTTATTTTTAGGTGTATATTGTTCCAATAAATTTCAGGAGTATTTGATCCACTTCTTTGAAGAATGCTATGGGTATCCTTAGAGGGATTGCATTAAATCAATACAATGCCTTGGGGAGTATTTCTATTTTATTATGTCTATTCTTCCAATCCATGAGCAGAGTATATGCCTCCATTTCCACATATCCTCTTTTATTTCTTGAAGCAGGCTTTTTACGTTTTCTTTGTATAAGTTCTTCACATCTTTAGTTAAGTTGACACCAAGAAATTTGAGTTGTGTAGTACTAATGTAAATGTTTTTTTTTTATCCATTTCTTCTCTAACATTATTGGTGCATAAGAAGGCCATTTGATTTTTATGTGTTCATTTTGTAACCTGCCACTTTGCTATATGAGTCTATTGTTTCTAGAAGGTTTTTTTGGTAGAGTCTTTAGGGTTTTCTAAATAGTTTTATTTCATCTGCAAACAGTGAGAGCTTGACTTCTTCCTTTCCTACCTGGATACGCTTGATATCTTTTTCTTGCCTAATTGCTATGGCAAGAATGTCCAGCACTATGTTAAATAGTAGTGGTGAGAGAGGGCAGCCTTGTCTTGTACCAGATTTTAGAGGAAAGGCTTTTAGTTTATCTCCATTGAGAATAATATTTACCATTGGCTTGTGGTAGATTGCCTCTACTAGATTGAGAAAAAGTTCCTTCTATTCCCATCTTGATGAGAGTTTTTATCCCTATCTGTGGGATTCATCATCATGACTAAGATATGTCTTGGGGTACTTTTCTTTGGGTTTCTTTTTTGCTGGTACTCTTTGGGCATGCAGGATTTGGTTGCATGCTGTCATTAGCTCTGAGGGTTTCTCAGTAATGATGTATTTAACTCTTGATTCTTTCTGGAGATTTTCTTCCTGGGTCTCTGGGACTCCTATGATTCTTATGTTGTTTCTGTTGAATTTATCAAAGACTTCAATTTTCATCTGCTCATAGTCCTTGAGTATTTTTTACATTGTCTGATCATTTTCTTTGAGTTTTTTCTGATCTCTTCTGCTATATGGAGTTGTTCTGTATTTCATCTTCTAGCTCACTGATTCTGTCCTCAGCTTCTGTTACCCTGTTGGAGAGGTTTTTATTTCATCTACTGAGTTTTTTAGTCCTGTTATTTCAGTTTGAATTTTTCTGATTTCTGTCTTTGTAGTCTGTTCAGCTTTATCTATCCTTTCTTTGAGTTCTATGAACACAATCCATATTTTTACTCTAAGCTCCTTATCTGAGAGGCTGATTATATGGTTGGAATTTTTCGGGTCATCAGAGTTGCCATCTTCATTTAATATTTCTGATGTTTGCATTGTTTCCCCATTGTCACTCTTGCTGTGTATTTTTTTTCTGCGTTTTATGGTGGAGTTCATTTGCTAGAGATGTGTGAGGAAGTGAAGCAAAGTGGAGTGGCTGAGCTCCTCTGGCCCCAACCTGCTCAGGTATTGGTTTCAAACCCACACTGCTCAAGCACCCTCAGTAATGGCGTCAGTGACCCAGACTCACCCTGTTCAGGCATGTCCACAGCACCTCAGTCTCTCAGCTTCCTCCTTAGTTTGTTTTTTAATTTAAAAAATATGTTTCTTCTATTGTATGTTTATATGTGGGCATGAGCACACAGAGATAGGACTCCTCCATGAGAGCCAAACCTAAAGTGTAAACAACCCATGCCTATAGTGGATATAGCCCCTGCCATACAATATCCTCTCTCCCCCCTTCAGAAATCTGACTATCCATTCGCGCCCCAATCCCAACACAATTTCCCACTTTATTAAAACTCTTCACCCTCAGTTCTTAATCCATTATGCATTGAGACTGACCTCCTACCCTAATAAGCCATTACAAAGCAACCAAGTGAAGGGATACCCACTCAGACCCACACCTCGTCCCTGCAAGAAACTACTACCAACACCCCTGCTGACTCATGCTGTGTGGCCCTCCTTATCACATTTCCCTAACGTGGACTGTTGTTTGATACCAGACTCAGTTCCAAAAGGATCCCCACTGCAAAAACTCTACCCAAGACCTCTCTGCTGCAAATCTTTTCTCAATCTCAAGAAGACCAGGGTGTATGAAGAAAATGTGCCCTGGACCCAACACCCCACAAGAAAATCTCAAAAGACAATGGGAAAGCCTATACTTCCTTCATATGTTTAAGACCTATATAATACTACCTCTTAACCTGCTTTTTCCAAATGTAAGGGAGTTTCCTGTATCACCAAGAAAATATTATTGGTTTAGTGTATTATATATGTAAAAGAAGTTGACATATCATGACTTAGTAATGATTTCGAGGTTTGACTCTTACTTCCTTAAATGTAAGAAATGGAGGGAATAATACAATAGGTTTTCTTTTCTGTTTTTATACTTATTTGGTTGTTTGTTTTGGGATCATATCAGTCAGCACTCAGGGGTTACTCCTGGCTCTGATTCATAAATAGTTCCTGGCAGACACAGAGTATTATATTGGATGCCAGGAATCAAACCTGGGTAGGCTCAGTGTAATGCAAACATCCTACCAACTGTGCTATCAGTCCAGCCCCAAATTCATATTTTAGACAGAAAATATTTATAGCATTCTGAAGCAGACATCAGACACTGGGTAATTTCTAGTTTTAACAATAGTAGCAAAATAGAATTAACTTTTGTGAAATTAAGTGCTACAAAAGAAATACAGAGGGGGTGTCAATGTTGAGTTCCTCTTTGGTATTATTTTTGGTTCACATCCAAAACACAGAGCTCAGGTGTTACTCCTGGTTCAGTGCTCAACACTTATTCCTGGTAGTGCTTGGGAGACTGCAAAAGATGTTGGAGACTGAACCCAGTTAGCTGTGTGCAAGGTAAGTACACTACCATGAGTTCCTGTTTTGGGAACAAATGGGTTAAAAAATTATTCTTTTAACTGTATAGAAAAATCTTTAAACCTGTTTGTGTCAAAATTGATGGACTGTGAGAGTGAAATATTCTATTTCATGTCAAAATTTATTGTTTTGATCAAGTCACCATTTAGTCATGCCTAGGGGTAAGGGTTATATAACTCATTGGTAGGTTCATAGAGTGATTAATTTATCATAATTTCATTGTTGTGTTTATGTAAAGTTAAATAAAAAGTAACTGCTTAAAGCAAAAATATAAAAATTAAAATTTATATTTTAAAATTAATGAAATAACATAAGACTAAATTATAAAACCCAAAGATATTCAATGCCAAAAAAATACTAAGACATGATTGCCTACATAAATCTCAGTGCTTTGACTATTTCACCTTAAATTTTAAAGAGATTCTAAAAATATAAGAAAGTATCTATTATATATGAACTCTTACATAATGTTTCTAATCATTTCTACCAAAATAGAGCAATCCATGCTTAAGAGACTCTTTTTTGAAGTTTATTACTCAATGATACAAAACAAAGCAAATAGTTTTAGGGAAAAGGTCATTCTTCTTACAACAATAAAAATGTCGACAATAATACATAAAAAATAATTTCATATTTGGATACATTTTGCCTATAAAATCATTGAAAGATGCATAAGATTGATCTAGTATAGACAAAATATTGAAAGAAGCCATCAGAATGAAAATTTAGCAATGCAGCTGTAAGAAAACACAATTGTTACTAACAGATCTCAGCTGATGGCATTTTTCTCTGTTTAGTTTCAACAATGAACTGCAGAAAGAACTACTTATTTTTATAAACTACCAAAGGAAAGATGGAACAGAGAGGATGCATTCTCAGCAGAAATTTAGTTAGTTAATAAAAACAACGTTTTATGGAAATAACTGTGAAGTGTAACCACTGATGAAGCAGCTGCTTTTTACTGGACATTTTCAAAAGATTTCCAGGGAAATGTTGAGAAGGGCCATGATTTCCTAACATCAGCATAGGTAAGCAATTAAGGCAAAAGGGAACATAACTTTAATAATGTTTAGTCACATAAACTCATAAAGAGTACTTTTTATATAAAAACAGAGCATCTAATATATGAGATAGAAAGGATATTAAGATTCTTTAAAAATATATTTGAGAGAGGCAGTGGTAATAATTTTTGTTTGTTTTCATAAGCATGTTACAATCAAAAAGACAAAATATTTTAAAAGGATTTTTAAATAAAAGTGTTATTTGATTTAAAACTGAGCTATATACTTAATGCTTTAGAATACTTTATCTGGAACAAAAGTGCAGAGGATAGGTGCTTGCCTTGCATGCAAGTCGACCCAGCATCCATCCCTGGTATCCCAAGATGGTCTCTGGAGGCCAACAGGAGTGTTATTTGAGGACAAAACCCTCAGTACTCAGTATTTCTGGATGTGATCCAAATCAAAAACAAAATAAAAAGTAAAGAGTGCTCTATCCTTGGGCAGGGATGGTGGCACAAGCGGTAAGGCATCTATCTGTCTTGTAAGCTCTAGCTTAGGACAGACCTCGATTCAATCCCCCGGTGTACCATATGGTCCTCCAAGCCAGGAGTGATTTCTGAGCACATAAGCAGGAGTAACCCCTGAGTGTCACTGAGTGTGCCTCCACACTACAAAAAAAGTGCTCTATCCTAAGACAACTTTATCAGAATTTTGGAAGTCCTATGCCAGCAATTGGTCAACAGAAGCAAGCTATCACTATTTAGAAATAACATTATAAAATACATCGAAAATTCTAAAGACTCCAGAAAAATTTTATGAGCAATAATTAGTGATTACTATACTTTGTCAGGACACAGAGTCAGTCTATCTATTATGTTATATTCATACAAGTAAATAATGAGTTATATGAAAGGAAAATTAAGTAATGATCTTATTTATAATTGTATCAAACAATGAATGAAAACTTTGTGTAGCCTAACAAAAGAGGTGAAATGCTATTTTTTGAAAACTACAGGGACATCATTAAAAAATAATTAAAGGACACAAGAAGGAGAAAAGTACTTCAATGTCCATAGATTGGAAGCTCAATTTGATGTTCCATACATCCACTATTAAGCTAGTAATCTTAAAACTACCTGCAGGTTCAGTACACTTATCAAAATACTTATGGTGTATTAAGGAAATGGAATTAAAAAATCTAGAATTTGTCCCAAAGTACAAAGAACCCTAAGTAACCGTATCAGTGCTAAGGCAAAAGAAAAAAAAGATAAAAGCATGACACTTCCTGACTCAAGCTACATTACAAAACAATTGAAATAATCAACATGTTATATGCATAAAACTAGACTGACTAATGGAATATAAAGGAGTCCAGAAACAAACAAATGCAAATATTCATTATTAAATTATGACCATACAAGGAAAAAAGGATAATCTATTAACATATGGTTCTGAGAAAACTGGGCAACCACATTCAAACAAGAAACTGAATAACTACTTATAACTACACATATGAATTATTGCAAAATGGATGAAAGATTTATATATTAGACACCATACCATAAAATTCACAGAAGCAAACATCATTGATATATTCCTGAATTGTGACCTGAGAGATTTTTTTTAAATTTATTTTTTGGGATTTTGGGCCACTTCTTGCTGTTCTCAGAACTTATTTCTGGCCTTGTGTTCATTGTTACTTCTGGCAAGTCCAGGATATGGGGTCCTGGGGTTTAAACCTGAGTTGGCTGCATGCAGGGCAAGTTCCTTATATATACTATCAATCTGGACCCTGACATTGATATTCAGGTCATTTCTAACTACTCTAACTGCATAGTGATGACATATTACCTGTTCATCACCAGCAACTACATAGTTCTTACACTGATTTAAATACCCAATCTGAGGATTAGAGCTATGAGATAAAAACAGAGCTCAGATCAGACACCATAAGATTTTCAAAATAGTTTAAAGATCTCATCTGTAGGGAGCAGTATTCCAACTATTCTACATGTACATTAGGGTGTAATCCAAATATAAACTATTGGTAGCTGGTATACCTTAAAGTTAAGAAGGCCAAATAATCTAGGATGGAGGTCAGAACCTCAGTTCATGGAGAAAATTTGGTACAAATCCAGCAATCACGTTTAAAATATAGGTTTAGATATATGTAAATCCACAATTGATAGGTATGAGAGATAAATATGTGAAGCTACTCATCCTCATATGAATATCAAGGAGATCACTTTATAGGCCACAAGGTAAAATCATTAAGGCTATTTTTTAAGAATCTTCATTTCTAACTTATCATTTTATTTATAATGAACTTACTATAGGGCAAAGTCTATTAGTTAAAGAGATTGCTTTTGGGTGAAGCTTGTTCCACATTATCCACAGTTAATTATCCAGTTTTGAAAGTGATGAGCTATCAATATAGTATTTTCTCCCTGTATCATCTACTTACCATATTTTCCGGCGTATAAGACAACTTTTGAAACAAAAAATAGTCAACCAAAAAATTGGGGGTCGTCTTATACGCCGAATATATCCCGAAAAGACGTTTCAATATGCCGCTAAGTGAAAATTGTCTGAATATTGCCACCAAACGAATTTTCCAACTCGATCCTGCACCAATCACTGCAAGGCTGCTCGGACCGCCTCTCTAACTCAGCCAATTCAAGCAGGCATTTTATGCATGCAAATGAGACAATGTTCTGGACCAGAATCTACAATGTAAAAAGCCTGCTCAGATGGGCCAGAGTCAGAGAGGAAGTCTATGACAGTATAACCTTTGAACCTTTGTTTGTTGTGATTGGCTCACTGTGGTACATGAGCACAGGAACACATGCAGCACATGCAGCCCAGGAACGTTCTGTTTGATACAGAGAATATAGGCCTAAACCTATGTTTTAACTGCAAAATTAGGGGGTCATCTTATACGCCCGGTCGTCTTATACACCGGCAAATACGGTAGGTTTTTCCCATTAAAGATTGTTTTGCTCCATGGTCTTGGGATATATTTTTTGTGAAAAGTAGAATTAATTTCCAAGTTTCTTTTCTTTGTTAGATACTGCATTAAGGACTCTATAGTCATTAAGATAGCATAGGTTTTCTGAAAAGTAATCTAGACAAGAGTGAGTGCTTCAAAACAGACCTGTTTCTTAAGTGGGAAAATTGGGGGAGCTATCTTCAGCCATGGTGTTAAAGGTATAAATATTGGCAAGAGCAGGTTTGAGGGAAGGTTCTGTGGTTCCCAGACCCAAGTGTGTTTATATACTTGTTGGGGCAGGCAGAAGAGATTGTGATATGAATGGAGGCAGGGAATGTCAGCAGGATCAATAGTGTGGGGTCCAGACTAGAGTGTGGGGTCTGCCAGACACTCCCTCTCTACATGATTTGAAATTCCTGACATGGTGCTGAGATAGGAAAGCCTGTAAAAAAAATTAGATGTTTTTCTGGCTGCCTTTATGGGGGTTTTAAAAATAAAATTAAGTTGTTTTGAAATAATGTCTAACTCTATATTACTTGCTTGGCCAGGCTTGTGAAATTAAGATTTATGCTCACAATAAATACTTTACATCATTTGTTTCTAGCAGAGATATTGGAAAGAAAATTTTTAAATACAAATAAAAATTTATTTTTATATTTTGTGGGTGAGGGGGGCACACTCACAGATGCTTGGACTTCTTCTTGACTCTTTACTCAAGAATCACTCCTGGTAGGCCTTTCTGAAAAAGATGGGGTGCCAGATATATCCAGGTTATTTGTGTGCAAGGCAAAGTCCCTTTTTGCTGTACCATTGTTCTGGCTCCAGTTTACTTTTATTTTATTATTATTACCACTGTTCCATAAATTTTGAGATGATTTCATAGCTTATGAGAATTATTCAAGTAAATACAAGTTCTAGGGCACTGGTCTAGAATATCTACATCTACTCTTTATCTATTATTCATTTATCTATACATCATTTTCTCTATCAATATTCCAATATTGATATTGAATTCAATTTCTTTAACAATATTTCACTAGATCCTTTCACCAAGCCCAAATATATTTCCAACTTTGGTTTGTCATCTATGACAGGCATAATTTAAATTATATAGGTATTAAATTTAAATAATATAAATTAAAGATGCCTTTCTACCCCCAATATTTCTATTCTTATTGTACTTGTATAAGCCCCAAGATGACAAAGATGATGAATTTGTACCTTTCTCTAATCGCTTACCCAGACCTGAAGGACTCTCTGATGAAGTCCATATATGATCCTTTACGACTTCTGGGAAGTAAGTAGGGCCCACAGCGAATATCCAGCAAGAAAAGGCAAGTTAAGTACTATAGTCTTCAAAATGATTTCTGCCAACAATAAGTGTGGAAGAGGATTCTAGTATCAAATGATAATGCTTCCTACTAAATCTTGATTTCAGCCTTGGGAGAAACTAAGCTGAAAGCTCAGTGCAATAATACAAAAGGACATGACAGTTGGAAATAAATTTTTAATTAAATGTTGCTTGGAGCTAACAAAAAGATTTTTATGTTGGAAAACAGTAAAACATACTGAAGTGTTTAACGTCAAATGCATGCTCCCCATTGAACTACTAATACTGAAACCCAGCTTGCATTTTGCACTTAATTGCTTTTAAGAACATGAAAGGCTGAGTTACATGGTTTATATGACTAGACCAGGGAGTCTATATAATCAGAGAGTTGGGACAAATGAGGTGATGTAGTAGAAAGGTAGCAGGGAATGTGAAGGAACCTAGAAGAAAACTAAGAAAAGAAAGAAAGAAAAGAAAGAAAGAAGAAAGAAAGAAGAAAAGAAAGAAAGAAAGAAAGAGAAAGAGAAAGAAGAAAGAAAAGAAAGAAAGAAAGAAAAAAGAAGAAAGAAAGAAAAGAAAGAGAAAGAAAGAAAGAAAGAAAGAAAGAAAGAAAGAAAGAAAGAAAAAGAAAGAAAGAAAGAAGAAGAAAGAAAGAAAGAAAAAGAAAGAAAGAAAAGAAAGAAAGAAAGAAAGAAAAAAAGAAAGAAAGAAAGAAAGAAAGAAAGAAAGAAAAGAAAGAAAAAGAAAGAAAGAAAGAAAGAAAGAAAGAAAGAAAGAAGAAAGAAAGAAAGAAAAAGAAAGAAAGAAAGAAAGAAAGAAAGAAAAGAAAGAAAGAAAGAAAGAAAGAAAGAAAGAAAGCTAGAGAACTTAGCAACTACTTGGTACTGAATGTACATATAGGGTACATTTGAAGTGGGCTATTGGATCCAAGCTATTGGATGAGCCTCTTCATTTGAAAAATTCCAATGTTAGACTGTAGAAATACCAGGAACAAGGAGTGGTAGAAATTGGCTATTCTGCAACACATGCTCTAGTTGTACCTCCCCTTAGAGAATTTTTAATCACCCTGAAATAGCCTTGAGATGCTTGCCTTTCCCACCTTTATTTTATCATAGAGTGAGTCCAGTTCCTTCTCCCAATCATCAAGAGCCTGCCTAATTTTATCTTGGCACATCTGATAAAACTTTACCTAGAGTCATAAGAGCCACAGAAATATAATCCAATTAGCAGCTGGTACTTCACCAACTGCTCTGAGAGACCATCTGTTCCTAGGAAGGTCCTCCTATGTCTGTTCTCCCTTATCTGGTCTTTTATCTTCACAGAGGCATCTCTGCTTTTCAAGAATGCACCTTGATGCATGGCTTCTCTTGATTTGGATTGACTTAGAAGGTAGCATGAGGAAAGGATTTAAGGGCAAATAGTTTATTTAAGAGGCGATTCCAGGAAATACTGGTAAAGGACTGGAGATAAGATATGTATGAGGAGAAGACAACAAACAGTATGTTGTCAAACTAGTTAGGACATTGAGCTACTGGACCTTATTTCTGTTGAGAAATGAGAGTCATCCCTGAGGTATCAATTGGAGGGGAAAGAAAACAAGGTATTTATTTACAACAATTTATCATCTGTTGAAGTCTTGTTCTCAAAACACCAAACTTTCTGGCACTTCTGAACTCCCCTCCTGAGCAGGAACTGAGAACATGATCTCCTGAGGAGAAAACAGTGACATCCATCATGCCTCAGAAAGAAGGGTCAGTTTCCTAGGTAGAAGTCAATACTGAGGATATCATGAGATTCTGCAATGACCTTTAGGCTTTTGAAGCCTAGAGACAATCAATGACTTTTACAAGTTCCTGACCACAAATTAGGCATTTTCTCCTTTCAGATAGCCTGAAAATAAGCTAAGATATCGAACCCAGTAATTCAAGAGAGAAATCAGCAGGTTTTGTCGTTTTTATATAAGCATGCATATACTGTCTTACTCTATTCCCAGAAATTCTGTTATTCTGATCTCTGGGATTTCCAACCGTAGGTAGGTTTAGGCCAATGGTGCTGATCTCAGAGTCAGGAACAGGTCTGCTGTGCCTATCTGTATGCCAGATAAAAGCATACTAAGTATAATCAAATGATGCAGTTCTGTCTTTGCTATTTTTCTTATATGCTTAACCTTTCCCAAATAATCCTTACTATTTTATTAATATTTTCCAAATGATTTTTATTAATGTGTAATTAATTGATGCTCTGAATTTTTTTAAATAATCAGATGTTCTTTTATGTGAATTCCTTGAAAATAGATATGCATTTTTCTTATGATATAAAAATCTCAAGAGTTTAAATTTAGGTGAATCATTTAACCTCTTTTTTTAAATTAATTTTTCATGTATCCATTTATCCAGTTACCCAATCATTCAACTTTTATGTACCACATAAACTGTCTAAGTGGTTTTCTTGGTCCAGGAAACAAAAAGTGAAATAAGTATCAAGATAAGAGTTGAAGGAGTTTTTAGTCTGGAGTATAAAAAAATAACAGTATGATTAACTGAGATTCAACAATGTTCTAGAAACAAAGTTAGGTTCTTGCAAAATAAAAACTAATTCCATTCCAGAAACTTCAACTCCACTCCCAAATGCTCTTTATCATGAAAGAAAACATATATTAACAGTTGATCCAAAGCAGCTCAGTCTGGAAATCCTTTGAATAGAAATAAAATGCCATATGGGAGCCCAGTAAAATGAGAATTGAGTTGTGGGTAATTTGGGCAGCGAAGAGGCTATTTTGCTCTGTGTGTGAACATTGCAGACTGAGCCAGACAATGCCTGCTAAAAGTAGCAAAGCGAATCTTTGAAGCTATATGATGCTGTTCAAATAGAATTTTTACACAAATAAAAATTACTGGAGAATTTTGGATCATTCTGTTTACATTAATGATTTCTAATTTCAATTAAAAAAATTTTGGGGGGGGGCAGAGCTGACTATGCTCAGAGTTTACTCCTGTGTTCAGGAAACACTCTTGAGGGACTTGGGGTCATAATGGTGCAGGAAGTAAATCAACTGTGTGCAAGACAAATGCCTTATCTGCGATACTATCTCCCCAGCCTTTAACTAAACTTTTACTAGCACTTAGTAAAGTTGTAGTTCCCTTGGACAGTTCTGACATTGCTTCCAGTGACTAATGTAAACTTATTTCCAATACTGTTTCGTATTGCCTGGACAGTCACCAACTTTCCTTCTCTTTTAGATCCTTTTAGCCACTTCCAGTAAACTTCTCCTCCTATGGCATTTTTACTTTTTCTGATTACTCATCTTAGAGAAATAGCATTTATTCTATTCAAAGTCTCTTTTCTCTTCCTCTCCTTCTAATTTCATGTTTACAAAACCCTTGCTCCATTCAGGGCTCTTCTTCCTTCCAGTCTAAGCTTTTCAATGTGGAAGGTACATTTATTTATTTTAAAACAATTATCCAACTGAAATTCACATACTATACTAGAAACTTATCCAGTTTAAAAGACTTACTTCCCCAACTACACATTATATCATAAAGAAAACAGCAACAGCAGAAACAGCAGCATAGAGAGAACAGGTATGTTATCAGCCTTTTACTACAAAGGCCCATAATAATTTCCTAGGGATCTTATACAGGATTACAGGTAAAGATTACGATGGGAAATTACTGACTCCAATGGAAACATTTCAAAGCAATATGTTTGAATGCCTTAACCTTACTACATTTAAAATAACCTCTCAGTTTTTCTGTCCATAGGGGTGCTTGGATACAAAGGGGGGACATCCTACGGAGGCACCTTGGTGCTCAGTCACATGAGGCACCATACTCAGCTTGCATCATGAAAATATCTGGATAAAACTCTTTAACATACGCTTTACCTCTAGGTTTTGCCCTCTTTTAGGACCTGAAGCACATTACCAGCCAGACCACCGAAGCAGCAACCATGACCTACAGATTTATACTATAGGGCCTACACATCCAACACGTTCAAGCAAACTAATATGTCCTTACTCTTTTACCCTCTCTTCTCATTACTTCGTTTTTTGTTGTTGTTGTTATTGTTTGTTTGTTTGTTTTGTTTTGTTTTCTCTCTTTTTGTCTCCCTCTTCTTCTACCTTCTCCTCCTCATTATCATCAATTCAATCCATGTCAAATAAAAACCACATGGTTACCTCCTCTATAGAAAAGGAGAGCTGATATATAGGGTGCTGCAGACAATACTGTATAGGGTAAACACCTATATAGATAGATCTCACTAACACAATGGTTAGTATTCGAGACACGAAACCTATACATATCCAAAAGTTGATCTATTAATTTCTTTACCTTACATGTACTATACTTACTTATCTTTCTGTACTCAGTGTACCTCTTGCTCTCCCCACCTCTCTTCATTAATATATACCTAAGCTAACTTCTATATGTTTATATATGGGCATAAGCACACAGAGATAGGAATCCTCCTTGATAGCCAAGCCTAAATTATAAACAACCCGTACCTATAGCCTATATAGCCCCTCACATATACTGCCCCCTCTCCCCTCTTCAGAAATCCAACTATCCCTTCACCTCTCAACCCCACCCCTGATTTCCCACCTTTTTTTAAAAGGCTTACTTCCTTAGCCTGTCAGTACTTTTATATATCTCTTCTCCAAAATACATCCTTAGCATGGTGCTGTCCTTGTAGTTTTCTTGACCAAGTACTTAATTTTTTTTTATTTTGTCCTTTCATATGTGTATGCTGCAGAGAGGCAAAGACCATATCTGACTGATATAGAATTATTACTCATTCTGTATTCAGAGATCACTATTCCTGTTGAATCTCAGGAGACCACACATGATGTCAAAAATAAACCTGGGTTAACTGCATGTAAGGCAAACACCCTACTGTTATATTATTTCTCCTGCTCAACATTTTTGAACTCTAAATGTAAGTTCCTCAAGTTTTTATGTTCTAAAGAGTCCCTGGGTTTCATTTGAAACAAGTTCAATTCAATAGAATGGGTATTCTGTATTTATAGCAACTCCAATTTACAATATTATTGTGGATATAATTTGAAATAACAAATTCTAATTATCCTTGTTTTATTTTCATTTATTAATGGCTTTTTAGTTGTGCCTATCTAATGCTCATAAAATTAATCCATTTTATCTTGAATGCTAAATTCAGTGTCTGGTGAATTAGACATCCTGAGTCTAAAAAATCCACTAATCTGACTTCATGATTCCATTTTATCTTGTGTCTTGATTCATAATTTCACATCACTTTTTTGCAGTAATATTGTATATCTTTCATTTCTGCCTAGACAGTTGAATCCTAAATCCTCTATTAAGTTCTGTGAAAACTTACTATCCTGTGTCTAATAATCAAACTTGAATAATTAGTATCTCAAATTTAGAATATAAAATTGAAATCATTAGCTAATTCTCCAAATCTGTGCTCTATAATTTGGACATTTAGCTTATTAGATGGAAGAGAGTCTGATTAACTTCCACATAATTTAATAATTTAATACAGACCCTGATCTGTAATACCCTTGATTTCTTTCTGCTTTCCACCTAATCATCAAATTCTTTGCATTCTTTTGATCACTACTTAAAATTCAACTACTCTAAGAAATTCCTATTCTATGTCTGTACAGATCAGGGCCCCTACTAATGGGCTTACATAATAGACGCTCAATCATTTTTTTTTGGGGGGGGGTTATACCCAGCAGCGCTCAGGAGTTACTCCTGGCTCCATGCTCAGAAATTGCTCCTGGCAGGCTCGGGGAACTATATGGGATGCCGGGACTTGAACCACCATCCTTCTGCATGCAAGGCAAATGCCTTACCTCCATGCTATCTCTCCGGCCCCAATATATACTTAATAATTTAAACTTCTTCCAATGTAGCTACAAATTACACTAAGCATAGCCTTCAAAGCTTGCAAAGTTCTTCAATGTCTCTCTTTAAAAGAAAACAAAAATGGGCCCGGAGAGATAGCTCAGCGGTGTTTGCCTTGCAAGCAGCCGATCCAGGACCAAAGGTGGTTGGTTCGAATCCCAGTGTCCCATATGGTCCCCCGTGCCTGCCAGGAGCTATTTCTGAGCAGACAGCCAGGAGTAACCCCTGAGCACCGCTGGGAGTGGCCCAAAAACCAAAAAAAAAAAAAAAAAAAAGAAAGAAAGAAAACAAAGATTAAGTTTAGGAACATGACTTCAAATTCTTTACTATCTTACCCTAGCTCCAATCTTACTGTCTGCTGATCCTTCTTCAAAGAAACTTTACAGTTCCTGTATAGTGAATAATATGAAGTTCCTCATAACTCCATTTTCCTGACATCTTTATGACTTTGAAGTTCCATCTCTCTCTCTCTCTCTGTAAACTCTAATAAACTTTCAAAGTAAAAGTAAGATGACATCTATGAAAAGTGTTATCTACCTTGAGGAAGGACTAAATATTTAAAATTAAAACTCTTTGTAGTAGTTACCCATTGTTTTCTTTTTATATATTACTATACATAGGTGTTCTAGTGAATATTCTTTCAACATATATTAATGATATGTATACTTCATAGCCTCCCAAAATCATTTAAATAATAGTAGTTCATTTTTTAAAAATAATGTTCCTGGAACTACAACAATAAAGCAGATGATTGGCAAATTGATTTAAACATGACCAACCTGAGTTAGATCCCTTCGATCTCATATGTTCACCTGTGTCTACCAGGAGTTATTCCTAAGTGCAGAGCAAGGAGTAAACTCTGAGTATCACTGTGTGTGGTCCCCCAAAACATTCAAAAAGAATAACTCATGCTCTGTCATTATACATATAAAATATCTACTAAAGGTAAGTATATGAATATCATGGTTTACCTTTCTCCTAATTCATGCTCTGTCATTATTCATATAAATATCTCCTACAGTAAGTATGTGAATAGCATGTTTTACCTTTCTCCTAACAGAAATATTTAAGTAAATTTAGAGAATTTCCTCCTATCATAGTTTGATGTATAGACATAAAACAGTGTTGAAATACTCACAAATATCCAAATATCCCCTTCTTATAAAGTTTTCCTTGAAATATACTTTAGCCTATAATGTTCTGATTGATTTTGGTTTCTTGGGCATATAAAGGTTGAAGATTCACTTGAAAAGCTAGTTTATGTAAGAGGAATTGAGGGAAGTAATCATAATAATTCTGTGGCTGAGAAGCAGCTTATAGGGGTACCCTCTTAGCCCCCTCCATGAAAATATGCACATGTTCTCCCCTGAAGGCTAAGACAGAATAGAAAAAGGACAGATGGCAGATAGCTCTTATAAATATGAAAGGAGCATCTTGTCTGTATAAGACAGCAGAAGTCATTCTCCTCTTCTCCAAAACAAGTCATTTATTCTTTCAGATTTTGATGTGAGTTACTATGCCAGAATTTGAGATTGTCCTGGGTTAAAAGTCAAAGCCCTGAGAGCTATAAGATTTAAGCATTATCTCATTATCTGTCATTTGGGATGACTCTAGTACTTGCTTTCTTCAAAGGATGCCAGAGATGTAAAGAGTTTAATGTCAATATTTTCTAAATCTTTTAGTTTCCAACCATAACATCATAACATGATGTATAATGATCAGTGACTAATGATCACAGAAAACCATGAAGAAAATAACCCTAGATTTTGAAAAGGTCACATTAAAGAAGTCAAATCATTAAGGAAAAAAACTTTTAACTCCAAAGGTATTGGGCCTTAAATCCTTAGGCAAGGTTATATATATATATATATATATATATATATATATATATATATATATATATATAACCTTGCCTTAGGATTCAAGGAACCTGAATGATCAGAGTATAAGATGAGTTTGGGTTATTTGGCATAAAGTTTGTATATATATACACATATGTATAAATACACACTTTATATGATTATATATAGTATATAAATACAACACATATGTGTATATTAGTGTGTATATATACACATATGTTTTGTGTGTTCAAGAATAATTATCTGCTATTAATATAATTGCATAATACCTTGTATACACGAGTATAAGTCGGCACAAAATTTGTGCCGAAAAACCCAAACTCGGCTTATACTTGGGTCATACTGGTTATTTGATTCTGTGTGCCTGGACCGAATCAAATGCACATAGTCTCCAGTCGTCTTCTGTCATCTGCTGGAGGGGGGGGGTGCTTCAGCTCAGTCCACAAGTTGTGGCTGAGCTGAAGAGGTAGGCGGCTAGACTGAACTAGATGCCACTCAACTACTTAACCCACACTATTCTGCGCTTTGTATGAAACCAACTGCCGTGATGATGGTATCTGCAAACTTAGTGATGATGACAATGTCTATGCTGATACTCTCACATCAGATACAGCTGGAGCTCTGTTTGGACTTAGAGATGATGATGATGATGATGATGATGATGATGATGATGATGATGAAGAATCCAGTTTTGAAGGATTTTAGCCTTTGTGATTTAGCTTAATTACCTGTTATTTAAAGTTTAAAGTTATTGTTGCTAGTTTACAGTTTTTCTTTAGCAATAAATATTGAAAAACATTTAACCTACTGAATCCTCAATTGTTGTAATTATTTTGGGTATATGTTTTTATTTTTGAAATTTATCAGTGGCTGCTGCATTTTTCACCTCAGCTTTTACTCAAGTCACTAAGTTTCCCCAAGTTTTTGGGTAAAATTAAGGGCGTAGGCTTATACTCAAGTATATATAGTATATTTTAAGGAAAATAGGGAGTTTATATATTTAATATATTTGTAAGGTCTTATTTTTATTTATCTATCTATTTAATATATTAGCAAGGTTTTATTTTTGCTCATTTGCTTATTTATATTTTTGGTGTTTGGGTATTATTCAGTGATACTCAGGGAATATACCGATTCTGCACTAAGGAATATCTCCCAGTGGTGCTTAAAAGACCATATGGGTTGCTGGGGATCAAACCCTGTTCGCCAACATGGAAGGAAGGCACCCTTATTTTCTATACTATCTCTCAGGCCCCAATTTTAAGAATTTCAAAATTAAACTTTCCATTTAGACCACATTTAACTTACATGATATCTATGTTCCTACAAAGTTGAAAAGTAAAATAAAGTTTTGGAATAAAATAAAATAATAATTTTGCATTTAAATTTTCCTGAAAGTGAATGGTCAAAGTTTAAAATCTGAATATCTGACAAGACAGTCAACATTTAATTTTAAATGAATGGATTTATTGATCATTTAGTAATTCTATTTTAAAAAATCACAGGAGTTTGCTAAAAGTCTTGAGGAATTTACAGTAAGAGATAGTCTCTTCTAAAACTGAAGAAAATATATAATGAAGTTAAAGTAAAATGTGCTGAGAGCTATATGAATATGTGTGTGCTTAATAGAGAATATTTTAAAAAGTTTGATACAATATGGTGGGGTACTTTAGAAGGTTGTTAGAAGTTCTGCCTAACTTAAAGAAGAAAGTAACCTTTTTAGGGGATGGTTTTAAAATAAGATGCTCAGGAATCTCATGTGGTGGCAAGTAGAAGCATTCTTTCTTTATTTGTTATAGCTATACTCATGTATCTGGGGTCATCTGGTAAGTTCTCTAGTCCTGGTTGGATAAGACTGGGAAAACTGAAGATCCTGTACAGAATCTTCTTCTGCCCAAAGTTTTTAACTTGCACTTAGGGAAGAGGTAAACAGACTTCACCTCTATGTGGAATGAATGACTTACAAAGTCACATTATAAGACTCATCTCTGCAATGAGTCTACCAAAGAGGCTGTACTATCCAGTGTTTGTTGGAATGATACTCTCTGGTAATACAGGTCATGGTTGACTAGTCTTAGTTGTTTCAAATTCAGGCAGCAATGAGGAAATACCAAAGTCACTAGAGCAAAGAAGATACACATTTGTGTGTCTGAAATGAATTTCTAGGAATTGGAGGATATAGCTTAAATGGTGGAGCATGTACGTTCATGTGGAAGGTCCTAGGTTTGATCTCTGTGACCTCATAGCTCTGAAGTGCCACTGAATATAATTCTTGTGGCCCCTAAGAATGCCAGACCTGAGCACTCTGGGGAGACCTCTGTTTAAAAAAAAGTGTATGGTTGTGAACAGAAACAAAGACTGTCAAGGAAAGAGTACTTTTACAATAATGTTGGTAGAGGTTAATAAAAGATTCAATCAGTGTGGCCACAATGTGAATACAATAGGGAGGTAAGAAACTTCCTTATAAGAAAACTGAATTGACTAGCAGATTGATAAAAAAAAAAAGAGGCCTGAGGAGGAAGTAGCATCTCTTTTATTCTTTTTTCTCTTTTATACCTGACTCAGCTATCCATTTCAAGCCACATTTGTATTTCTATAATCATTGACAATCATCCTATGCTAACCTAGTATTTAATATCAACAGAGTAGAATTTTAGGAGTCAAAGCCATACTTTTAACTACCATTCTAATAAACATAAGCTATCTCATCAGATCCAGATTTAAAAAATTCAAGATGGAGGCCTTAAATCAGCTGTATTTTTTAAAATTTTCAGTGATTCCATTTTGCCATAACACTAAACAATTTTTGTAACCCACTTCCAATGAGATTAGTCTGCTCAAATAAAATTATTTTCCATTTTATTTAAATTAATCCTGTGAATGATGTGAAGAACTTTGCATAGAAACCACATGAATTTTATTGAAAGTAAATCTGAGTAAAGGCAAAAAGTCCTTTGACCTCATTATCTTGTCTTAACGTGATTAAAATGCAAAGAATACACTAGTTAAATGGCCACAGAAATGTAAGCATTACACAATGCACAGATGGAGTCATAAAACATTTCATACTCTTTTATTATAAATAATTGAAAACAATATTTCACTTTTCAAACTCAGATAACAAAACTGTAGATATCATGCTTCACTCCCCCTGATTTCATTTTATTTTTGTAGTCAGAATTGGGAGATAATAATATTTATCAAAGACTGGGGATAAAAAGTCTGTAGAAACACAGAAGAACAAAATACTTTCATTCACTTAAGTGAAATGAATCAAGGATCAGTGCTAGAAAGAGGACACCAACAATAGAAAACTGGAATACCTA
This sequence comes from Suncus etruscus, assembly GCF_024139225.1. NCBI lineage: Eukaryota > Metazoa > Chordata > Mammalia > Eulipotyphla > Soricidae > Suncus > Suncus etruscus. The sequence continues at coordinate 145,480,213 of NC_064852.1, read as the reverse complement.
CAAATGTCATGTTAAGGCAAAATGAGGTTTGCATGTATACATATGAATATGAAAAGCTCACAGTAAACTTCAAAATATTATTTTCTTAAAAAATTGAACAGTTTTAGTCTAGGAGATAGAGGAAAGACACAAAAACTGGGTAGATCAGTCACTAAGTTTGAGACTGGTGTTCTTTCTTTGAAGAAACAATTTTTCTAGGAATATACAAATGTAGATTTTAATTTTCCACATAATAACTTGTTTTGCTCAAAACTATTCACTATAACACTGAATATATAGCTTCAGAAAATACTTATATCAAAGATTATAGTTTCAAATTGCCAAAATTTACTTAACATAGGTTATCCCAGGGTATATTTTCATTAAGATCATGCTAGCAGATAGTAGTTGGAATCTTCTGAGGTGACTTCATTTTTTTTTTTGTCTGTGTCTCATAAATACTACAGAATTTGCTAATTTTATCTACTAATATTTTGGGGATAAATAGCTAAAAAGATGCCGAAGGAGAAAAATATGAATTAATGTATCATATGAAATAGAAACCACATGAATTTTATTGAAAGTAAATCTGTCCTTGAAAATGTTTTATTTCCATCAATGTAGCTCAATGTTGCATATTCAAAATGATACAGCTCTCAAGTAAACATGCTATGTACAATGGTATTTATATTTCTTTTACTTGTCATAAACTTCAAAGTGTATCTTTTATAGAAACTGGAACAGAATGGATCTGGAAAGTATGTTTCAGTTAATTAGCAAAAATTAAATTAGCATGAAATAGGATAAAGAAAAGAAAGATCTAAAAACATTAAAAATAATATATAGTTACACTTAAATGTACATATATGCAACAGGATACTCTAAAATGAACTGCTCCAGTTTACTTGGTTTTATACTTCCGCTTAGTACACTAAATTACTGCTTTCATGTATAATATCAAAGGACATATTAGATGCATGTATAGTAAGATCCTGATATATTTCACATTTTTAAAATTTTATTCAGGGTAGAAATATATTTATATATAGATCACTTTTTAAAATAAGTGAAATTTATAGAAAAGTGGATGGTATGATTTTTTTAAAACATCATATGTCCTTACTTGATAATGTCCATTTTCTTCATAAAACTGTATCCAAAAGTAGAGTGATGAAGTGTGAATCTACTTCACACACAATGTTATTCAGAAATAATTCATTAAGGTCTACCAAAATAAGTTTTACATTTGAAGACAGGTTGGCTGAATTCAAGTGCTGAATAGGACTTAAGAATTAGGCTTCTAAAAATCCATGAACCAACTCAGAGGACAGTACTGTTGTGTCTTCTTTGAACTTTTATTAAAATTGTGCAACAGTATAAAGTCATCATCATCATCATTAGTTTGCATAGAAATAACACCATTTCACTGGTGTAACACAGCTCTTCCAAAAGGTTACGGCAAGCCTGTTTTTATTTTTCATGTATATTTTACTCAAAATTCCCCCCACTTCTTCAGTTTTTACATGGAATAAGCCATATTTATCATCTGATCACCACAGTTCCCAAATCAATCCCGCTAGTAGTTTGAAGCAGAGTGAACTGAATAGTTTCTTCCCCTTTAAAAACATGACAGTGGATGGTATTCTCCGTAACGTGGGCTCAGGCATCCCAGATAACCCAAGGATAGAAGAGGGAACTCAGAAAGATTCCAAGTGCAGAGTCTGGAAGGTCCATGATTTCACATAACTGCCACTTGCTACTGGAAGGGAGACAATGTTTGCTTGAGAGGAGTTCAAGCAGTTATTCATCTGGTAGTTTCTCCAGATTTCTGTTGCTTTTATGCTTTTTATGATTGCCTCTGATGTTGTGTCTTTCTTCAAAAGTCCGAAGGTCTAATCATCATGGTGGTGGAACGTAAGGAGTAACTCGGACCTTTGAAGTAATGCCATTTAATTCCATTGAGTTTGCCATGATTTTGTCCCGCAGTATAGTACATTCCGTTCAAATTGGATGGGCCACAAGCATCAAACCACCAGCCTGAAAAGTTAATTGTGAAAGAAAGAAAAAGGAGAAGAAACAATTACTAAGTAAATTGGAACCTTTAGAAATTAATGGCCAAAACAATTGGAGAACTTATTTATATATTGATCCTTTTCAATATGTATCTTCTTTGTAGTATAGTTGTTTTAAATGGCAGCTTTTTTCAGCAGCTTTTGAAGGTATCAGAAAAGATACTTAAGAAATTCATCTTTCAGTGGGACCATTTATCTCTGTGCTTCTAAATATGACCTAAGACAGGTCTGAGGGTATAAGGAAGAAAGTAAAATATAAGTATACATTGGATGCATTTCACTTTATGTCAGTTATTGGGAATAGAACAATTGATTATTTGTGAACAAGTTTAAAAGCTTAGAAAACTGTCATCTAATGGGAAAAAGAGATGTTTTCCATGTACTTTATAAAACTGGTCCTCATCTGAAATTAATTGCCTCCTGCATTTAATTGTTTGCTGGATTGTTTCTATAAATTTAAATATTTAAATCCTATCCATATGACAAACTGGAGAATTTCTCATTAACAGTAGTCACTTAGCAGTTAGTAGTGATTTAGTAGTCACTTAGCCCCTCTAGAAACCTATTTTCTTTAATTAAAAGACAAAAAATTCCCCACAGTTGTTCCTGAAGCAATTGCTTCCCCCATTATTCCTGCACTCCCCAGTGAAATCACCCATTTTTGGAAATATTGGTTGCCCTACAATTTAATTTTTGCAATTTTCCTGTTATTTCTAAACAGTAAAAGAAAAAAGAAACAAGTTGTTGAGTAGCAAGGAACTCTCCATTTGTTCTTATAGATTTTTTTGGTAAGGATAACTCAGAACTTTATATTATGAATTAGTTCTTGAACAAAATAGTACTTCCTCCCTCCCCTAAAGTAACACAACTTAAATCTTTTGGGAGAGATTTATGCCAGAGACATTCTGGCATATTTTTATTTGGATACAGTTGACCTGTCTTTGATTGCAGAGTTATACCTCAGGGACTAATAGCAAAAGAAAGAGAAAACTGAACAGCTGATGTTTAACTGTAATATGAGCATCATCTTACAGAAACTTAAGAAAAATTCAAATAGTGAAAGCTAGCTCTTATTTTCCAATTTTAGAAGATGAATATAGCTGAGTTATGTTTATAAATCCATATGAGAGGCATAGCAAGCTTATTAACCATCATTTTTTTTGTTTTTTCAGGCCACATCTGTTTAATGCTCAGGGGTTACTCCTCGTTAAGTGCTCAGAAATTGCCCCTGGCTTGTGGGGACCATATGGGACGCTGGGGGATCAAACCGCAGTCCTTCCTTGGCTAGCGCTTGCAAGGTAGACACCTTACCTCTAGCGCCATCTCGCCGGCCCCAACCATCAATTCTTAAGGTATATCTTTATGAACTTGAAAAGACACTGTATTCAGTGTTGTTTTACCAACTGGATACAAACAATTAAGATGCTCATAAAATCAGTGCATGGAGACAGAAGTTTCTTGTTTGGCAAGGAAGGAAAAACTATAAACTTTTTTCTTTTATGATTAATTCCTTTAAATTTCTTGTTTGTTTTTCTGTTTTTTAAATAAGTGAAACTAGTAAAAACGTGCTATTTATATTATAAAAGGCTTATTCTTTGGAAATTGATTTACCCAGAAGACACTAAAAAGAACAGAATGAAATCTAAATTGATTGTGTTAGTGCTTATACATATCTTTCTTTTCCATGACCTCCTGCATTGCTCCTTCTGAGAGATTCCTAACATTTGAAATCTCTCATCTGGTCTACTGTAATATGAACTACTACATTATCACAGAAATATACATTATCACACCAAACCAAAAACCACAGTAGGGAACTCATGATTTATTGTTTGATCTATAGATTCACATGCACATTGGAAGAGTATAGAAAAGCAGGAGGAACCTGATATTAAGGGCACAGGCCATAGTCACATATTGGCTAGGAAACAAACAGCGGAGAACTACTTGCTCTTATTTATCTCTTCTAATAAGTAAAGTGGCATAATTCAATGTAAGGACAATGTAAGGTCTTTAAGAGATATTGAAAGGATTCCAATTTGACTGGTTTATAGTTAATAAGAGAAATACTGCTTCAAGCTGAGAGAGTATGAAGACTTTTTCTTATTTTTCTAAGAGAAACAAAACTGTTGGATCATTTTGTCTACTTGATGCTGAATTCGCCTGAATTTGACTAATATTTCTTCTTGTATACTGAAAATCCTACTTGATACCCAAATCCTATTGAAAATCCATGCTTATTATACTAACCTGGTGTAATCATTATGTAATTACAGTGGAGAGTTGTTATGTACTTCTCAAGAAAACAGATGTTGTCCCTTCATTCATGTAACTTATTTCTGATGTGAGAAATAGAGGGAGTAAGAAAATAAGTGAAATAATAATGAAGAATATTTCCCCCACCAAAAAGCAAAGGTGAAGAATAGAATCAGAAATGTAGAGGAGAATAACAGGAAAAGCAAAAGTATGATAGTTAATGAGCCTGGAAGTACAAAAGGGAAGTACCAAAAGTAACATGCATAGAGAAATTTTTATGGGTCACACCAATATCATGAGGAATGGTTATTGGTGTATTAAAGGGACTAAAAGAATAACAGTGTATATAATATGATGCATAGTGTACAAGGTGGACACTGAAGGAAGGTCAGATAAAAATGTAAGTAATCTTCGTGGAAAGTAGAACAATGTGGAAATGCTGAGTTTATCCAGGTTATTTGTTATCAGGGAATAAGTGAAACAGGTTTTAGATAACATATTTAAACAGAGAAGTCAGATATATAGGTTAAATGTTTAGTAAATTTTTATAACTCTTATAGTATCTATGGTCTGCCAGTTATACTGACAGCAAGATGAACACATAACAGCATGTTTAAGGGGAGAATAATGCAGCTGAAATTAATTCTAAAGACATTAAGTAATTGACAGACAGGAAGATCAGAGTTGAGTAAGATAAAATTCCTGATTTGGAGGATTACAGTTTTGTATGGAATACAGAAAAATAATGTAAAAAAATGAAGCAAAAATAAAGATAGAAAAAAAAAAAAAGGTAGAAGACCCTGCCTGTGGATTCTAGGTTCAATTCGTTTCTCATTTGCTATCTGACCTGGCTGCTGAAGGATAAGTACAAGTCTACTATGCAGAAGGTGGTTACCAGGGAAGAGAAAGAGGAAGTTAAACTGCTCGTAGTTTGGATTTGCCTGAGCAATGGAGGGTAAGAGGTTGGAGTAAGAGGTTAGAACTCATAAATAATGAGACAAAGAGCGGTTTTTTTATTATAATTTTAGAAAATTTCTTATGGGCAATGAGGAGCCTAGAGAGTATGAGACCCAAAATTAAAAGAGGCAAATTTGGATTTTGACATGACTAATTAAAAAGTGGTCTTAAGCGATAATGTAATATTTTATATTTATCAAACTACATCTATATGTCAGTAACTCACTTAATAATGTTACATAAATTTCCTCTCTAACATAGTCTTATATGGTGAGAAAAACACCATAACAGTGACCATCATACTCTGGTAGTTTAAAGAATTTTTCCAAAGTCTAATTGTCACTTAGTTTCTCATTCAGTAGCTGTAAACAATAATGTTGATGAATGATCTTCAAATATGCTGAGCCCAGAGAAGATGATTTTCTGACTATTAGGGCCTGTAAAAATCCAGTAGCTTTATGTATGTTATCTAGGAAGTGAGTCATATTTACAGTAAAAACAAAAATTAAATTAGAGTTTGTGAGATTAATAAAGTTTCAATAATAAAGACCAGGCCACCAATGTCAATATATTGTCTTATTTGCTTAGTTGGTTTAGTAGGGAAATATTAAAATAATCAAGAAGTAAGTGAGTGGCGAATATATGCATTGTGTTTGTTTATATGGCATGTAAGTGCCTGATAAAAATTTTCTCTTCAATGATTTATTTTGATCTCACATGGAACTTAAATAGCTTTAGGTATTCATTTATTGATTTATCTTAAATCCATGGTTATGCATATTGTGAATTATCAGAGAATTAATTAAGATAATAACAATGGTGAATTAGAATGTCAGAAACTAAAATAAAATTTCAATTATTTATTGATTGAAAAAAGACGTTAATTATTTTTGTGTCTTATAAAATCATATGAACTGCCAGGTAGCAAATGTCATTTTTTCTAAGTAAGCAAATATTCTCAATCTTCTTGCATTAAAGAAATGGAATTTCTTTTGATTGTATGTTCGTACTGCTCACTTAACACATCATTTTAAGAACTTAAATTAAAGCACAATAAGTGGTTACTCTAATATAGTACACTAACACTTATATTTATGAGTATTTTGTGTTGAGTTGCATGTGTATCAGTTGCAAAGAATGAGGGTGTTAAGAGATTTTGTATGCGAACATACAAAGGGATTATGTCAGGATCTGTAATTCCTTTTTGATGATACAAAATAGCTAAAATTTTTATTTTCAAAAATCCTGAAGAAAACTAAACTTTGTCCTACATATTTCTGGAAATAAAAACTGAGAAATTTGCTTAAACTTTTAATCTAGAAAAGTCACTTGAACTTAAAAGAAACCAGTGTTGAAAAGAACAGAAGAAAACAGCTTCAATCTGCTATTGGAATGGTGATAAAATGTCTCAAATGTTTTATGATTGGCAGCTGCTAAGAAGAACTTTGCCAAGTATTTTTCTTTATAACCTGTAACCTCATGTATATTTGAATAAGAAATCTGAGATACATGTTTCTAATTCATTTACACTTCACTCATTAAAATTTAGTTTTGTAATAACTATTCGGGACTTCCCAGGCTCTTCAAAATCTTCTGAGTCTTTTATCTTTGAAGCAGAAAATTTACATTTTATCACCAATAAATGAAAACTATGTCCAGAAAGCAGGAATTTGATTCTAAACTTTCTACTCAGGAAGTTCAACTTTATTTGAAAGTCACGAAACTTAACTCTCAATTTCTTCTGATCCTAAACAAAATGTCTCTCAACACTTCCTTTCTAATATAAAAAAACACAGCAATATTGGGAAGAAAAAAGAAATATGTCTGTTTCATTCATTTTCAATGTCTGTATTCTAATCAGCATCTAATAATCGGTATCTATTTTAATATGTAAAGGAATATGGGTGGGAAGTTAGAATTTTCTCCTTTATTGATAATAAGGGTGGGGCTAAACCAAATTTATTGGTGTCCTTGTTATTAGCTGGATGGATCATCAGGAAAAATACGCTGACTGAATTCCTGTGTACAAAGATGTCCTTACCCAGATCTAGTCTCAAGGGACAGCTGAGAGGGTCTTGTGTGCGGGAGGCCAAAGACCTTTCTAGAGGTCTGCATTCCTTCTGTCATCTCATACTAGAGCCTGTCAGGCCAAAGCCTTGGCACTTTTTCCTTTCCCTTCTTTTGGTTCCAAAGATGAAAAGTTGTTTATCCTGGCTAGCGATTGCACATTCATTAGATCTCTTTAGGTATTCTCACACTGTCTCTTCCTTCCTCTGGGCTTCATATCCCTTTCACTCAATGTAAGTGATGGGGATCCTCATGAACATGCACTGTAGGCTGTACAAACCAAGGTAAGCCCTTCTCCTTTTAGCAGAGGTCACAGCAGAAAGAGCAAGGCCAATTGGCTTATCTGGAAGTCACACTCAAATCCTACCTCTGATACTAATCCTGCATCTGCCCTTTGGCAGATTATTCAACTTCCTTTTTTCTCAATCCTTGCCAAAAATATTATTATTGTGGTTCCTTGTTCAAAAGAATGTGTGCCATGTAAGTATTGATTACTTAGAATAATGCAAATATGCTTATCAAAGCACAGTCCATATTTGTTATTATTAAAGTGCAAACAACACTAAGTGTTTTATTACTTCTTATCCATTGTTAACTACTGACCTGTAAATTCAGCCTATCAGTTCTGCCTCACCTTTGATTTTTAAAACTTAACTTTCCAGATACATTTTCCGAATTTCCCATCCCTTCTCAGCTATTATATGCCTAGTAAGAGAAACTTTCCCTAGAAAATAGGAATAGAATACTAAACTTCATAATTAGGGAGTCCACGATTATCTTGAAAGTTAGAAACTCAAGTTTCTCTAATTCTGGAGTTTAGTTTTCTGGAGTTTTTTTTTTTTTTTGAAATTATTTTTAGAGAGTTCATAGTTAACACTTATAGTAGAGACATGTATATAGAATCAAAATATAGAATCAAAACCTGAGCCATATCCATGACCCAGTTTTATTTTTTTTTTTACTTGAACTAATTATTATTTTTGCAGTGCCAGTGCTCAAACTCAATGTCTTAGAAATGCCTAACTTACTTGATATGTAAAAGACATAGGATCAGTCCCCAGCATCATGTTTCCCCAACCGCTGCCAGGAGTGAGCCCTGAGCAGACACTGCAGTACTTAATAAGGCCCAAATAAACAAAAACAAAGAACTAAAAAAACAAAGTTTGTCCCAGACATTGAAGCTAGAGTAATGAAAAGCATGCTATCCCTACCTGCAAGAACAAACATTTTTGTTGAATAGGTTTACAGACTGTATATTAAATAAGACTTTTCTCTGAATAAAGTAATATAATATAGATTTCTGTAGCCAATCTTACCTAATCCATATGGATCATTTCTCTCAACATTTCCTCTTGGAATGCCAGTTATCTGACAATCCTTAGCATATACCTCCTAAATTATTTTAAAATCCAAGATGATTATAATTTCTTAAAGATTTTGTCACTCCAACTAATCAGTGAACTGTTTATTCATTTCATTTGCTCTGTATTCCTTGAGATCATGTAGTAGGCAAGGCAAGCATTTATCAACTCTCCGCTACTAGCATCTGGCAAATTCTAGGGTATACTAAGAATTTATGTGTATTGCTTTATCCCCTCTTTCAAAACTGAGCTGAGAAATATCCTTTGTTAGCTTTAGCTAAGTCTTGTCTGTCTGCTGACATAGTTTAATGCGTGGGAAAAGAGATTGGAGTTTCTACCACAACAGATTCTTTCTGTAGAAGGTTAGGTCACATTTTTACATAGCTTTTATATTGTATACTAAATATGGAAATTGTGTTTAAAGAAAAAGAAAGGTAAGGAAATAATTTAGAATAGTATTGTGATCATGTATTTTTTTTCTCAGTAAGGTTTAGCAATCAGAGTTTCTAACACATTTCAAAATAATTATTTGAGGGATTGTAGTTAAGTATCAATAACTATGGTTACTTTGATACAAGCTCATTTTTGACATGATCACTTCATGTCATGTAAAACGAAGGCTTCATTTTTTTAATTCTAGCATCAGAAAACTTCTATATATTGGAACTACATTAAAATTAATATAAACAAAAACATGGACTGAATTAAATTACATTTTCATTCTCTAAAAGTTAAAGAGTATATAAAATGTGAAGCAGATAATGACTCAGTCTTTCTTGAGCTCAGGAGGGTAATACAGTAAGACTTCTGCATAAAAACATGTTCTACAATTATTTCCTCCTACAATTAAATGTACATAGAATATCATATCATTGTATATTATTTCCTATTTAAAAGGAAAAATCCTTAAATAATATTTACAATGTAAATAAAATTATAGGCAATTATTGCTTCTATATACATGTTGACAAATTACATCTGTCTAATAACCCATTAAGGGTTCAGTTCTGTAACAAATATATTTTGACCGTGAACTATATAGTCTAATCTTATGAGAAAAAAACATAGCAAAACAGGAGAATTATTTACTATTTAAATTAAAAGAATTTCCAGATTACCTTAAACAGATAAAACCAATACCAATATTACTGAAAAAAAGTGATGCAAAATATTGAATAATTTATTTTTGTTTTGCTTTTGTGCCACACCCAGCAGTGTTTAGAGCTTATTTCTGGATCTGGGCTCAGAAATTTAGGAGACCATAAGAGGTGCTGGGAATCAAATCCAGGTCATTCTCATGCAAGACAACTTGCTTGCTCACTTTACTATTCTCAAGCCTATGTCTTTTGATACAAATGTACTTTCTTAATTAAGAACACACTGTTTGGGGGCGGGTGCAGTGGCACAAGGGGTAAGGAGTCTGCCTTGCCCATGCTAGCCTAGGAAGGACAGCGGTTCGATGCCCTGGCGTCCCATATGGTTCCCCAATCTAGTAGTGATTTCTGAGCGCCTAGCCAGGAGTAACCCCTGAGCGTCACCGGGTGTGGCCCAAAAAAACAGAGGGAAAATAAAAAAAGAACACACTGTTTTCATGCAACAGTAAGAATTACAACTTGTGACTTAAAACTAGATATTTCTCCACATTCCAGTTCCAATGAGTGCTTCAAATAATTGAATTAGAAAACCAGGAGAAAGAAGAGAGAAGAGAATGGGGAGGGCCAGAACACAAGCACAATGGGGGTAGGGCGTTAGCCTTGTATGTGGTCGACCCAACCCGTGTTCCATCCCATATGGCATCTTAAATGGTCCCCTGAGACTTCATGAGCGCAGAGCCAGGAGTAACCCCTGAGTACTGCCAGGTGTGCCCCCAAAAGCAAGAGAGAAAGGGGGGAGAGGAGAGAGAGAGAGAGAGAGAGAGAGAGAGAGAGAGAGAGAGAGAGAGAGAGAGAGAGAGAGAGAGAGAGAGAGAGAGAGAGAGAGAGGAAGGAGACATCTTTTCTAGGTCTACAATACGGGCATAAGTGATTTTCTCTGAATACATAATTTTTATTTTGTTCTTAAACATACAAAGTCTTCCCTGAAAATTCTTTCCAGTCATTGATCCCTTTAAATTGTTTCTCCCTTCTTCAAAACATGATGTCTTATGATGTCTCATAATTTTTCTTTAGAACAGGTTAGTAAGGTTTGAATTCAATGTATTTTAAATTCCTACTATCTCTTAATAAATGCAAGACCTATTCTCTATTGCTCTCTTCATGATAACAATTGGTTCTTAATAATTACTGTGTAAACTTGATAGATAGAGGTCAGGAAGTATAAAATTAAGAAAGAACGAAGAAGATTCAAATGTTCTACCTTATTTAATTTAAATTTAGGCCACACTGCATTTTAATTTAAAGAATGAAGAAGATTAAAATGTCCTACCTTATTTAGGCTTTACTGCATTTTAATTTTAATTTAAAATTTTAATAGCCTCCAAATCAATTCCCTTTCTATACTTGAAGAAAACTATTTAGGACATTTAGCAGGCAACATATTTTGCTTCCTTTTAGAAGAAACAAAGATACATATAAAATAAGTTAAAATCTATATTAATTGATGAAAACAAAGAACAGTTCACTTCTGTTCTTTGAAAAATCACTAAATCTTACAATTTACAAGATACTTTATTTTGGGTGAGAAAACCCAAAATGGTGATTGGAGACTACCCCAAACTTGGTATATGGGGGCCACTCCTGGTAGTGCTCGGAAACATGTGGTACTGAGGATTGGATTTGGGCCTTCTGCATACATTATGGATAATGTACTCTATGAGCTATGTACTCAATGGATTATAAACTATGTGTTCAGCCTCAAAGACACTCTAAAATAGGTAACTGTATATGAAAATCATAACATTAGAACTATTATTAACATTTGACCTGAGTTGAGCTAAACTTTAAAAAGTAAAGTAAAACAGGCAATGGATACCAATAAACATTTAGAAGTAGAAAAGAAAGTAATTAGCTCAAGAAAATGGTTCTATGAAAAAGTAGGATAGAGAAAAAAGAGAGGTGACTTGAGGTAACTCAGTAGAACATGTGTTTCAAGCAAAATTCAAACTACCTGGACTGTCAATGATATTCATCTTTATGCTCTCCAGTTCTTATTTATTTAAATTCCACATTATAACTTTGCAAAGTGAAGTAAGACCTGTTTTCTTTCAAAAGAATATTTGATAGCTGAACAGAATTTATTGCAAGAGTACATCTATTTAGATTATTTTAGCCCAAGCAATAAGTAGAAAAAAATTCTCCAACATATGTGTTTGTTGGTATATAAGGAGTAGGTCCCTGAATGATTCAGGATAAAAATAAAATGCAAAGTTCAGTCATCTGAAGCATAAATATAATCATAACTTTAAGCAAATTTTCTCATTGACAGGCAAGATATGCATTTTCTTCTTTGCTTTGCTTTGTATTTTCATTATTATGACAGAAATATGAACATATTGAAATACTTTTCTAAAGAATCACTTGAAAAAATCTGCCATTTGTCTTTTATGTGTTGTATTTATTTGGTATGAAAAATTATTTATAAAAGTATAATAAAATGAAGTGTATTTCAATATTAAAATAGATAGGAAACTGTAGAATCAAAGTCCTTTTGTCTTGGTATATTAAAGTAGATAATTATATTTATAGCTTCCAAGAGGTAAGAAGAAAAAATTATTCCATAAAAAATATATAAGAATATTGATAGGGGCTGGAGAAATAGCATGGAAGTAAGGCGTTTGCATTTCATGCAGAAGGACGGTGGTTCGAATCCCAGCATCCCATATGGTCCTCTGTGCCTGCCAGGGGCGATTTCTGAGCCTAGAGCCAGGAGTAATCCCTGAGCACTGCTGGGTGGGACCCAAAAACCAAAAACAAACAAAAAAAAGAATATTGAGAGACAATGAGAAGAATTAATTCTACTTTGGATTAAAATAAAATAAATTATTCTAACTGACTTTGACAACCGTTACTGAACAGAGCCTACCTTGGGACTAATAAGGAAAACCCTACCCTAGACTGTAGCCCAGGACACATAAAAAACAACAACAACAAGATGTCTTATTGCAGAGGTCCAACTTGGACAACAGAGACTGAGCAGAACCTTTGGATCCATAATATCCTCGGCTTTGGCTTAGGGACTAAACGAAAACAGGGAGCAAGTGTTACAGAAGACTGAACACAACAACAACGATGGATAGGAACCTCTAGAACCTAGAGACTCTATCCTAGACCCTGACCTATAACCTGCGAAAATACCAAGATCGCTAGCTACAGTGGCTTGATTTTCTCACACACAACCGAGAGGAAACTTTCCTGGCATCACAAAAAAGCCTTTGGGATGGGGTAATGAGTATATATGGAGCCAGGGGTTGATCCCATGATGGTATGTTTCAAGGATGGAGAAACCCCGAATCTCTTAGGCCACGGGAATTTCCTTTCTTCCCCAATGCTTACTGTGCCTATGCAAAAAAAAAAAAAAAAAAGTGGGGGAACGCCAAACCCTACCACTCCAGGAACCATACTTTTTCTTGTTTTATTTTGATTTGTTAGTTTTTTACTTTACTTCCCTTCTCTTTTTTCTTCCACTTTTCTCTTTCTTTTTCATGCTTGTGGTTATTATTTAGAGATTTATTTTTAATTTTATATGTCGGGCCCATTTTTTCCTTTTTTCTTCCATTTTTCTTTTCTTTTTGTTTTCTCTCTTCTTTCTTTTTTTGGTAGTTGTCACCAAATTTTTTTCCTCCCCTTTTTTTTATCCTTTTTTATCTCCAATGACGGTGGAATAGATGCTCAAACTACAACAAGCTATAAAGTGGAGACCAGTTGCACTAGCATTCTGGCGGGTAGAGGAGGGAGATATGGGATGCATACTGGGAACAGGGGCGGAGGGAGGACAGCACTAGTGGTGGGAATGCCCCTCATTCATTGTCACTATGTACCATAAATGATGCAGTGAAGGATTTGTAATGCACTTTGGTCACAATAAAAATAAAAAATTATTATTAAAAAATAAAATAAAGGGGCGAGCGATAGCACTTTTGCCTTGCATGCGGCTCACCCAGGATGGACCTCCGTTCGATCCCTGGTATCCTATATGGTCCCCCAATCTAGGAGTGATTTCTGAGCACATAGAGCTAGCCAGAAGAAACCCCTGAGCGTCACTCGGTGTGGCCCAATAAAACAAACAAAAATAATCTTCAGGATTTTTCTTAATGTTAGGGAGATGAAGTTCACTCTATTTCTCTTTCTTGATGACCAACTGCTAATGAATAGGCCCTCTCCAATGTCTTGAGTTTTCTGCTAATCAGTTCTGTTTGTTTGTTTGTTTGTTTGTTTGTTTGGGCCACACCCTGTGACGCTTAGGGGGTTCTCATGGCTATGCGCTCAGAAATCCTCCTGGCTTGGGGGACCATATGGGACTCCAGGGGATCGAACTGCGGTCTGTCCTACCTAGGCTAGGGCCGCAAGGCAGAAAGGCAGATGCCTTACCACTCGGTGCCACGCTCCAGCCCCTGCTAATCATTTCTTTAATGCTCTTGCTTTTCTAATCCTTTGTAAATTATTTAAATTATAATAAAATAAAATAATTATTCATTTCAGATGATATATTTAAATAGAAAACTGTAAAGACATTACTTATAAAAACAGTCAAAAATAAGTGAGTACAATCAAGTGGGCAAGCTACAAGATCAATATAAAAGAATCACTTTCATTTCAATATGAAAACAGTGATTAAAAATCAAGAAAACAATAATAGCATTTATAACTGCATCAAAATAATTAAATATTTATACATAAACTTTACTAAGGAAGTAAAAATGGTCTATACAATAAAAACTGTAAGGCACTATTAGAAGATATCAGACTGAGGGCTGGAGAGATATCGCAGAGGTAGGGTTTTTGCCTTGCAAGGGACAACCCAAGAAGGGCCCAGATTTGATCCCCGGCATCCCATGTGGTTCTCTGAGCCTGCCAGGAGTAATTTCAGAGTGTAAAGCTAGGAGTAACTCCTGAGCACTGACAGGTGTGGCCCATAAATTTAAAAAAAAAAAGTCAAAGAGATGAAAAGATAATCCATTGTCATGGAATAAAATAATTAATAGACTTGTAAAGCAATATATATATAGATTCAATGTGGTTTCTATTCAAATTCCAATGATATTTAATGGAAATACAATGAAACCACTAAAATGGTGTAAGTTTCACACAAGAACCTCAAATAACTAATCAATAATGAGAGAAAAGAAGAAAATCAGAGGCATGATATTGTCTGACTTCAAACTGTTACCAAGTGGATGCATAATAGACACATAATAGACCAAATAGACACATAAATCAAGGTAAATTGATTAAGAAAACCTAGAAATAAACTCGCACTTATTCAAACACTTATTCTATAATAATAGTTATCCTTTGCAATAGGAAAAGGAAATATTTTGCCACACGCAGAAGTGCTCAGGGTTTAGTCTTGGCTCTGAGAGCAAGATTAGTTGGTAATCACTGGGATTATGCCAGCATCAGTTCTGTGGGCTCAAGAGACCAGATGGGGTTCTGGGGATCAAATACAAGTCAGTCTTGAACAAAGTATGTGCCCTATAGGATGTATTGGCTTGGAAAAGGAAAATCTTTTAAAGAAATAGTACTGAAAATTAGATAATTATATGCGAAAAATTAAACCCAATCAGTCTTTACTTCATATACAAAAAGAAATTTAATATGAATAATGGCCTAAATAAAAGGCCATTAGTTATAAAATACAAAGATGAAAACACAGGTTATATATCATATGATATATATCAATATCACACATTTCCTGAGACAGCTGACTCCATGAACAAGGGATTGAAAGTAAAAAAGAATAACTAGAAATATATCAAATTTCAAGTTTCTGCATGGTAAAAGAATATTTTAGCCAACTGAAAGGAAAATATATTTACATATTATAAATTCAATAAGGGATTAACATCCATGGTATATATAAGAATGTTATAAAACAAAAATATCAGTAAAAAAGGTGTGTCAAAGGTGTCGAAGAAATGGAAACTCCACAGAAAGAAGTATACAGCTTTCTAAAAAATAAGCAGCAATCAAAAATAGAAGTATCAGATATTCAGCAATATCTTCTGCTGAAGAGTGAAATCACTAATTTAAAACTTTTCCCACCGTAAGTTGTTCCAGCTGTTGTCTATGATAGCTAAGATATAGAAAACCTCGTTTCCATTAAAAGATGCTGGAAAAAGATGCCTTATATCTTTTATAGAATACTAGCCAGCTATAAACCAAGACATAATTTTCCGTGTGTTTCAAAACAAAAACAAACAAAAAACTTGAAGAGGTTAGGTAAAGTGAAGTCAGAAGAAGAAAACCACATATTAGATTATTTCACTTATCTTTGCAAGATATGACAAATTGGTGAAAGCAGCATGATTCCTAAGAACTTGCTTTGAAGTTCCTAACCAGAACAGCACAGTCTTTTCACATACATGTAAAAACAATAACAACAACAACAAACAAAACATCAAGCCCAAACCCTTAAAATGTAATTTAGAAACTAATCCCATAGTTCTTACCTCCTGTGAGCATGAGGGCACATTTGCACATGCAGTTGTCATTATCAGCATCCTTAGTGCTGAAATTAGCACCATGTAAAATGAGGCTGCTCTGCTTTCCTGCTGTCCCACTGTGGCCCTTTAAATGCAACCTGAAAAGGGATGGAAAGAAACCATTAAATATAGTATCAGGATTCAAAAGACCAGCTTTCTCAATGCATGTCTATTTTGTGACCGACTGTTTCCTCCCTTCTTTGAACTCTGTCTTTCCAACAAATGTGAAGGAGAGGAGAGGGGAGGGGAGGAGGAGGGAGGGAAGGAGAGGGGAGGGGAGGGGAGGCATTTTATTATTTTCAGGTTAGAATTGCCAAGTACAATTGTGTGCTGTCACATATCTAAATATACCTCTCTATATGTTTACACGTGAAAAATGACACAGTCCCAATGGCACATACAGATGTTCCACAGGGAAATATTTCTTCTCTCTGTTATCCTTGGATATTGACAGTAAATTGTTTAATTCTGGTATATCACCCCTTTACCTTATATGATTTTATTATCCATGTATGTACCTTTTCTTCTTTGCCACATCTAAGCATCTAACAGGAGTATAAATTTCTTAGTCATCTTTGTATACTCTCTATAGCATATCCAGCACATACATCAAGTAATATTAATCAACTTATAAAATGAGTTCAAATTGTTTGGAGTTTGATATCAAGAGAATATATTGCGAGTAACATGCTTGACTTACATACAGCTGACCAAGATTGAATCACCATCTTCCCATATGATTCCCAGAGCAAGGCCAGGAGGAATTCTTAAGTGCAGACCAAGCAGTAATTCCTGAATATTACAATGTGTGGTTCACATACAAAACCAAAAACAACAACCTGTTTGAAAGTTTTTAAACAGACTGGGCCAGTGTGGTAGCACCGTGAGTGATACGGCATTTGCCTTGCACACAGCTGACCTAGAACTGACTCAGGTTTGATCCTCAGCATCCCAAATGGTCCCCCAAGTTGGGGGCAATTTCTGAGCACAGAGCCTGGAGTAACCCCTGAGCCCACTGGATGTGCTCCCTCAAAAGAGAAGTCTTTATTTCAATAGATGTAGCAATATTTTAATCTCCATGACTTAATTGTGCTCTTTAATGTAATTATTTAATTCAAGCACCACCTTTTTTTTTCTGATTTTAAATGTGTCCAGCATTTATGAACTGAAACTAGTTGAACTACTATAATGAAAATGGAAAATTTGTGTCACCTATTAGCCCTTTGAAGAAATAGATCTTGGAATAAAATGTATTCAATGACATGCTGTATAGTCCAAATGAGACATCAGATCATTAAGTCATACAAAGGAACCTAGACTCAAACATTCATGTGTCCTTTCAAATTACACAACTATTTCTAGAAACTAATATTCAATTCAAAAATGTAATGAAATCTTTATCCTCTCTGTTAGAGGGTACCATTCTAGGCTCCATTCTTCGACTTGTGCAAATATCAATATTTCTAGCTACAGAGGCATGATTTTATCACCCATGACAGAGCAGAAAGTTTCCAGACACTACAGAAGGACCTGGGGGAAAGTAAAAGATCATGTATGCAGCCTGTAGTTATTCCCATGACAGTATACTTCAAGGGTGGAGAAACCCTGTATCTCTTAGGCCAAGGAAATTCCCTTCCTAATCTCCTCAATGTTTACTGTGTCTATGCAAGAAAAAAAAAAAGAGAGAAGCGCAAATCGAATATTTTTCCTTTTTTTTTTTAATTTTGTTATTGTTGTTGCCTGTTGCTGTTTTTTTTTTTTTTCTTCTTTCTTTTGGGCTTTATTTTGTTTTCTATTTCAGGACTGTGGTTATTGTATGGTTGCTGTCTATATTGCTCTGGTGCTTTTTGAGTTTTTTGTTTGATTTTTTTTATCTTTGAATTTATTTTTAATTTGTTTTTGTACTGTTGTTATTTTTTTTGTTCTTTTTTTCTTTCTGCTCTTAAACTGATAGATATAGCCTCTAGAAGGACTCCTCTCGTTTTTTGCTTGTTCGATTTTTGCCCCATTTTATTTTATTATTATTTTTTTTTCTCTTTCCTTCAAACAACAAAATTTGAACCATCTTGCTCTGCCTCACAAATGGAGGGGAGAATAATGGAGGACACCAAGACCAAAAAGTCATATAAACATTAAATAGAAAAAGAAAAGGTTCAAACTTAAGCAACAAATCCAAAGCCAATGACAACAGAATCTATACCCAATTCACAACATACTAGACACAGAGAAGACCACCTATACTAGCAGCCTGGGGGCTAAAAGAGGGGGATATAAGATGCTGGTGGAGGGTGGAGGGAGGACAATATTGGTTGTAGAATGCCCCAGATTCACCATCACTATGTACCCAAAATATTACATTGAAATATTTGTAACCCACTTTGACTAAAATTAAAAAAGGTAAAAAAAAAACCAAACAAATAAACAAGACAAGCAAACAAACAAAAACCAACCTCTTAAAAAGATTGGGATTTTCTTATATCATGTGTTGCTTCCTGAATAATTCACTGACCTCTGGATAATCTTCTGCTACCTGAATGATCAGTTCAACAGCCATCTCAGTTTAGGGGCTTTCTTTATATAATAAGTAAGCATAACAGTTAATTCTAAATATTGTAAAATTTGTGTTCATAACTGATGATTTTACAGTATAAACAAGATCAAGTTATTTAGATTAGTTCTCATTGTATTCCTAATCAAATAAAAGCAAGAAATGTTCTTTTCAGTGTCCCTTAGGGGAAGACAGAGAGAGAGGAAAGGGTGAGCAGAAGGTTGAAAATCATTGAGAGAATTATCTCGGGTTTTTTTTCCAGAGGAAATACTTTCTCTTGTTGTACTTGGACAATGTGTAGCTATAAGTTCTGTAAGGCCTCAGTGAACACGAGCAAATTATTCTCTCGACTAAAAACATCAGTATGCTTATCTCTCATCACAATTAGTGTAAGATAGAGTCCAAAATCCTTATCATTGATATGACCTTCCTTTTTCTTGTAGCACACTCAACCCCCACATAGAAGATATTTGTCAAACTTGAAGACAAGATATCTCCCACTTCTGAGTTTTTTTCTCTGTTATCATTTGCCATATTTTCCCATGAACACTTAACTCATATTTCACAAATCCCCAATATTACCTCCAAGAAACCATTCCTGATTCCCTTACTGTCCCCTAAAGAACCTCATTCACTCTCAAAGTCAGATGAATCCATTGCTTTCTTTACCACTCTATGGGCTATGAGTATGCAATGGGTCACATATAAATATTTTAAAAAAAGTAATTTATTTGGTTATTCTTAGTAAGTTATGATTTCACAAATTTTTTTAATTTACAAAAAATTTAAAAAGCCTCATCAGAGATTCTTGGATAACAGAGTAATGAATAGCTAGGTAATCAAAGCAGTATGGGATCCCCAGGACTGCATCATGTGGTTCTTGTAACTGAACCCAGTTTGGGCACATGGAAGTCAACATGGAATAATTTTGCAGGATCAGTAAATCTAAGGAAGAAACTGTGTTACTTTATGAACATATAATTTCACTTTCCTTACTGATAATAAAATCCATGTATGTCTTTTGATATATGAAAGAATAGTCTATCTTTGAAAAAAATAGAAAAATTACTCTTATCTACACCACAGTTTAAAATGTTGAAGTATATAACATTTTGGGGGAACAGTGCTAGATAGTAAAGTGGGCAGGGAGTTTGTCTTGCATGCATCCAACCCAGGTTCAATTCTTGGCACCCCAGGAGTGATGTCTGAGTGTAGAGCCAGAAATAAGACCTGAACACCACCAGCTGTGACTTCCCCTCAAAAAAGTGATGTGCATGGTGACCCTTCATTAGGAGTAATGCAAAGGACAATGTTACAAAAGGAGAGAAAAAGAGAGAATGTCTGCTCCAGGGACAGGTGGGGGAGTGTGAGCGGGATGGAAACTGGGCAAATTGGGGGCAGAAAATGTTCACTAGTGAAGGATGATGTATATTCTATGAGTGAAGCTCAACCATGAACTATTGAGTAACCACAGTGCTTAAATAAAATAATTACACATTTAGAAATACAGAAAAAAAAAGAATATAACACTTCATTAAAACTATTACTCTGAAACAGTCATCTGCAAAAATTTTATATCATAAAGTTCTGAGGCCAGAACTTTGTTGATTGGTTTGAAATAGAGTTTGATGGAATGTTTTTCCACCCACAGTGGCTTGTACATTCTAGATACACTTGCTCATATTTAAATATAAAGTGTAATCATAGATTAAATAAAAAGTTCAAAATAGTTTGGGATGAGCCAAACCATTGTTTTACAGATACTACTAGCTGTCTGGTTCTTTTTAGCTTTGTAGCATCATTTTTCATCATGTCTAATCTTTTTACACTTGTGCTTAAGAAATACCTAGCTACTTGAAGTTTACTAAACAAGATATGCTGGTTCCGACATCTGTGTTTTCACATATGCTATTCTTTTACCTAGCTTTTACTTTCAACGATTTTTCCAGCTAATTCCAATTTGTCATTTAATATCAAATTAAGATACTTTCTTGTCAGGTACTAACCTCTAGCAATTGGTTATGTCACCCTATTCATGAATGAACTACTATGATCAACAGCCTTTAAATTGTCCTGTCTACTTTTCATCTCCATCTATCCCCATTCGTATGAAAGAGGATGTATGAACACACTATTTTGTAACTATGCACATCCCTAGATTTTTCACCAAAGATTGCACATGATAGGGAACAACATATATTTTACTATAACCAAAAAAATTCATATTTTCAGGAATGGATTTACTAAGAAGATTCAGAGCAGCAGATCACAGCAAATCTTCTTAAACTTTCCTAGAGAAAGTTTTCAGTGCTTGCAGTTTCAGCAACCTTTCCCAATTTATAAGTTTCTAGAATACCAATTTTGAGTCTTAGAATTCTACCAATTGAAGATCAATGAGTATGATTTTTTCCTATCTTGATCATTCCAAAATTGCTTAAGAAAATAAGTTTCTTCTCCTAATTTTCAACACATTTGCTACCAGTTGCTGCCAAGATCATGCAGCTTAGAGAACCAGAATAATAGAAAAATTTTCATAAAAAGAGTGAAATAAGTTCTGCAACACTTACAAAAATGCAGGGCTTAAATTCACATAGGTGTCTTGAGAGATTTCTTTTCAATCCACATTGATGTGTTTTGTCCTTGAAATGCACATATGACATGGGAGAACTTTGATTTTTTAATGAATATTTTGTACTGAAAAAGACCTTAATCTTTAGGTCCTTATTTTATTTCTGAGGATATAAGTTTTGGAAAAGTGAAGTAATTTATTCCAGGTCATTCACAGAAGTACCTAAAAATCTAAGACTCTAGTCATTTCTTTTAACCCCTATAAGTTTTATTCATTATATCAAACTGCTTCTTATAAAGACCTTAGTCAAAAGTAAAACTCATGCAAAAAGACACTAAATGATCAATTCTATATTTTCAACTTTGGAGGGGTATCTTGCTTAAAAAATTTCATTAATCTCCTCATATAAAATCAGTTCTAATCAGTTCTAAGCTGACTATGACTTTACCCCCAAAATGAGCAGAACAAATAATACAAAAGAATATAATAATAGTATATAATTCAACATCATTCAACTTTACTAATACAAATTTTCCATTAGTTCCAAGAACGGCTATCTTTAGAATGATGTCTGTGAAAAACCACCAAATTATAAACAACAGAATTGTAAATAACATAACCTCGATCAATGAAAATTAATTAAAAATTTAAATCCAAAAACATGTCCTGATATTACCAGTGATTAGAGCTTTATTCAATAACCTAATGCCACATAGAAGATAATTTGGGGGGGGAAATGTAACTGAACATGTGAAAAATAACATGGAAAATAACTGTTTAAAAAGAAATATGTTTACTAATCATTTTTTGTTGTTGTTGTTGGATGGCAATTCCCAAGCACTAGGAATTCTGTATGGGACCTCTCTCATCAATTCCTCAGTGTAGAGGCCTAAGGATGTGATCCTGCTCAGACCCTTTAGTGTCTGTCTGTCATTACCCATGCCACCTCATTAGTGCTGGAGGCAAGTAGGGTCAGAGGCAGTGAGTACTCACACCTCAGTACAATCATTACTTGAAATGTCATGATTAGTTGGGTTTAGCTGCATGCAAGGAAATTTTCTTAACCTCTTAACCACATTTCTAGTTAATTAACTATAGTTCTACCTTTATGAGGCTGAAAAGTTTTAAATCATTTTCATGTTCTTTCTATACTAACTAGTATTCAACAGATTTCTAATTGATAAATATCAACCTTTTCAGTAAAAATAGCTAGCGGGTTTTCCCCAAAACATTTGAGGCAGCAGCCAAGGAGAATGTCAAAGGGAAATGGCAGATATGGGCTTTTTTAGGCCCATGAGTTTGGTCCCTGCATGCACGCATCACTCGCATCTCCCATCTTGAGATATGGACTTTCTTGTCTTCCTACTTTCATGCTGGGTTGTGTATGGGGGTTCTTTCTGCCTTTGGAGAAGCCCCATCTCTCTGTTTAGTACATTACTCTCTCCCTTTCTTATCTTCTCCTTCTCCTACATCAGTACCTTCCAATGAAGCCTGTTTTTACTTTAAAATTAAAAGGAATATAGTAGCCACTTCAATCATAAAAAACTTTATGTGTTTTGAACATTATCATGTCTTAAACAATTTCCTTTAAGAGGCTACATATTTCAGTGCAGATAAAAAACTTTTAAAATATGAATTAAGCTTAACCCAAATAATGAAGGGGCAAACTAACCTTTTATTCTTTGAAACATCATAAAATGGCAAGGACTACATGCTTAGATAATGTTCTTGTCCAAATGTTGATTTGAATCTGATCAGGAATAAATAGCTGATAAATGCAGATAGAAAATTCTGAGCAAAACTGATTTTATTCTCTTAAAAATCTTTAATCTTTAAAATTCTTATTGGTGGGTAAATTAGCTAAGTAATCTAGATTACAGAAAACTAGAGGACACATAAAATAAGTGATCTTAGACTGGATTTTGAATTAAAATATATAGATCAGCTTTATTTTGAATAGTGAAGGAGAATGGATGTCAATGTAGTAATATATTCTTATTGAATCATTTACAAATTTCCTGAGTGTGGTAAAATTCCATTAAAAATAACTTTAGGGGCCAGAGCTGTGATGCAAGTGGTAGGACATCTGTCTTGCACTTGCTAATCTAGAAAGGACCGCAATTCGACCCACCAGTGTCCTATATGGTTCTCCAAGCCAGGAGCATTTTCTGAGAGCATAGCCAGAAGTAACCCTTGAGTGTCACTAGAAGTGGCCAAAAAAAAAAAAAAGTAAAATAAAAATAACTTTAATGGATGAATAAAATTTAAATGTTGTCAAAATAAATAATAGATGCATACTTTTTATTGGTCTTTGTAACAAAAAGGTGAAGATGGGAAAGGGACATGTTCCTATTTTAGTACCACAAGAAGAGGAGAAATAGATTATTTGTACAAGATATCATTAGACTGTACTACAAGTTGGACACTATGGAAATGCCTCCCCGTCATTATTCTTTTCATTATGTATTCCTAAGGATCTTGTGTGAGATTAGGAAAGTTTAGTGAAGCAACATCCTGAACTCTGAACATCATTGGATATGTTGATATTCAAAGACAATACCCAAGATGAATTCTACTCAATTCTGCATCCAACTTTCTTTCATCAATTTGAAAATTAATTCACACAATTTACAAAAAGTTTTGATTGCAGGGCCGGAGAGGTGGCGCAGAGGTAGTGTGTTTGCCTTGCACGAGGCTGACCTAGGAAGGACTGCGGTTCGATCCCCTGCCATCACATATAGTCCGCTAAGCCAGGAGAGATTTCTGAAGTCACAGTCAGGAGTAACCCCTGAGCGTCACGGGATGTGACCCCCCCAAAAAATTTTGATTGCACTATCCTAGATTATAACAATACTACACTGAAATATTAGCACCCCCAAACTCTCTTGCTTTGGAAAATGATTCCTTCCACTTTGGTGGCTGAATGTGCATGGTTTCTTGAATTTTTCAGCAAGCTCTGGTTAAATCCATCACCAGGTAGGATTTCAAGCATATGAAAATAGTGAGACTTTTTTGATTTTCTATCTTCATCATTTATCCTTTATCACTCCAATTCACTTCATATTTGTGAAAATCTAACAAGTTAAGTAACTTTTAATTTCAGAACACTCATTGCGCTGTCTCCCAAACTGAACATTATCTAGCATATAACCAAATTGCATTGATAGATAATGAACCTAGACTTCATTATTTCCCTTTTTAATAACTTTGACATCTCCTGGTTTATATTTCAAAGTTGTTTTCAGTAGCTGAAAGTTGAAAATATACTTTTTAACTGAAAATTGGAGGCAGCAAGACTTTCATAAGAAATAAAAGCTCACTTAAATCCCTAAATTGATAGAAACGCATATTTAAGTAATTATTAGACCTATCAAAATTTAATAATTTAATTAAAGAATTGAATGACAATAAAATATATAAATAACTACATAAAAGTAATTATATTCAAGACAATATTTTTTGACAAGCAAGGAGTTTTGTAAATACTTTATTTTATGAGACAAATTACTGAGAATCAG
This sequence comes from Suncus etruscus, assembly GCF_024139225.1. Taxonomy (NCBI): domain Eukaryota; kingdom Metazoa; phylum Chordata; class Mammalia; order Eulipotyphla; family Soricidae; genus Suncus; species Suncus etruscus. The sequence goes on along the minus strand of NC_064852.1, from coordinate 145,455,247 downwards.
AGAGATGATGTAATATGTTTGCAGACATTCAAATTAGAACAGAAATATGATCAGAAAAAGTATGTTTTATACCTTAGGGTATTACCTTAAATGTATTTTATTCTAGAATCAACTGATAGGTTTTCCTTTATTGAGCAATGGCCATGTGGTGAACATTGTGTGATCAAATCTTTAGTTTTATTTACATTAGTAAGTGTGGCTTGTGCAAAATATCATGCCTCAATTTTCTCGTCTTAAATCAAGATGTCTAATAGAATCAAGAGACCCAAACTATAGCAAGCTAACACAAAATGGATCTATTACACTGGTAGTCCTGGGGGCTTGGGGTGGAGATATAGTATGCATTTGGGAAATTATGTGAAGGGATATCAACAATGGTGGTGGGAATGGTTCTAAATCACTGTCACTAAATGCCTGAAATACAACTGTGAAAGACTTATAACTCACAATGGTCTCAATAATTAAAAAAAAAGATGTCTACTACTTTTGCACACTAATAAAATCTTATATAGTCATTGTAGTTAATATTACATACAAGGAAATAGAGCTTACCAACTGAAAGTAAAAAAGGTCTCTATAGTGTATACTGTATAACTCACAATGGGCATCAGAGAAAAATCTCATTATTAGTAGACAATATTTAAAAATCAAGATGTATTCAGATAGGGTTTGTGTGTAGTTGAGAAGTATGGCATAAATAGAGACATGAAACTTTTAGTGAAACTGTAGGTATCTATTGGAACAGAAACATCATGGAGGAGCTGATTGGGTGACTCTGAGGTAGAGTAGCAATAGCTAAGTAATCAGGGAATGAGTGGCCAGAGTATTAAGTTTTAAGTGGAGATTTTTAACCTGTAGACATGGTGAAATATTTGAAGGTGGGCAGAGACCAATCAGATATTCTTTTAGCAAAACCATTCCAAAAGTAGAATAGAAGATATATTTGAGAACATTAAAACTGAAGGTAGGAAAGTCCTATAATATTCTGGGTGTTAGATGATGAGGTTCTGGGGGTAATGACACTTGTCTAGAGAAAGTTTTTTAATAATTTCACATGATTATGTGTTATTTTACATGATATTTTAATTGTGACACTCATATTATTTTTTCTTCTTTATATTCTCTTGGGTTCTGAGACTTTATTTTCTATCTGGGAAAATTATTTGGTATTTCTTAGAGGATAAAGGAAGACATATGTGTCACACATATATTTGTAAGCTCATCCATTCACAGTTATTTTCAATCACTATATATCTATAATATGAGAAGGAGCCAAAATTAAGTTTATGTATCATGGCCATAATTATTTTCAGGATTTAAAGTATGCAATTTCTGTTTATATAGAATATTTTTTAAATAAAATGTTCAACTTCTAAATGTAATTTGAAAGAAGAAAATATTAAAACGCATATACACATTTTAATATAATACAGAACAAAAAGCATAATCTTTATTTTACTTGGATTCAGTTGAATTAAATTTCAATTTAACAAAGCTTCAAGATTTAAACATATCTAATAATATGTGCTTCAAAACACTCTTGTGATTATTTCTGCATAATTAATGTGTTAAAATAAATACTCCATATATATTAGTATTGAATAATTTGTCACACAACAATAATTCACGTTTAATTTAGAGGGAAAAAATGTGTGGAGGGAAAGCCCAAACACTCAAAACCACACAACTTGAGTGAAATATGGTTTAGCTGGACTAGGAAATAAGAACTAGGTATAAACAAACAATGTGTTTGAAGAAAAAAGTCACAACTCTGTAACTTCACTTTTGTAAGTTTCTGTTAGATCTTCAACAGTATAAAGTTGGGGATTTTCTATATATGTATATGTCATATAGATTTATTTACGAAGAAGAGGCTGTAGTAGTTACAGACAGATTTGCTTCCAGAAAGTTCTTTCCAGAGAATCGACTAGTGTACCAACTTTATTAGAACAGCATTAAAGAATGGGAACCCAATGAATGAGGTAGGAGTCAAATATCCCATATTTAATGATTCCCCTCGCTTTGGCAAAATATTGCATATTTCTTGAACTGAGCTTTATTTTCTTTTAAAACCAAAGTATGAAATAAAATGATTAAGGTCTTTCTGAATTTATACTTCTGCTTCCCAGTGTTCAAAGTTCTTTCAAAAAAAAAAAAAAGAAAGAAAAGAAGGAAAGAAGAAAAAGGAAGGAAGGATAGAAGAAGAAAAGAAAGAAAGAAAGAAAGAAAGAAAGAAAGAAAGAAAGAAAGAAAGAAAGAAAGAAAGAAAGAAAGAAAGAAAGAAAGAAAGAAAGAAAGAAAGAAAGAAAGAAAGAAAGAAAGAAAGAAAGAAAGAAAGAAAGAAAGAAAGAAAGAAAGAAAAGAAAGAGAAAGAAAGAAAGAAAGAAAGAAGAGAGAAAGGAAGAAAGAAAGAAGAAAGAAAGAAAGAAAGAAAGAAAGATGAAAGAAAGAAAGAAAGAAAGAAAGAAAGAAAGAAAGAAAGAAAGAAAGAAAGAAAGAAAGAAAGAAAGAAAGAAAGAAAGAAAGAAAGAAAGAAGAAAGAAAGAAAGAAGAGAGAAAGAAAGATGGACAATCCATGATGTTTCTTTTGTTTTCATATTTATCAGAATTTTTTATCACAGATCTACATTGCATGAGTGAAGATGAGAATCACATAGACATTGAACAAATTTTAAAAATGCTCAATTTTGGGTACTTTAAGAGAAAGTGTGTGTTCCCTTTTTATGTAGATGGTACTCCTTACGCCTGAAGCCTATTTGGGGGGATGCACATTTTTGTTAAACTTACCCTCAACACTCTTTTTCTTCTTAACATAACTCCAATCTTATCTTCTCGATAAGTGTACAGAGATATATACAGGCCCAAACACATGCATGAACACATACATAAAAGCACACATACCTCTACCTACAGAGAAATGAGAAACACTTTGGAAAGAAAACAAAGCCTTTTCTTCAGGAGCCTAGAAAAAGACTAGACTAATTATATGCTAGTCCTATTGTCAGGCTTCTGACATTAGCCAAACTTCATATAGTTTCAAGTTTCAGGTCAAAACATTTATATAAGAGTCCCCTGATGTTTTACAGTGGTTTTACTTGTTATAAAAGTCTCAAAATATTGACCTCCTTGGAACATTTCTTACACTCCATTGCATTTTATAAATGTCTGTTCTTAGGTTTCTTAAGTTGCCATTATGAACACCCTTCCTCCCTCCCATGAGACTATCAAATCTTTAGATAATTTCTCATCCTCCATTGCAGTGACATCATCACTGCTGCTAAGAAAATGATTATTATGTCTCCAAGGATTTCATCCCCTACATAATCTATTACAATAAAATGAGATGTTCTGTGAAAAAGCTGTAGATTCAAACTCCTAAAGCATGGTATGTCTTAGAAAGACAAATAAGCAGCAGGAACAGTTGAATTATGAGGCGATGACCACACAGGTTGGAAGAAAAACAGAAAACTTAGGTTGCTTTCCCTACATTGGGCTTAAAACAATCTGCCAAACCTTAAATGCATACAATCATGTTTCCAAGATGAATGCTGAATAGTAGCAATATTTAGTTTAAAAATCATTACAACTCTAATTTGTTGATTATAAAATGGACTGGCATATGATTATTAGATTCTCAATTTACCAAACATAGCATCAATGTACAAAGATTTACAATAAATTGAAATGCATTCATTGATCTCAAGAAATGACAATTACTTGTTAAGGACTTAAATAATAAATTTAGGCTAAATGATATAGGAGACTAGAGATATTGTCACTAAAATCAGCATTGATTATTTGGTTTTGTTAACACCAAAAATAAAATTAAATAAGAAAATTTATCATACTGCATTATTTCAAGCTGCATCTTAGCGTTTTTTCCTCCAGATAAAAATGCTTAATTAAAAAAACAAAGGTGCTAACAAAATAATAAGATTTTGCCTATTTTATATCTACAGTGATGTACCATGTTTATTAATGCTGTCATTTAAATTTATTTTTGATTTTTACATTACTCATTAAAATTATGCCTTACCTAATATTGTCTGTGGCTCAATAAAAATAGTTTTTTTAAAATATAATAAGATGGGTGAGAACACACACAAATACTAACTCATTCATATGTGAAATAGAAAGAAACAAAGCAAACAAACAAAATAGTATAAAAATAATATGTAGAATTTGGTGACAAAACTGTGGCTCTGAAGGTCTGGGGAGCTCAAGGATAGTGGTGAAGAATTATTAAAATTTTGCTAGTATAGATAGATTTGAAGATGTATGAACTTATACCCCTAAATAAATATAATGCTATAAATATATTACTCCAATAGGAACACCATATAGGCACAAAGGAGACATAAGTAGAAAGTTGTACAGTTGTTGACAGGTGCTGGCAAACACATATCCTCCCAGAACTACTCAGATTAGTTTAGTGTTATAGATTCTATTGGGTGCTTGTGACTGTGTGTGATCCCTAGGTGCTGCCTAGCCTGAAAAGTTTTTCCATCACTGACACTCTCAGGAAGCAGAAACAGTGACTCCATTAGACAACTGTGCACTAGCTGCTATGAACCGCCAAATGCTGCCCATACTAGCTGAACTCTGAACCCTCACCCCTGGTCCTCACATAGCACTAGGCATAATAAAGAAAGAAAAAGAGGCTTAAATAATCTAACTATACTAAATTCTTATAGAATAGAAAGAGAACAAATTAAAGCTAAAATAAGAAGGAAAGAAATAATATGAATTAGTAAAAATAAATCAAAATGACAATAGCAAGATATTAATGAAACTAAGAGCTGATTCTTAAATAAAAAAACAACCCTTGCCCAATCTTTAGTTAGACTTATGAGGAAAGAAGTCTATTAAAAAGAAAGACCCATTAAATATAATCATAAACAAATTATGCAGAGTAATTATTATAAGGTAACATACTGTGAAATTGTCCTTTAAAATACTCTTTTTTTTAATATAAATTTTTATTTTGATCATAGTGGCTTACATATTGTTGACAATAATATTTTAGGTACATATTTACATAAAATCAGGGGGATTCCCATCGCCAAATTGTCCTCCCTACACCCCCGTTTCTGTCCTACCTCCCTTTTCCTTTTCCCTCACCCCAGGGCAGGTAGAATATGTGGTCTCCTCTGTATCTAACCCACTACTTAGTAGACTTGCACCTGTTTGGTCTTGATGCCTCCCTTATTTCCCCCTCTAACTGGAGTCAGGACTAGCTAGTTCAAGTTGCATGGTTTTGTTTGAAGGAGAGAAAAGTTACTCTGCATAATTTGTTTATATAATATTCAAATATGTCATATAGTCCATATATTTTACTATAACATATGCAACATATTTATGTATAAACAATATACTTTTATTCTATCCACTATATTTATTTGTTAGGGGAAAGAGATGGTCATTAGTTAATGATAATTTTTATTAGAAATTAAACTACAACTTAATTACAAACTACAGAGTCAGAAAGTACATTTGTTGGAATACATAAATATTATTATATAAACACTCTATGATTAAAATTTTCTTTGAGATGTAATAGTGCTTTAAAGTATACAATTGTTAAAATATAAATTTGAAGTCTTATATAAAGATATTAAACAAAATCAAGTATTTTCATATTTTTAGTCTTCCAAATACATATTTCAATGATAGAATATATTGAATTTTAGCAACTACAAGTTTAGTGCCGATTAATAAAATTGCAAAGAAATATAAATCAATAAATATCAATAAATAATAGTTTCTATGTCTACAATAAACCTACAATGATAATAGTAATAAATGCTTTTATTTTGATTTTGTATATTGGACACTGGGACTTAATATATGAATACACCATCTCATTGCATGCTCCCATATGCTGAATTTATTTATCAATTTGTAAGATACTGAAATCAACATATAAAGAATAAATTGCATTTTGTAAAAGTTGTGCAAAAAATTTTAAATTACAAGGATTTGAAAATTTTCAATGGGGTTAATCTAACAGTAACAGAAATTCAAGTGCGAAGATTTTATGTTAAATGCATTTAATCACATTAAAGTTTTTAATATGAAAAAAAAATATAATCATAAATGAAGGGGATTTAAAACAGATAACAAGACTACACAGATGAAAAGATTATATGACTATTATGGAAAACTCCATGCCATTAAATTGGAGAATCTATTTTTTGTCCCTCAATTCACAATACAAACAAACAAAAAAAAACACCCAAAATTGGAGAGTCTAGAAAAATGACCAATTTTTACATTATTTAACCTCGTATGAATGAATATGGATAAAAGAGAAAACCTAACCATGCCACTCACAAATAAAATTAAAATAGTAATTCCTATAAAACAGAAGCCCACATCTGAGGCTTTATGAGTAAATTATATCAAACTTTCAAAGACAAATAATTACCTTTGTAATTACTCTTTGTAAACCTTACAAAAATACTGAAGAAACAGAATTCTCATAAGCAATTCCATAAGGTCAACATTAGCCAGAAACCAATTGCAACAGAGTAAACATTGAAAAAGAAGTTGGTAAACAAATTTCCCTGATTATACAAAGTGCAGAAGTAAACAGTAAAGTTTCACTAAATTAAATTCTATATTTAAAATATTATACAGGAGGATCAAATGAGATTTATTCCAGACATTCAAGTGGTATTTAAAAATATGCACAGCAATTCATGGATAGGAAAAATAACAATAACAAAGATTAAAAGTTTTATGTTCATCTCAGTAGATATAGAAAAAGATTTTGACATTTTTTTACATAGGAAAAGAAACCTCTCAGCAAAATGGAGTTAGGAAAAACTTGCTTAAATATTGTACATATAATATAAATCCACAAATATATATAATAATTTACAACAAATATCATACATAATAGTGAAAAACTAAAAGCTTTCCGCTAAGATTTGGCACAAGAAAAGGATCTCCACTCTCACTACCATTACTCACCTGAATATTGGAAGCCCTATGCATAACAATTAGACCAGAAAAAAAAATAAAAGGATTCAAATTGAAAAAGAAGAAAATGGGATCTCTTTGTAAATGACATAAAAATATAGATATTTCTCTAAGAATGTACACAGGTAACCAATATGCACCTGGAAAATACTAGTATCATTTATTATCAAATAAATAAAAACCAAAATAAAAATTCACATATACATTTACACTACTGATGATATATCTGCACATATGTATATATAGGTTAAAAACAATATATATTATATTTAAACATATATACATATATATATAGGTTAAAACAAGAGCTAGTAGAAAGAATAGAGAAATAGGAACTTTACTGTTGCTGGAAAGGTAAACTGGTTTGGTCTATAGAATATAATAGATTTATTTCTCAAAATTAAAAACAAAACCAGATCATATTTTAAAATATGTTCAATGATACATTTTATTTAGAAATCTGACTCTGATTCCACTCCTATTTTTCCCAACGACAATAACAAAAACCCTGACTCATTATAAAAGGCATTTCATACTTCTGTTCATTGAGTGCTATTTCAATAGCTTAGATCTGGAAACAACTAAATGTCCAAAAATAGATAAGTGGATAAAGAAAATTTTGTGTTATACATATATATGAATATGTACGTATGTATACAAATGATAATATTTATATGTAAGGAATAATGAAATCTTTTATTTTGATGCAAAATAGAAAGAAATAGATGTCATTTTAACTGAAAAGTAAGTCAGGTGTAAGAAAATTAAACATGTGGTTTACAAAAAAACAAATCAAATGAACATATGATGTCCAGTAAAAACAAATTCTTAAATTTATAACAGAGCAGAAGTTACCACTGGAGAAGCAAACAGAAAGGGTCCTATGAACAGTTGTGGAGACATATTGGCACTTTGGTGAGGGCATGATGTGACAAAATTGTCCTACTAAAAGATAACATTTTGCTTGTTTGTTGTTTGGGAGTCATACATGGGAATGCTCAGGGGTTACTTCTGGTTCTGCACTCAGGAATTACTCCTGGCTGTGCTTGAGGACCACATAAAATGAATAGTTGGGGATCAAACTTGGGATGACTGAGTGCAATGCAAGTACTTTACCAGTTGTACTAATGCTCTGGCCTCCTACCCATTGACATTCTTATAAACCAATGTTACTTCAATAAAAATCAAATAATAATTTAAAATAAATTTATGTTTAAGACATGAAAGTAAAGTTTAAAATAGATACATAAAAAACAAAGTAGAAAATCTTATGAGAGTATTAATTCAAGACACTGATTTTGAGCCAAATACTTGCCATCAGTTTTACAAAAATAAATTTACTAGACCTTACTAACAATACCAACATTAGAAATAATGTTGAAATAATTAGAAACAATAAAATTGTGCTTGGTTTAATTTGCCACACTCTGAGATTTGAGCCATGTTTTCTATGGTAAAACTTATGTAGTTTTGGGTTTAAAGCAGAAAAGCGCTATATGAAAGCTGGACTTACCTGTACTTTTGCTTTTCATTTTCTATGTTGAATCTGTCGTATTGTGAGTAGGCTCTGTTTCCTTCCCAGTCCATTAGCTCAATTCTTAGTGTGTACTGCCTCTGACTGGTTATGGCAAAAATAAACTCATTCCCCAGCCAATATTCACCGGAGGGATTCCCAAACCCCTATAAAAATATGAGATGTAGTTGTTACTTCAGAGAAGTTCTTTCCATGTTCAGCATTCTAAATCATCATATGCCACCCATTAAAGGTAGATACTCTTTCCTTTCATATCTCACACTTTATTTTCTTGATCATTGACTCAGTAATGGTCTATTTACCTCCATGAGGCAGACTTCTAATGCTTCTTTAATAAAATTACACAATTATATCTGTATAGACATGCTGTTTTTGCATTAAATCTTGTTAAGAAGCTCACAGTAAGTAAGCATTTCAGAGTTTGCTTTTAAAATATTTTCTAAAATACTAAAAACTAAATTTTTAATATAATTTTTATTTTGATCATAGTGGCTTACATATTGTTGACAATAATATTTTAGGTACATATTTACATAAAATCAGGGGGGATTCCCATCACCTAATTGTCCTCTCTACACCTCCGTTTTCGTCCTACCTCCCATATCCTCTTCCCCCACCCCCAGGGCTGCTAGACTATGTGGTCCCCTCTGTACCTAGCCTACTACTTAGTAGTCTTGCACCTGTTTTGTCTTGGTGCCTCCCTTATTTCCCCCTCTAACTGAGAGGCAGGACTAGCTAGTTTAAGTTACGTGGTTTTGCTAAAAAACAGATTTTAAAACATATTTAAATTTTAAATGAACATCAGAATAACAATTAATTGGACTGTACTCTCTATTTCACATATTATTATTATTGATACTCCTATATTTACTATTTTGTAGTTACATTATATTTCAGTTAGTGCATAAAGAGGTCCTTAACTTTTAAAAATTCTTTAACATTGTTGATTTTTAAAAATTAGTACATTTATAAATATAATAGAAAAGATATCTTTGGCATGGATTTAGATTTTTGAGAAAGAAGGTTTTATAAATAAAGATTAGTAAATGAACCTCTGTACCTGAATCTCAACCTGGCCCTCTTATTCTCTTTAGAGCAATTTTAATCCTGGTTCTTAAGTATTCAAAAATTATTTTTTGTGGAGAAAAAGTAGCTTCCTTAATATTGACGTTAGTGAGAAAACAATAAAGAGCCTTAAAATACCACGAATGCTCCAGAATTTGTGTCTTCACAGTTGTAGAAATTATTTCAAGGTAATGATTAAAATTCAATAAAAAAATCAGTTCACACATTTGTCTGATTAAACATACTGTGTGCTCCATGAGGAAAGAAATTTATGTATTTGAGAATTCTTAAGGAGCAGTGTCATGTTAGTATACAATGGGTACTTTAAGTGCTTTACTAAAGTTTGAAGAAAAAAGAAAGCGAAAAGGAAGGAGGACGGAAGGAAGGAAGGAAGGAAGGAAGGAAGGAAGGAAGGAAGGAAGGAAGGAAGGAAGGAAGGAAGGAAGGAAGGAAGGAAGGAAGGAAGGAGGGAGGGAGGGAGGGAGGGAGGGAGGGAGGGAGGGAGGGAGGGAGGGAGGAAGGAAGGAAGGAAGGAAGGAAGGAAGGAAGGAAGGAAGGAAGGAAGGAAGGAAGGAAGGAAGGAAGGAAAGGAGGGAGGGTGGGAGGGAAGGAAGGAATGAGGGAGGGAGGGAGGGAGGGAATGAGGAAGGGAGGGAGGAAGGAATAATGGGAAGAGAAAAGGAGGAAGGGTGGGAGAGAGGATGAAGGAAAAAGGGAGGGAGGGAGAATGAAGGAAAATAGGGAGGGAGGTGAAAGGGAGGGAAGGAGAAGGAAGGAGGGAAGGAAGGATAAAAGGAAAGAAGGAAGGAGAAAAGACAAAAGGAATGAAGGTACGAAGTGAGGGAGGGAGGAAGAAAAGAATTAAGGAAGGGAGGGAGGAAGGAAGGAGCAAAGGAACAAATAAAAAAATAAATTGGCGATGAAAGGAAGAAAACAAGATATTTGAGGACTTTTCTGTGGTGTTCAGAGAAGTAATCTTAAAACACAGATTAAAGAATTGTAGGAAAGAGGGCTATATCACAGTAGGTAGGGCACTTGCCTTGCTTATGGCCAACTAAAGTTTGATTCCTGGCTCCCCACATTGGCCCCAAGTTGGCCAGGAATGATTTATCAAAACAGAACCAGGAGTAATGCCTGATCTCTGATGGGTGTGACCAAAAATAGAAAAATAAAAACAAAACAAAAATTATAGAAAAAAAATTTTTAATTGCCCAATTGAATTAAAATTGGAACCATCATTAAAATATGCCTGTTTCCAAATTGAATCAATGTATTGAGAACCACAAACTTGTATCTGAAAGGCATCCCATTTAGTTTCATGTATTTCAATATTGGAACTAATAGACTATATTCTGATGTTTTAGAAGTAAACATCGGTTACATAAAGTATTTATTATACTAATTTATAGTAAGATAAAGAATTAGAGAAGTGTTAGCAAATCACAGAAATTCTCATTTTATTCAGCACAGATGACAGTGAACCTTTGTTTCCTTCTCAATTTAACAATAAATCAATTTTATGGAATTTTAAGACAGTAAAGTATTCTTAATGCTTTTGTCTTTAACCAAGTTAGCACATGAGTCAGTTTTCTCCAATCCCCTTTTAAAATATAGTGATATCCAGAGTGTTGTAAAAACATTAGAATAACAGACAAAATTATAGCTATCTCTGCCAATTGAGTTAGTTACTAAAGACCAGTTCTGTTTGGTCCCAAACTTGTTTTTCTCCAGTTATGTTATCATAGTTACAAGATTTACAATCTGACATAAATGAGTTAAATGGTGAAATAACTATAATATCGGACGTGATTTGAACATAAAGGTTTGCAGAGTGAAAGCAATGGAAATGGAAAAATGCTCTTGAATTATGTGCTGCTGCAATAACGAAGGTGGAGTAGAGCGGTGAGTGCAGTTATAGAAATAACTACACTGAGAACTACCATAACCATGTGAATGAATGAGGGAACTGGAAAGCCTGTCTAGAGTACAGGTGGGGGTGGAGTGGGATGGAGGGAGATTTGAGATATTGGTGGTGGGAATGTTGCACTGGCGAAGGGGACTATTCTTTACATGACTGAAACCTAATCACAATCATATTTGTTTTTTTTGTTTTTTTTTTTTTCTTTTTCCGCATGTTCCCATGCTCTCGGCACAGAGTCATCCACATGTAGGACAACCCTGTTTCCTAAGCTGGGGTTACTCTCAGCTCACCACTGGCACAATCATATTTGTAATCAAGATGTTTAAATAAAAAAAAAAAGAGTTAAAAGAAAGTTGGAGGATTTTAAACTTGCATGCCTTAAATTGTTTAGTATGTATTTCATTGATTAAAATTAGTGAAAATTAGAATTTTGATGCATTCCATTATACAAAGTTTAAAAAAGGCCCACTGGGTTTGGCTCTCGACATTAAAAATGTGGGCATATAAACATCTTTTTATCTTTAAAGATAAACATAACAAATATCTTTTTATCTTTAAAGTAAAAGAAACATATTAATGAATACAGACATACTTTTAGAACTAATGCACTAAATTTCACTTAGATTTTTTTTTTGTATTGACTGAACACTCTTAACCAAGTTATTTAGCTAATAAGAGTGTGGATTAAATACAGCTTTGAAAACTATCTGCTTAATTTACAGCAAAGTGGTTCTTTTTTTCTCTATACTTAAGATTGTCAAATTACATTTTGCAAAAAAGTCCACAAATGCAGAACCCAGGAGTACAATGTAGGATGTCCTAAGCTTTTTACAGATTCTCATAGCAATTGTTTTATGTACAAGCTCTTTAGCATTCGATGCTACATACCAGTGAAAAACGCAAAGCTTATCTTCTTTGAGCAATAAGCAGAAAGGTATAGAGAAGAGAAAGTCAAAGAATTAGCACATTCTTAATTGCGGCAGCCACTGGGAAGGAAATGCAGACTGTTGGGAATTTTCCTTACATTTCTTCTTAATTCAGACATGTCAAAACTCTCCCCATAGCCACTTGATGGTTCCCTCTTCTGAGCAGTGAGAAGGGACTCAGCAATTATACTAAATGTGAATAAGGAGGCTGGGAATGATGAAGTGTTAAGTTTTAGGTCACATATTTCCATGCTGTTGAAAGCTTTGCATGAATAAAACTCTCCAGCTTCCCCAGGGAAAAGTGCAGTGATCTCTACCAAGCTTCAGAAATAGAAGTGCTTTAATGTCATTCCTATAAAAGCCCCCCAATCCCATCTTGGCATGCAGACATGTAGCTCCTCTAAGAAGAGATTAACACCCAGTCCTGAACACTTGTCTGTTTCTCACTGAATTATAGAGCAAGAAACAGTGGACAACAAACAAACAAACAAACAAAAAGTTCTTAGAAACAAAACAAATTTGAAACTAAAATTTTACTTCATGTGCCTTATGGGAAAAACTCAAACCCTGCTGTAGAAAAACACTGTGGAGAGGAAAACTTCGAATAGCTAACTTTGTGCAGTGATGCAGAAACAAGGACTGTTACTTAATGATGGGAAATAAGTGAAAGACAGGGACATGGGTTCCCACATTAGTAAAGTGCTTATTGGATACTTTATTAGGCAGAACATAGATCATAGGCACAGAAGTTCGACTAGGATTGAAGAATTTCTTATTCAGCTTCAAAGTGGAACTTTGCTCTGCCATACACTGGCTAAGGTATCTTCTATATGATTTCTGAATCCCAAATATCCTCATCTGGTAAATAAGGATAAAAAATGTTCCCATATATAGTGATGAGAAAAAGAAATAGGAGACTTATAGCGAAAGCATTTATCTCAGTACTGACACAATTAACAAAAAATCTAGTTGTGATTATAATTAGAGGATCTATTACAATATAGAGTGAAATTTTTTGCTGACTCTTTTCCATGAAACTCTGACCTATTTGAGGGCAAGCAGTGTGAGTTTCCTTCAGATGAGATTGGGAACAAAAATAATATGTGATTCTTGTCTTACTCTGAAAATTAATAAGGATGGGATACTGAAGCCATTACTTATAAGGCACTCAGATGTGAGGAAGCAATGTATTTTTATGACAAGTTGAGTGTTGGCTTATACAAATGAGTACTGTCATTTTCATCCAAGATGTTAATTATTAAATAAGAATGAAAACCAGCTGGTTGGAAGCAGGGCTATTCTATGACATAAACCAAGTCACATATTATCTTCTTATTTTTATTTGTTTCCTAACACTAAACATAATAACTCCTTCCATTCTCTTGTGGTCCTACTTTCAATAACCTCTCTTCTAAGAGAATTTACAAAAGATATAATTTTTGAGATTTTTAAACCATGCTAATGATGATTCTGGTAGCTACATTTAAGCAGGAGTGCCCATCAGAAACAGCCGTAGAACTTTTAAAATCGGTTTACACATAAATTTCTGACTTTGTGGTAGGTTAAGAGATTCCACAGGTGAGACTGATAATAAACCAAACATGGATAACTGTATAATCAGGCATGGAACAGCTATTTCAAAACAGCAAAAAATAATGTAGTAACAAGATCAATTTATCTGAATATATTTCTCAAAAAATAAACAACAGGCAGAAAACTTCCCCATATATCTATGGAACTCTAGATAAGGAGATAAGTTTTAATAATATATTATGGGATTGTCCTCAACAAGTTCTGTATCATGGTTGAAATAATATTATCAACATACATCCCCAAAGTTGGCTTTACACAATAGCATTTCGCAAGTTTATGTTTTCCTTCAAATAGTCCAAATTATCACAAAAATAAAATAAAAATGTAAATTAAATTCAAAGCTAAAACTTTTGCCACACCTAAAAAGCAGCAAATTTCTTTGGATAAATAATAGTGTAAAATACTTTTAAATAAAATCTAAGGATGCTATGCCATATCTTTTCATAAAAGTTGCAATTGGACACAATCACTCTCATGGAATATTTGGCTACTATAGATAAAATGTTTATTATATATAAATATTATAATAAATATGGACAACTAATTTTATTTCTTCTTTAGTTTTCTAGTGAAAGGTTAGGAATATTCTGGAATTCAACCTAAACCAATGCTGAGATAAACATTGGCCTTAATCACATTTTTTTCCTCAGAAAAATGCATGAAGAGGAAAGACTGATTTTCATTAGTTTTTCTCTTCCTTTTTTTCTAAAACCTGCAGAAATGTTTAAGTGAGTTTGTGTTTTTCCAAGTTAATAAAATAATTGTCTTTTATACTTTATTTATTTTCTCTGATAAAGTTCATAGGAAGTGTTGACTTTTTATAGCTGAAACACAATTGGAACCAGACACAGTTCGTATACCCTATGGGTTTCATCTCGGTTCACACAAATGATTAAAGAAAACATATTAGAAAAGACTGTGTCTGAGTTGTGACTTTCCAAAGGTGTTTTAAAGCAATTAAAATGTGTGTCTTTCTAACTCACACTGTATAAGAAAGATCAAAGAATGGTCCATTGCATCATTTAAAGATAGACATAAAGATATTAAAATACAGTTGAAAATGTGCTCTTAAATGGGTTCCAGGAACAAAGAATCCCTAGAAGGTATGGTCCTCAGACACAACCATATATATGTCTGTAGGAAGCTCTGTTTATGGGGTAGTTGTCTTCAATGCAAAGCCATATTGTCTCCAGGGTAATAGTCAAAACCTTCTTTAAAGTCAGGCCACTAGAGAGCTATTTTGAACTCCTGACTTGGTTGAGCTTTATATGAAAAAGTATTGCTGATAAGTGTTATTGCTGGAAGTCACTAAATGGCATTCTCATGGCTTGAAGGAGTTAATAGAGCTCCCAAAGTACCTCATTAAAAAACGCCCATTCCAGACTTCCCTCTTGGCAAGCATCTTTACAAATCCATAAACCAGATTTTGCGGAATCTCCTCCAAGGTGTGGGTGGGGTGGGGTGTTACATGAAACAAAAAAAAAGCTCAGGTAAAAGACATTTGTAGATTTTGAGCAAATTTAATAATCAAACTTCCTTGTTGTGACAGGGTTGAAAACCATTCTAATATAGAATGGGTACTGTCATTTTAATATTTTGTTCTGAAAATGTTAGTTAATACTTTGTCTTATGAGGCATCAAGCAGCCCTTAGTCCAAGGGCAGAAAGGAAGGAGGGATGATATTTTATTTCTACACTCAGTGCTGGAGAGAAAAGTGAAGCATCTTAGTGGATGTGATAGATTAGTGAAGATTGAGGAGGAAATGGTGCACGCCAAGAAGTTATTGTTTTCCCAGAGGATGTGCACCCTAGCAGTCAAATCTTTTGATGCAAGGAGTAGAAGAGGGTGTGATTGATAAGAACAGGCATAATGAGAGCACATCCATTCTTTGAGGAGTCAAGTTATTTTGTCTTTAGGTGAAAGAAATACTCAGAAGGAAACAACTGAAATACATTCTACCATGTGTTTTGGTGAATACAAGATACGCTGGAATATATGATGAATTCCTTTAATTAAAACAAAGCAGCCTTCATTCGCCAAACTGTGCTGCAATTTCTGAGCTTATTTAATTTTCTTGGCATATAGAATTAAAGACGGAAGAATGGTAAATTCATAGAAATTTTGATGGAAGAAACATTTTGATCGCATTCTCATAGTGAGAGAAAATATTCTTAATTTATATATATTTTCCAAATTCTTCTAAGACATGAAACAACATTATACTTCATAAGTCAGTCTCTTAGCATGTCTATTTTGCCAAGACAGTATGTGCTTACACCTAATAAATAATTCACCATATTGGAAAGTCACCATGGTGACAACTTTATATTAATTTTCTATTATCACTAACATTAAAAAATAATGCATTTTACATTTTTTTGGTTTTTGGGTCACACCCAGCAGCGCTCAGGGCTTACTCTGGCTCTATGCTCAGAAATCGCTCCTGACAGGCTTGGGGGGGGGGGCATATGGGATGCCAGGAGTCCAACTGCCGTCCTTCTGCATGCACCGCAAATGCCTTACCTCCATGCTATCTCTCCACATTTTACATTTTTTAAACTTTTCCATCTAGCTAGATGGTCTCTTCTCATTCAATTTTAGTGAAAAAATTAATAATCAGCAGTAAGGTAGTTCAAAATTATATTTTGTCAAAATTAAATATAAATTTTTAAAGTATTTGATATTTTAATCTTGAACAATAATAACTACTGTTTACTGAAAGTTTACTGTAGTGTTTTTACTTTTTCTCCCTTCCTCCCTCCCTTTCTTCCTCCCTGCCTTCCTCCCTCTCTTCTTTCCTTCCTCTCTCCTTTCTTTCCTTCCTCTCTCCCTCACTTACTTCCTTCTTTCCTTCCTTCCTTCCTCCCTGCCTTCCTCCCTCCCTTCCTTCCTTCCTTCCTTCCTTCCTCCCTCCCTCACTTCCTTCCTTCCTTCCTCCCTGCCTTCCTCCCTCCCTTCCTTCCTCCCTTTCTCCCTTCCTTTCTTCCTTCCTTCCTTCCTTCCTCCCTCCCTCCCTTCCTTCCTTCCTTTCTCCCTCCCTCCCTTCCTCCCTCCCTTCCTTTCCCTCCCTCCCTTCCTTCCCCTTCCTTCCTTCCTTCCTTCCTTCTTTTCTTCCTTCCTTCCTTCCTTCCTTCCTTCTTTTCTTTTCTTCCTTCCTTCCTTCCTTCCTTCCTTCCTCCCTCCCTTCCTTCCTTCCTTCCTTCCTTCTTTTCTTCCTTCCTTCCTTCCTTCCTTCCTTCCTTCCTTCCTTCCTTCCTTCCTTCCTTCCTCCCTCCCTCCCTCCCTTCCTTCCTTCCTTCCTTCCTTCCTTCCTTCCTTCCTTCCTTCCTTCCTTCCTTCCTTCCTTCCTTCCTTCTTTCCTTCCTTCCTTCCTTCCTTCTCTTTGGTTTGAGCCCCTACCTAGCAATACTCAAGAGCTTACTTCTGGCTCTCACTTAGGCCATCACATTTAATCCAAAGCAATTCCCAAAAAGCAGGTGAGATACCAATATTTGTCTACTCAATAACTGAGAAAGTTTAAATACAGATAAAATGATTTGTAAATGGAGTCAAGACTTGAGCTGTTAAGACAGACATACTATAAAGGTTCTTTAGACCATCTTTCTGTCTTATGTTCTTAAGATAACTCGAGCAAAAAGGGACCTGAGACTCAGCCTATCCAGATCTCCATGACAATCATGGGAGATGGCAATTTGCCTTCTACTGGGGTGTTTACACCAAAGAGCTGTATCTCACTACTTAATAAACAGTTTATTCACATTGGAAAAACACAATAATTATATACTTTTGTTAGTATTTTGCCTTTGTGAAATGGTCCTTCTTTAATAATGGAACTTCCATCTTTAAAACATGTTAAAATGCACGTTCTAAGCCAGTAGTTCTGGGATGAAACTTGAGATTCTGCATTTCTAATAAACTCTATACTAAAGTTAATGTTCCTGGTTCTTGTATCACACTTTGAGTAGCTGAGTTTTCTGTCACATATCTTTATTTGGTCAATTAAAATATCCCTTACATATGACTTCCAGATTCTACCATCTTTCTTGTATCATTAGGGGAAAGTGCATCTCCCAAATTAAACGCTTGTAATTAAGGTTGCTAAATCATGATAGACTATGAATCTACTTACAAGTAAACTATGATGTCGAAAAACCAAAGTTATACATTAGTTATAAGAATACTATAATCATTTTTCTGCATATATATTTATTGATTGATTGATTGTTTTTTGATGTCCTTATTTGGGTATAGATATTGAAGTTGATGTTTCCATTTTTATTCTATATTATTTCATCTTATCTTTCTCTTTCTTTTTACACTCCAGCATGATTTGAATTCAGAACTGAGACTATTGTGTGGTGCTTCTCTTTATTGCTGTAGGGCTCACTGATATTTAATTTGACATTTATTTTTGTATTGTTATGGTGTTTCAATTAGCTTTTTCATGTCCTTTCTCAAACTGAGGCTGATAGCCACTAGAAGGACTCTGCCCATTTTCAGCATTTTTTTTGCTTAATCTGTACCCCATTCTATTGCTTTTCTTTCCCTCAAACAAAACAACATAACTCGATTTATCTAGCTTAGCCTCTCAAATAGAGGGAGAAACAATGGAGGGCACCAGGACCAAACAGATGTATGATCACTGATAGTAAGCTAGACAAAGAGGGGACCACCTACTCTAGCAGCCTCGGGGGTGATTGTGGGGGTTATGGGTTGCAGAAATGGAACGGGGAAGGGGGGAGGACAAATTTGGTGGTGGGTTTTCCCGTGATTCAATGTTAATATGTACCTAAAATACTAATGTGAAAGATATGTATGCCACTATGAGCAAAATAAAAATTAAAAAAAAAAAGAATACTGAAAAAGAACTGAAGCTTGTTCTTTTTCTACCAGTGAGTTATGCATATTTTGTCATTCAAAACTATTATATTTTGTCATTTAAAACTATTATTTTTGTGTTCTTTATATGACTGAATCCCAACTACAAATAGGTTTGTAATCAAATTGTATAAATAAAGACATTTAAAGAACTATTATTTTTGTCATTCAAAACTATTCAAAGAGATAGTACAGTGGGTAGCTACATTGATTGCCTTGCACATGGCCAAAAAAATAGATCTACCCTGACCTCCTATATGCTGCCCTAAGCACTATCAGGAGTAATTCCTGAGTGAAGTGCCAGGAGTAAGCCCTGAGCATTTCTGGATGGGGCCAAAAAAAGAAATACACACATACAAAAGAAAAAACATTATTATGAATATAGATTGAATTTATTGGTATTTGTCTTTACATAACCTACTATAACATAAGCTTAAAGTCAAACAGGCAACTTAATCATCCTACTGCTGGGTTTGTTTTTTGTTGTTGTTGTTGTTGTTTATTTTTTAGTACTAGGTTTTTAAGCTTATTGTCATAACAAACATTACTGTCCAAAAAAACATTTATTTGTTTTTATACTTTTTCCAAGTGAAGGACTTTCCATCTCTTTATTTTTATATTTTTTCAAAGTGAAGGAGTTTGCATATCTTTATAAGATAGGATTCTCTGTTGCTGACCTCAGTTTACCTTTCTATCTATAGTTTATAATTTTTTAAATGCACGAGGTTCAACTTCAAGAAACTCCAAATGCTTTTCAATGGTATAGCACAGAGACAACATCAGAAACTTCACTTTATTTATTGAAATCTTATTTACTGTCATTCAACCAATTCTGAATTTACTTACAGTTAAATCATGATGTCAAACAACTGAAGTTATACATTAATTTTAAAAATACTAAGAAAGAACTCAGGCTTGTATAGCATTTTTATACCTCAAGAGAGGAGTATTTTTCAAGACAACCATGATCTAGAAAATTTATATATAATAGATGATTATTCTGTTATGAAAATCTTTTATTACTATATGTTGTCATTATATCAGAAAAAATTTATAGTTACTCTTGTGACTACTGATTATATGGTTTTAAGATTAAAAATTATTCCATCTATTTACTACATTATTCTGTAAAATTTGACCTCCCAATTTTCTTACCATCTCTTAAAACAGTGACAATTAATACCTACCATTTAATATAAAATAGATAATAATTTATGTGCATATTAACTGCTGAAAATATTAGCTATAATAATGAAGATGATGGTAATGGCACCTACAGTTATTCTGAAAATGCCAAAGAACTATATAGTTCTCAGTTCAGACCTCGGGTAACCCTTTGACCTTAAATTTGTACTGATCCTATCATTCATCTTAACCAAAAGTATATAATGAAAATGACACCTTGCCATTCATATTTCATAATCCTTAAAAAGACCTGGGGCTTCAATTTCATACTTGAAGAATTCCATCTGGCATGTAATAATTCATACAATCCTGGAATAACAACCAAGCCATTTAGTGAAGCTCTCCATCAACAGCCAATAATTATTTGTGAGTCACATAAGAAAGGTCAGCAATAATCTGCAGTTTACACCATAACCAGCATCTCTGCAGACCAAATTTGTTCCAGCTCCTGATCTAGCCTTGTCTGGGTTCTAGCTTTCCTATTCCTCATTTAACCAGGAATAAATCCAGTTCCTCCAAATCAGTGAGCCAAAGATTTTCAGTAATAATTTTCTTTCTATTTGCACACACATGGAAATAATACACTAAAAATGGTTTATGAGTGTTTTGTGTTCAATGAAAATAATGTCACTAATATACCATTTTAAAAATAACTGGCAAACAGTTAAAATATCAGGTTTTATTGCATAGTAGTGTAAATAGAACCTCATAATAAAGCATCAAGATTTGTAAATTCTTTAGCTCACCATTTTATACTCTTTCCAACCTCTTTGGAAATCCAGACTTCCATCTTCACGATGTTGTATTACAGTCCAACCTCCTCCATTAATATCCATATTACAAAATACCTGAAAAAAAATAAAAAATAAAGTCAAATGGAAATTTGCTTTTTAGAAACCTGAATTTTATAACAGAAATAGTTGGATTGGCCTATAAATAAAAAAATAAAAATTAGAAGTTCAGGGTATAGTTATAGATGGTGGAACACTTATCCTGCACACCAAATTGCACACCCAAATCTTGCTGACCCAAGTTCAGTTCCCAATATATCATATGATATTTGAGCCCTGTGAAGAGGAATCCCTAAGCACCACCATTTATGGCACAAAACCCAAAAGAAAACTCACCAACAACACACAAAAAAATATAAAATACAAAAAGGCCAACTAAACAAAAATAGAATAAAAATTACTATACACAAATGTGTTAACCTAGATATCTTATTGCTTATTTCCTAAATTAATTAGTTCCAACTAAATTCCATCGTTCATACATATATTACTTAACTAAATTAAATCAACCATTTAAGATTTTCTAAATAAAACTATAAAATTTAATGCTTTGTCTTTAATAAGTATGTATAATTCATTTTTGGATATACCTAAATTTTCAAAATTATAGAATATTTTATTCCCAAAGCACAAGATTTGAAGTTTTTTATTTTAAATTCACTGAAATGGTAATATACAAATATTTGGGGGAAATAATTGTATTAAAGTTGCATTTATTACATATTTTATTAAATATTAATTACCATTTTACATACTATAATAATTAATCTTGATAGCTTAGTATTACATTTGAGACAAAATTTAATCCAGCATATGGAGAGCACATTATTTGCTTGAATTTTTGTCATGAACAATAAGAGGAAAATATGACATACTATATTTCTTTTGACTATGACAAGCATTTCTTTCCCATGTGGAAATGCTATCCAAATTTTCAGAGAATCATGCTTATTCCAATTACTCTAAATACAATAGTATTTATTTAGGAATAGATTGGTTTCCCCCAGAGTCCACTCAAAAGAGAAACATATCTGTAATGGGATTATCTTTGGAGCACAATCACTATAGTTGATGTAGCATGAATGTGGCAGCTTGATTATCCAAGGGTCCAGCTATGGGAAACACCATTCCCCCAACAATTGACTACTAAGCTTTCTGGAGTTTGGATGAAGGTGTAGATGAAATGTAACAACAGCAGCAGGCAGACTGTATAGACATAGAGTTTAAGCTCTGATTAAAAGAAAAAGTTCAAGCATTTTCCCAGAGGCATTCAATTTGGAGCTCAAGGATATGAAAACAAAGGCTAAGACTGTCATTCAAAGGATACAGATGTCCAAATGTTTCCTTATCATGAAAGGAACTAAGAGACATTTGCCTATTTAAGAGTATATTCAATAGGCCAAGTGCTCTCCCAGGGTTCTCCCTGTAATCTGACAACAGCTACCCATCAGTATGTCTTCATCATACTGAATTTGACTCACCTCCAAGATAGTAAATTTGAAATGTTACTCACTGTCCTTCAGTTCCCTCTCTAATAATCCCTTAGCTCTGGTTCCTACTCTTTGTCCTCAATACAATCTTTAGCTAAGTGTTTTGTCCTCTTTAATTCTAATTCATTTAATTTACACTCAACAAATGTTTGGGAGTGATGGTTCTGTGTTACAGCTGAGAGTATTGGAATAATAAAATATGAATCATATTCTCAAAATACCTAAAAATTTCAACAATAATTGTCCTGTTGGAGTAAGGAAGTATTGGTGTGTGCAATTTCCAACTATCTTGAAGAATTAGACACATTAATTGAAACAGGAACTTAAAGAGAGATAAGGGGAAAAAAAGAACTTCTTGACTTTGAGGTAGGACAGTCATTTAAAAGGAAGGATCGTTGATTAGAGATGATCTACTGAAAGTAGACCAAAGAGAAGGAGATCAATGAAAATGAAGAACTAAAGAAGAAATGGATGAATATTAGTATGCTCATGAATATCAGATAACTTAAATACAGCATGTTTCTTTTAATTCCATAACAAACCTATAATAAAGATGTAATTAATATGTGCATTTTACAGATTAAATATTCAGTAATTTATAATAGTTATTATTAATAATAAATACTATATCCAGATTTTTTTTACCCTCTATCTATCTAATGTAAAACTACATAATGAGTGATATGTTTGAATCAGAAGCTGATAGAATAAAGATAAATTATTTAAAGAAGTTTTAACTTAAAATAAAAGAGAAGTTATGTGGTGGTAGGGAGATAGTTATCCATGTTTATATAAAAACAAAGAAACTGATGAACAAGACATCAATAAACTTTAGGTTAGCAGACAATTCATTGCTACCATCTCAGAGTCTCAAGCAGCACCTAATATCGAGTAGGTACTAAATGCATATTTGTTGAATAGAGATTCAATTTTTAACATGTGAAGATACAAAATAGGAATACATAATAAATGGAATATAATTAAAACTGGGACTAGATTTTTAGTTAAAAGTGATCTACTTAACAAAATATTTCAGACAAATAAAAAAAATAGAATCCAAGAAAATACAAATATATTTAAAATAAAGGGGTCACTAGTGACATTTAGGGAAGGGAGCAGGATTTCTATTGAAAATAAATCTGATGGAGGGGCCGGAGCAGTGGCACAAGCAGTTAGGCATGTGCCTTGCCTACACTAGCCTAGGACAGACAGCAGTAGTTCCCCCAGTGTCCCATATAGTCCCCAAGCCAGGAGCGATTTCTGAGCGAATAACCAGGAGTAACCCCTGAATGTCACCGAGTGTGGCCAAAAAAATTGAAACACAAAAAAGAAGAAAATAGACCTGATGGAACACTTTAAAGAATGCATGGCAGTGATTTGATATAAATGGTCAATATAGAACCTTAGTGATGATATTTAAGTAAAGGTGAAAATGTCAAGAAAATCTGTTGAGAATAACTAATATTTTCAGCTGTTTATTATGTAAATTTTATAGCACCTTGACTGATTAATTCATATTTATTTTTATATTCATCTATTATTTTGGAGAAAGTATTTGAAGCATTAAGTATCTTATTTTTTCATTAATTTCAATTTATTTTTAATTTTTTATCATTGTTATTTAGGTAAAACGGCCATAAGAGTGCAAAATTTCATAATTTTGATGAACAATAAACATGTCATAAGTCTCAAGAGAAAATGAGAGCTACATGTGTAGAATTATCTAGTAAGGTCGTTTGCATTTCAATCTGAGATGCAGACAAGTTCAAATTGAGTATAAGTTTCATGATTTTTAATACATAGATAATAACAGATGATAGTAGCTGCTATTTATGAAAGACAGACACAAGAGAACTGAATGGTATATTGCTTGGAACCATAGATTTAGGGTTAATTATGATATTAAAAATCCACCTCAAATTTCTCTTTCAGATCTCTTACAAGTATTAAATTAATTCATGTAAATAGAGTATTTATAATAGTGGCTGACATATAGATGCTTTGTAATTCCTCTAAATTCAGATATATTGTACATAAACATAATATGTAGTTATCTTGTATATGTATTTAATGTACCTTGTAATATGTAATATATGTATGATGAATTATAGTATGTTAAACATAATAAGTAATAACATTACTTAAAATTTGTCATGGATAACATGGGATATACATAGCCAACATATTTGGAAGTTCAAGAAATTTATCTGTAATGCTATGATGGTCCTTTTCTTATTAATAAAATTGCCATCACTCAGTTTTGAAAAAGCAAAATTATACTTCATGGATTTAAAAACATGGATTCACTAATGAAGCAAAGTAAACCATATTACTTATAGTCAGAAAGAATACAAAAACTTATGATTAATTGTTGAAAATCAAAGAAAATAGGCAGCTAGTTTCAGAAAGATTTTAGACATAAAAACACCTAAAAATTAATTTGCCAATATTGTGTGGTTTGGTTATCTGGAACTGTTCTTCCTGCAGACCAGATCCTTTCTACAATTATTATGCTTGCTGCATTTATTGATTAGATGACTTGATCTTAACTCTATCCAAGAAAAAAAAAAAGAACTGGCCTTTATTCCAGGCAAGGTCAAAGCTTTCTAGCAATAAAAACCTTCTACCATAAATAGGGAGATTTAAATCCAAACTAAAAGAGGAAATTAGAGTCACATACTTCTTAGGCTTTTATGCTCTATATGAGCTAAGATGATTATGCTTGTGTTTTTATAACCTTAAATAAAAAAAGTTTTGCTATATTTATCATAGTTCTTTTCTAAGAATTAGGGGAGATTAGGAATTCAAAATAATTTTTACATCTTTTACTCTAAAACCTATGAAATTAAAGAAAAATGTGTAGTGTCTTCTATTATATGTCAGAGATATGGCCCAGCAATGTGAGTGAAAGTCCTCTGTTCTGGTTTGATCAGCCAAGAACTGAAAAGCATACACATATGCAAGTTTCAGATTAGTAAATCAAGCTAGCTTATTTAACATGGTACTCCAAAGAATAGGAGTGGATAGATTATGCAAATTGTTGCTAATTCTAATATACCCAAGCAATTATACTTTTATACAATGGCTAAAGCTTGAATTAGGTGGTTTTTTATCACATTGAGGAAGAGAACTTAGGTGGACCTGAAGTAAATTATTGATATCTGCTAATTTATATAATTATATACTATATTGCTCATTTACATGTGAATAGTCAAAATGCAAACAGAAAGACCCAGGAAGGATGTTGAGGGGCAAAACAATGGCAATTATATTATAATGAGCTGTTAAAAAGGTAGGTGCACTGAAGACATGAGTGGGCTGTCTGCCGATGTTTGGGGTCAGGGAAATCCAGTTCCTACTAGTCCTCCACTATATTAGGTTTCCCTGATACTGTTTCCCACACTTAACTCCATTCCTATTAGGTTGTAAGATGCATCTACAGTTTCTAATACTCCTACTCTAGTATGTTCACATCTGTCTCCCTCTAAACTTAAACCTTATCACTATACATTTAAATATTTTATTTAGGTGTATAATCTAAATAAATGTATAATAAATGTATAAAAGCTATGCATTGAAGAAATTCAGAGAGGAAAATGAGAAGTCATTAAGAAAATAAGGGGCCAGAGCAATGGCGCTGCAATAGGGCTTTGCCTTGCAAGCGGCTGACCCAGGACAAACCTCGGTTCAATCCTCGGCGTCCCATATGGTCCCCCAATCCAGGAATGATTTCTGAGAGCATATCCAGGAGTAACCCCTGGGTGTCACCGTGTGTGCCTCCCCCCCAAAAAAGGAAAAGGAAACAATATATAGGTATCTCTTCTGTCCTCTTAACAAAAAATTAAGGCCTAGGAAACTACTTGTGGTCTCCACATCATGTCTGAGAAGATAACTCTTGGAAATTTTGTAAATCATCATGTCCAGAAAATGCTTTGTCAGTTAAAAAATTATATAAAAGTGAGCATATTTATAACTCTCTGCTTAAATATGAATAATTTATTAGTTGTTTTTAATTAATTGTGTAAATAGCCCAAACTTATATTCCATAGCTTTTTATCAGACATATGGAAACTTTTTTATGTTCTCATTTAGGATATACTGAGATTATTATACTTGTCAGAACTTTTATAAGCACTGCAGTGAGTGACAATTTTACATTTAAAAGCAGCACCAACTCTTCTATCTGTAAAACATCTGTTTGGAAAAAATGGAGGTCCTATAGCTGCATTTCTTAGAATTTTAAAAATAGAATTGAATAGGGCCGGGCGGTGGCGCTAAAGGTAAGGTACCTGCCTTGCCTGCGCTGGCCTTGGACGGACCGCGGTTCGATCCCCCGGTGTCCCATATGGTCCCCCAAGCCAGGAGCAACTTCTGAGCGCATAGCCAGGAGTAACCCCTGAGCGTTACTGGGTGTGGCCCAAAAACCAAAAAAAAAAAAAAAATAGAATTGAATGCATTGAATGCTTAATTAAAAAACAGGAAGGGAATGTGAATACTTGATAGAAGGGGTAGCTTATAGTCAAAACATGAACAAATTTTATTTAATTCCTGACAATAAACTCAGACTGACCTGTGTCACTCTCATTGTGAAGAGTATAAATCTGAATACTAATTCCCAACAGGTCCTTCTTTAATTAGCCCTTGAGGAGGACAGAGTCAGATTGTGATTTGGAAAAGTTATTGCTTTAAAATAGACATAGTAAAGATATCTGTACCATGCAGTGGTCCTCAAACTATGGCCTGTGGGCCACATATTGTATTTGTATCTGTTTTTTTTTTCTTCATTGCAAAATAAGATATATGCGGTGTGCATAAGAATTCGTTCATAAGTTTTGTTTTTACTATAGTCAGACCCTCCAATGGTCTGAGGGACAGTGAACTGGCCCCCTGTTTAAAAAGTTTGAGGACCCCTGATACTTAAAGGGTCCTACACACATGAGCACACACACACATATATACATACATGTACATATATATACTTTTATATATAACATATATATTGCATATAATGTATTGAGAAAGATACGGCAAATTGAAAATCTTTAAAGTTGGGAAAATACATACACTAATGTTTTTAATATTATGCAGTGTGCCTATAAGGAACAGCAAAATGCTGATATCTTTCTTTACTTGTTCCTTTTGTTTCTTGGGCCATATCTGCAGTGCTCACTGTTTGCTTTTGGCTTGATATCAGGGATCACTCCTGATGGTTCTTAGCAGGCCATATATGGTGCAAGGAATCAAATTTAGGCTAGAGGCATCACTTGTATCTTTGAAAAGTGCAGCTGTATAAGTCTAACATGTATGTTTTCATAATAAAATCACATTAATGCTTCAGAGAGGATCATTGAAATTCTGAGAAAAAATATGACAAAGAATTAACAACTAAGGAAAAAGACAGCCAGTCTTCCTGTTTTGCTAAGTTATCTCCCTTTCTCATCACACTCTGAAATTTACAATGAAAGGAAATCTAATAGTAGTCATGGTTCAATGACATGAGCTTATTATCCTTCTCTACTATGAAAGAAGGGGCCATGATAACATCATGTTAATTTTACTGTTAATCTTCTTAGATTACCATTTTTCCTTAGCCTATCTCTCAGAATTCTAATTAAGAAGAAATTTTCTAATTTAGATTTTAATTATTCAGCAATGATTTTAGTACTTTATCATGTGTGAAATGTATCATTCTTCAGTGAAACACCATTGAATTGTATGTCATGATAAAATAAACATGATTAAGTCGCTGAATTAGTGAATTAGCTCCTCAGATCCACTCTTCTACATGAATTTGAAAACCCAATTGATTTAAGTTTTCAAATAATTCATGTATATAAGTTATTCAAGATAATGAGTGAAGAAACTATTTTTCATCCACCTCAAGAGGAATAGTCATTAGTTCTAGCAAAAGGTATGCATACTTTGTAGCTCAAAACATTTTGAATTTTAGGAGAATTGTGGAATTGTGGTGATGCATAAATTAAATTTTATGAAATGTTCAAAACTAAGGGCTACTTGGTATAACAGATAATAGATGAAAAATATGAAGTATAAAATTTGATAAAAACAATTTTCTGAGAATTTAAATTATTTTTGTACTTATATATCTCAGAATTACTTGGAGCCTAATAGGAGGGACACTAAATTGTTGTGGGTTGTTTTTTTTTTTTTTTTTTTGGTTTTTAGGTCACACCCAGCAGCGCTCAGGGGTTACTTTTGGCTCCATGCTCAGAAATCACTCCTGGAAGGCTCGGGGGGCCATATGGGATGCCGGGATTCAAACCACCATCCTTCTGTGTCTAAGACAAACACCTTAACATGCTGTGTTATCTCTCTGGCCCTCTAAATATTTTTAGTTAATTTTCTTTTATGTTGAAGTGAAGTGACAATAATTTAAGGCTTCTTAAATGTCTTGGGCAAAACTGTTAGACTGTCTCTTCTCTCTACTGGAACAGGTTTTGAAAGAATTTGTATACTACATATACAGTGTGTATATAAAATGTATATAAAATGCCTATGACAATTAGCATGTTTGTGATTGTATTTATTTGAATTTATGTTTAAATAAGATTTTAATATACCAACAGAATAAGAAGCTTCAAGTTATAGGATCTGAAACTAAAGATCTTCATTATTTCCCCACTTCCTCCCTTCCTTTTACTTTCTCTAAGTCTCAATATGTAGAAGGCTTGATTTGCATAGATACTCAAACAAACAAATGAACAATAAAAGATGGAATAAAATATGTCTAGGGATAATGTCTGAAAGAACTCTGATACCTTTCCCCCCCCTGCGTTTTCTGTTCCTTCTTCCTATTATAGAATAATATTAAAGTATCTTCAGACAAAATTTGGTTCCAGCAAAGGGACAATAACATCAGAGTAACTTAAACAACTAATCTCCACTGAAATCAGGAGGTAGAGGATATTGGTAGAGTCTAACCTGAGACCTTTTCATATTTACATTATGTTTGTCAATATGGACTTTAAGATATTTCCCTTGTTCTCTGAATTAGGCACACTCATGATATACTAACAAGAGTTATCTAGACATATAATTCAGCATACCTTGATTGAGGACACACTATGTGTAAGAAAATATACTATGTCCAAGAAAGTCAGAGTTAATGAGGCACCAATCTGTTCTTCTCTTTCAGAACTCTAAAAGCAAGTCATGTAAAGTTGCTCTAGTGAAAAGGCGAGGGTTTCCAAGAATATTTATATAGTATCCAGAAGAAATGAAGACACAGTCCGGAATCTTAGGGGCTGGAGCATTGCAGAAGGTAGGACATCTGCTTTGCATGTGGCACCAACCTAGTTCGATCCATGGCATTCCATATGGTCCTTTGAGCATAGATCCAGTAGTAACCCCAGATATGTCAGAGAGAGCCCCCCCCCAAAACAAAACAAAGCAAAACTAAATAATTTTCAAGATTAAAAATCCAGTAAATTATTCTTTTTTAATCCCAATAGGCATAGTGACTCTGTAAATGGCTTTAAGTTTCTGGTTCCCCTTCCTCAGTACCACTGTATTTTGGCTGGAGAGAATGGATGCCATTTGGGCTCTAGGGACAATTGGAAAATGGTTCTTGAATCATCTCCATTTATTATAAGTGCATGTGGCTTCCAAATGTAAGTATATGACAAGCATTTATGAGGACAGAACATACAAGGGATACGAAATATTAATAACAAACTTAGAGTGAAAGAAAGATTCAAAGTCTGGGGGTTAAGCAAGTCTGTATATGAGGGTTTTCTTCTTTTATGGACCCAGAAAATAGAACATTCTTGGGAGAAAATAGCCCAAGCAAATATATTTTCCATTTAACAAGCTCGCAAATCAATCTGATTATTCAGCAATTCAACTAGGATCTGCTTTACATCTTGTAAACAAACACTTCTGGTTTTACCTTTTTGGGTTCTGGCATATTATTAATATAAATAGTGTAGATTCCACTTTTATTAAAACCAGCTTGATATACATCTGCACAGTCTCTAAATGGTTTCTCATCCTCTTTTTTTTCTCCCTTTAGTGAAACTGCAACAAAAAAAGAGAAAGATACAATAAGTGAATAAGATCAGTGCCATTAGTACCTACATGGATGGCAAATCTAACAACTCTTAACTTATCCAAACATCAGTATGAATCTACTAAAAAATTAATCATAAGGACAATACTGAATTTTGAGGTGACTCAAATTTACAAAGCTAAAGGAATCTTAAAGCAATTTTTAACTGAATACTTTCTATAGTTTATTTCCTTAAATATTAGTAATCTTTACATCTTTTTGAGAATATCAATTTAGAGGACAAAAGGGCTGATCATGTATCATACCCAAGTGCTAGCATTTGTGCTCTTGCAAATTATCTAAAATATTCTGATCTGCATTGCATAAGAAAATGTATAGATGAATACAGAAAAATCATACAAATGGTAATACAGAGATTTAAAATGCTTAAAGGATATAATGCTATCTATTTCCCCTCAACTGTATTAAATTCAAAAAAGTGTTCAAATTATTAGATTTGGAAAATAGAAGATAAATTGAATTAACTTACTTAAAAGGAAAGAGAATAGAATTTTATTTTTAATTGAAAGCCCTAAAATTTAACTATGAGGTAGGTGATACACAATAAAATAAATATAATAAAATTTGAAATAAAAGTATAAATGGTGAAAAATGCAATAAAGGCTGAAATTCAGGTTATGATAAAGGGAAATTGAATCAGAAATAGATTCAATCAAGAAAAATATTTTATTCAGTTAAACATGTAATGAGATCAAACATTTAATGAGATCAAAACACAGTGTTGGCCATTGTATTTAATAGTCTTCACATAGGATATAATGATACTTTTGTAAAATATTTATGAATTAGTATCACATATATTTGCTTCAATTGGTTTTATTAACTTCTTTCTGAGAGTTAAAGAATGTTTCATAAACTTATTCTTTTATTTTTCTTGTAACTCTCGGGGTTTCTCTTGGCTATGAGCTCAAAAATTGCTCCTGGCTTGGGCCACCATATGGGACACCAAGGGATTGAACCAAGGTCTGTCCTAGATGAGCCACATGGAAGGCAAACACCCTACTGCTGTGCTATCGCTCCAGCCCCTATAAATTTGTTCTTAAAGTATCCTACTGTTTTTGTTTTTGAAGGGGTTTGGCAAACACACCTACCTGTGCTCAGGGCTTATCCTTGGTTCTGTGATCAGGGATCAGTCCTGGGGGTGCCTGGCAGACCAAAGGCAATGTTGGGAATGGAACCAAGATGGCTGAGTGACAGGCAAGTATATTTCCCACTGTACTATCTCTCTGGCCACAGAGTCTCTTGTAATTTAATAATTATATTACTATAATCACTTAAAGTCATAATGATCTTTTATAATAAGGTCATAATATTATTTTATAATAAGGAAAATAAGGATAAGATTATAATTAATACTTTTAAATAGATTTTAACCCTCTATAATGCTAAAAATACTGGCTTTATTGAAACTTAAAATATTCATTTTGTTACTAATTCAAAATTTAAAATAAAAATAATATCTATAGAAGAATGACTGACTAAATACAAATATTTCAAAATTTAAAAAAGAATTGTTTTAGAAAATAAAATGTCCATGTAAACTGGAAAATGTAATATATATATATATATATATATATATATATATAGAGAGAGAGAGAGAGAGAGAGAGAGAGAGAGAGGTTTTGGAATATTCAGTAGCAACAAGATTTTTTTATAGTTCTTATCGTCATTTATGGTTTTGTCATAATATCTAAACAATAGCATCACAATGAAAGTATCAACAAAAAGTCAATAGCCAGATAATTATGAGTTTTATGTTAAGAGTAGTAATGTTATATGTTAAAAATAGTAATGAAGTGAAGAAGCATCACATAGAATAATGCAGACTCAGAAAACATCTTTAATTGCATTTGGCATGTCCACCTGATTATATGCAGGTTTTATCTAGTAATAAAATGAATGCAGTTCACTGTTACCTATTTTATGCTAATAGATTTTTTTCTAAAACAAAACTTGCCTAGGTTCTAAGTATCTAATTTTAAGCTGAAAATAACCAAATAGATGCACAAAAACAGGAACGGAAAGAAATACCAACCAAACTTTATGAACAACACAGGAAAATGTGGTCAATAGGAATCCAATGGCAAAACCAGTTTCTGTTTGGGAGGTAAGACATGGAGAAAATCATTTATCTAAAAAGAAAATGCTCCTCTAGTTCAATAGACCACTTCCTGATCTCTCTGGTTTAGCTATGCAAAGAATACATTCCCTTCCCACTTCTCTGTCACCTCCTTACCCTTGTCTTTTCCTCTTCAGGAAAATGTGGGTAAAGAGGCAGTTGTGTGGGAAGAAAGAAACTATTTCAAGAACAAAGAAAAAAATCCCAAGAAGTTGGGTATTACCTTATTTTTCTGAAAACTACATTTATAAAAATGATGTTCAAACCATGAAGTCTTATAATTAGAAAACTAGTTGAGAATTTTTACCATAAATGGTGCAACTATGGCCATCTTAAAGATTTGTTATTGTTGTTATGGCTACATATCTGATTGTAGTTATTTAATATTTTGGAAATACAATTTGATATTTTTGAAACAATTAAGTACATTTTTCCAGAAGACATTCTTTCCACAAAATATGTTCATACTTGTTATTAATAAAGATTATGCATGAATTTTTTATTCTAGCTATAGTTTAGAGTTTCAAGCACTTAAATTCAATTTAAAAACTTTATCTACAATTTTTATTTGATAATAGCATTATGTATTATGTATTGAATGAAACCCTTTCCATAGGGGTAAAAACCTTTCAATTTTAATCTACAAGATTAAAGTAGGAATTATTTTATATCTGAGGCAAGTGTGTAAATAATAACATGGTATTAAAGTTCTGAGAATGGCAGTAGTATATATGTTTATATGGCAATAACAGTAATTGTGACCTTAAGTTCCTGCTGCTACATGAACTTTAAGTTGACTAAAGTTAACTAATTTCCATTCTTTCTCTTACTAATTTTATAACCCTCTCTCAGTTTTCATCATTAAAAATATTAATAAAAGTCAATAGATGACAGAGATTAAGGTTTCTTATTACCATAATTACCATATCTTTCACTCTATAAGAAACACCTGTCGGGACCAGAGAGATAGCATGGAGGTAAGGCATTTGCCTTGCATGGAGAAGGTCTGTGGTTCGAATCCCGGCATCCCATAGGGTCCCCTGAGCCTGCCAGGAGCGATTTCTGAGCATAGAGCCAGGAGTAACCCCTGAACAAGGCCAGGTGTGACCCAAAAAAACAAACAAAAAAAATAGCACCTGACTATAAAACATAAATAGTTTTTAGATGCTCTCTTTCCCTGCACTCGGGCTTCAGTTCCAAGTGACATTTGCTCCATAAGACTCATCATTTTGGGGGGTGTGTGTCTTATAGTATGAAAAATATGGTAGTCTCTAAATGAAATTTATTTTCTAATTATGCAACTCATTATATGTAAAAACAACATACAAAGTGATTGAATATTTATTTGTATGATTATCCATAAATGGAGGTAATAGATATAAAAACACTATTTTGTCCTTTTTCTTTTGTTCACATCTGGCAGTGCCCATGGGTTATTCCTTGATCTTTGTTCGGGATTTTTCCTAGCTGTGTGCTAGGATAGAAATTATAGCATGTCTAGATTTCAAACACTTTGACCAGGTCTTGGTAAGTTATTTCTTGATTATCTGATCACAATATAGATAATTATACTAACTAGGGTTATAATGTTGACAGTTCAAATATAGCACCAAAGAGGTATAAGAAACACAAATGCTTTATTACTGCTATATTGAAGATATGTTTCAAGGAGTCTAATGTATGCAGGGTCTATATGGCCTAAGTGCAAGGTGGACTTTGAAAAGGCTGTCCAAAAGAGATATGAATATGCCTGAAAGAATAAACAAAATAAATAAAAATTAAAATAAATAATAAAAAACAAAAGGCCATCCAAAAGACACATGAATATGCCTGAAAGAATAAATAAAATAAATTTAAAAATAAAATCAATAATAAATGAATAAAAAATAATAAAAAGCTGTCCAAAGGAGATATGAATATGCCTGAAAGAATAAAACCCATGAAAAAAGACATATCTGACCTAAATTTTAATAGCTTAGTCTATGCAGTTCAAATCCTTTACACAGACGAATATCAGAAAATGCATCTAGAAAGTTCAGGAAATAAATTATTATTTAATCTTTGTGATCTAAAGGAAAGCCTAGGAACACAAGCAAGGCATGTCTGTCTTTCACCGGCCAACATTCAGTCAATAAGCAACCCGAAACCCTGAGTCCAGCAGCTGTTGCTTTACTCAACACTTTCCTTCCTTTGCCCAACCAATTTCAATCCAGATGGTATATCTGCCACCAGACTAACTTCAGGGAAGAACCATAAAAGCTGAGGCAGAGGGTCACTTCAGTTCAGATGAACCCTCAAGAGAAAACTTCCTGGAATGTGGAATTAGTAATTCTGTTTCTCAGCAAACAGTAGAAAATACAGATGGCATTTAGGCTTTGGACCAGAGACCATGTAAAAAGCCAAAGTCCTTGATCTTTCTCCTATCCTAAAAGTTGCTATATGGGACCAGTTTTTCAACCATTCATTTAAAATCTTGCTATGGTTAAAGTTCAATTTTTGCAATTGTTTTGTAGTTACTACAATGCATATGAATCAAGTTGCTTGTTTAAAATTGATCTGTGTGGTATTTGAGGGTCAACATTATTAGGGGGGAAGCACACCTCCAGATATTCAGGGACTACTCTAGCTCTGCACTAATTACTCCTGGCAGAGCCTGGGAGACCTTCTAGGATGTGGAAGTTAGAACCCAAGTAGGCTCTGTGCAAAACCAACATCCTACCCACTATATTATTGTTTCCACTATACTAATGTTCCAGTCCTTACGTAACTTTTCTTAGGTTAGTAAAATTAAGTAAATTTTTCCTAAGTTTTCTCTAACATGGAAAGAAAGATTCATATAGATACTTGAATGCTATTTGTCCACAAATTCATTAAACAATTCATTAAATATTGACCATATTTATAGTAAAATTTATTTGTTTATTCTCTTGGGATAATCTGATGGAAAGTTATAAGTTGTACATGATCTTTTCCACTTATTCAAAATGTTATTTTATTAACAATGATATTTCAGGTACTTCACATATATTAATTTATCATATCATATTTTCAGTCTGACAAGAATATGAACCTTTTGAGGAAAAATTTTGCCACGCAGGTAGTGAAGTGTAAAGGTCAGATTTTATGACCTCTTTTTAGGTAGACAAATAATTTTTTTCAACAAAGCCATTATTAATGAATGAAAGTTCTTAGACAATGTTATAAACATAAGAAAACAGTTTTCAAGTGTTTTGAAAAATATGCCACCATTCCTTCCCCCCCCAAAAAAAAGCAATATTGACAAAAATACTAATATACTTCATTTTGAACTTTTTTTTCTTTCTTGGCTACACCCGGTAGCTTTCAGAGGTACTCCTGAGAGACCATATTGAGATGGCTGGGATCAAACCTGGTTGGCCACATGCAAAGCAAATTCCCTACCTGTTGTGCTATTCTTCCAATATTTACTTTGAACTTTTTAAAGAATAATATCTATCACTTTGATTCTGAAGAAGTACCTTGATTCTTTGAAGTACTGAAGAACAGTACTGGACTAGCAATGGGAGTTCTACTCTGAATTTATGGCTTCCTTCGTCATTAGGAGTGATACAAAACTAAGAATTTCAAAGACTGATAGAAGTGGCTTTTCTAAGATGTTGACAAAATCTAAGATGTGTGGTACCTTTGTGCTAAGCGAAGTGAAAGCAGCTTAATAAACCTGAGATACCCGGGAGATTCCTGCTCCTTCACGGCCCTAAGTCAAATAGCTAAGCTTCTTCAAGGAACTGTCTTCATGAAAATAATAGTTCTGGGCCTGGTGAGATAGTACAGTGTACTTGTAAAGTTACTTGCCTTGTAAACAGTCTATTCTGGTTCAATCTGTGACATTGCATATTGTCCTCTAATACTACCAGGAGTGATCCCTGAGCAAAGTCCTAGGAGTAAACCTTGAGCATAGTCAGATTTGGTCACAATATCCACAAAAAACTTCATTTAAAACAAAATAAAAACCTATTCTACCAATATAGTGTATATTAAATATGACTAGATTTTTGTTTATTTGTGCATTTGTATGTTCATGAAGCAAAAATAATAGGCAAACTTCCCTTTGAAACACCCTTCTAGTGAAACTCGTTCTTCTAAAACTCAATTCTTCTATGGAAATTAAAATATAAAAAAAAAAAACATTTCTACCTAAATTTAAATCTGAGAATGCAAAAAGACATAACATGCACAAATTAAGTGGGATTACACTTAATTATTTAACTTGATCATAAAAGCATTTTAAAAGTAGGTTACACTTGTTAATGAATATTACTTATTATAGTAGAAGGTAGTCCACACTTCAAATGAGAACATCTGAAGCCAACAATATAATCAAATTCTAAATGACTTAGAATTAGTTAGAATATTAATAGTCTTTTAATTATGAACTCTCATATAAAGCTTTAAAAACTCAAAATCTTTTCAAGTTCTTTCCAACCAATGTTTAGAAATGTATTTTGTAGATAATATTTTGTCTAATGTGTGTTTGATTGTAACTGTAGTCATAAAATATCTTAGGTTTATTTGTTCTGCTTTCTGAAATCTTAAGTAATTTCATGCAAGTTTCATTCTATCATCAGTGTAAAACATATATACTAGATGATGTAAATAAAATGTTTTTTTAAAACTTTCTCAATCATAATAGATTTTTGTGTTTTTTCCCCTCAGTTTAACTAGCTTATCTGTAATGTCTACTGTCCCATTATGCCCTTAGACTTAGAAAATATCTGTTGTATTTGACTTGAGTGTGAATGAATTCAGGAAATGACTTAGTTGAAATTCTATTCTAAATATTTTGGACTTCTCTACATTAGCCAAGAACGCCATGAAATCAGAAGAGAAGATGGAATGGAGTTTGGTCAGAGTAATGCTGGAACATCAAGGCGACACTTTTTTTTTGTATGTGGCCTCTCACCCTGGTAACTTCCAGGCCCAGCTGGATCCAGGAGATAGCCCTCTCAACTAGACTAGTTTCTGAAGTTGAAACTTTAACTCCAAAAAAAGAATTAACCACAAAATTTCCACTCTCCCTCAAAAGATGTGGTTTAGAAATAGTTCATGGGAGAGGTCAAGAACTGTATTATTTTTTATTTTGTTATCATTAGTTTGGTTATCTGCTATTCACACAATTTTTATAGAAGTTATGCCTTTTCAGATAACACACTCCATCAAAAAAATGGAGAAATATACCATTTTCAAAAATAAACTTTCCCCTTAAGCTATTGGGTTTTTTGAGAGGAAGTGCTAGCAAGTGTGGCTAATTTTAAGGAAATTGTAAATGTTTGACTTATAATTTTCTGTCAAGATAAAGCATTTCCCTCATTAAATGGGAACAAGTGCTCACTGTCATGTTCAGCAGATGACTTCCTGCATTTTTCTTTGCTTTCTACCTAAAGTTAAATTGTGCATTAGTCAACATTAGTCAAGTAGTCAACTAAGAATCAAATATTTTACTCGGTGAAAATCATATTCTCTATATTTATCAATGTTTACGTGAGTGACATTCAAAAAGTTTTAATTTCCTCCCATAGCCTGTAATGTTTTGAGAGTCATTCTGAACTCAAGAGATTTGCAGGAGTTCAAACTATCTCATCCCTTGACTGAATGATTTACTTCACAACTCAATAGACACTGCACGGGAGGTAAATTCCTTTCAGATGGTAGAATTATTCTGAGAACAGAGCCAAATGACTCCTCAGCACTGGGAAGGAAGCAAATGCCTCATTTCCCCTTTTCAGAAGACCACAGGACCAAAAATAATGATCAAATGTTCCATACCACTGAAGCTAGCCTCTGGGAAAAACACTTTAGACCAAATCATTGAAATCACTTAAGAAATTTGCAGTATCAATTATTATGTCTTTCAGATGATGTGAAAGAAATTTTAAAATTCAACTTTATGACAAGCTCCTTATGAGCTGAAATTTAATCTTCATATTAGGCAGCTAAGTCTATACAAACACAATCACGTCTCTCAGTAATAATTTTTCACTTTATTTTGTGTCTCTCTATTCTGTATACCTCTCCAAAATTTTTATCTGTTACTTTCTCATTCGAGTTTTGTGCACATGTGAGAACAATACTCTGTGTTCTCTTTCTCTCATTTTATTTTATTTTTTTTTATTTTTATTTTATTTTATTATTTATTTTTAGTGAGGCCAGGAATATTTTATTGAATGAAACTTACATAGATAAGTAGGAAGAGCAGGAGAGAAAGTCAATGTTCAAGAAAGAACACTTCTACAGAGTAAATAACACGAGTAAACAAAGATACATAAGGACAAACAACCAAAATATATGTTCAAGGGAGAATACAGTCATAAAAAAACAAGGCTATTTTATTTTTCAGCCTAAACAATTGAGTCATACACTTCACTTAAACTCATCCAAGAGGAGATTGCATTATTGTATGAAAATTTCCTTTTCGTAAATTCACTTAAAAAAAAAAAAAGAATTGACCTTTCTGCTAATGTGCTATAGAAAAGTAAGACACTTCATAACCATATTTTCTCCTACATGCAGCATTTCTACCACCCAATTATGTTTTTCAATTAGTCTCTTTTTAATCTGGACTTTAAAGTATTCCCAATTGTCTTTCTTTACCATACTTACTATTCTTTAGTGGACTAACACTCGAGGTATGTAAATTATCTGGAACTGCAAATCAACATGTCCCTGGGCATTTGTATTACTGAATGAAAAGCTAGTTTTCATCTGATTCTCAAATGGAACTATGACCTCAGGCATTGTTCATCTGTTACACCATTTCATTTGCTGTATAGATTTGAAACTCAGTCATGACTTCAACATGTCAATCTATCAGGTCATTTGAATTTTCCCTCCTGAATTCCAGAATTCCTCTGATTTCTAAAGCCCAACTGTTCCATGGTCAGCTCAGTCAATATATCCAAAAGAAAATGCATCATCATTTCTCTATTACTCTTCTTCATGTGTTGAAACCCAGAAATACAAAAATTATATATAACTAATTTTAACAAGTCATTACATCTTATGGATTCAATTCTTGTTAAGAATTTGATTCTAACTATTTTTGAGAAGTTGGAAATTAGAAGAATATACTTTTCCTGCCCTTTCCCAATACTGTGCATGGGGTATAGAACCAAACTCATTGGATACAAATCTCAGCTTATTAATTATTTATCAATATATTTGGAAATTATTTACCTCTCTGGGCTCAGTTTCTTTATCTTCACTCTAAGATAACACTGAGCATATAAATTTATTATAAATACAGGACTTATTCTATAAAAGGAAATTTTTCTAAAATGCAAATTTCAAGGTAGATCATATGTAATAATATATAGCTTTCAAAACTTCATTTTCTCATCTTATCTTTAGCTCTTCTGATATTTATTCAGATTTATGCATCTAAGTAGAGACCTTTTCCTCTAGTCCACCTTACACAATGTCTTCTGGAAAATAAATGATGTGTTTGATCTTACTGGAGTTTTTTATTTTATATGAAACTGCCATTAGAAGCATTTCCCTGTGCTTTAATATCAATCAGTAATTTCCAACCATTACAACCTTGAGCAAATTATTCATATTTCCTATAGAATTTTTTAAAATAGGAATAACCACTAGAATTTCTATGTTTTGACATTGTGTAGATTAAGCTAGTTAATACAAATTTAAACAAACTATTTTTTTTTTTTTTTTTGGTTTTTGGGCCACACCCGGCGGTGCTCAGGGATACTCCTGGCTGTCTGCTCAGAAATAGCTCCTGGCAGGCACGGGGGACCATATGGGACACCGGGATTCGAACCAACCACCTTTGGTCCTGGATTGGCTGCTTGCAAGGCAAACGCCACTGGGCTATCTCTCCGGGCCCTAAACAAACTATTTTTAAAAAACATTTCTTCTGCTTGTGTCATTATTTTTAACATTCTTCCAATAGGCTTGACGAATGCCACGGCACTTTGGCTTCATGTCTAGGAAGCAATTATTGACTTTTTTATTCATTTGCTTCTCCATCAAATTCTAGGCCCCTTAAAGTAAATAAATTGTATCTTTTTCCTGCTTATAGGACTCTGAACATTACATGACATATGATGGACACTCAACAAATACTATCCAAATAAAATGATGGATGAATTTATAATTTAAATAAGTCTTAATAAAGTAGTTGTTGAATTATTTTTTGAAGGAATAGATGACTTTATAAATCATCTCTTGGTCTATAACTTCATTGACTCCAAGCTTATCTGGAGAGTGAAGTAATCAACCCTCGTAAATTTATGACAGGACATAAATATTATTTTCTTTCTGATTCTTTTCTTTTACTATATTCCT
Source organism: Suncus etruscus (assembly GCF_024139225.1). Lineage (NCBI taxonomy): Eukaryota > Metazoa > Chordata > Mammalia > Eulipotyphla > Soricidae > Suncus > Suncus etruscus. Next base: position 145,414,335 of record NC_064852.1, on the reverse strand, counting down.
TTTAGAGAGCTTCAATAGTAATTTAATTATTTTCACATAAAATGATGTTTACCATGTACACACTATATAGTGTTTTAACTCTGAACATAGATGTCTAAAGAATATTTTATAGTCATTTACCTGATTATTTTCCTTCAGCAAATCTCAAACTATGTGTCCATGCCATTATCAATACAAGCTATTTAAATCCAGTAATAACTGAGAATTTCCAAAAACATGAAGTAATCAGCTAAGCTTTGTGCCTGTGATAACACTGAGGGCAATATTTCTTTAGTGGGTAATGTTTCTAAGAATAAATGTGACCAAATGTTTTCCGACAAAGTTTAAACAAAATAGTGCTACCCGGAAATCATACAAACCAAATGAAACTGAATTTATAATCATATTTGTCCAAGTGGCTTCCTATTATAAACAGTATTTCACCTGCTTTGTGAATTATTTTAGAAAACTTTTTTTTACTATTTATCATATTATAAATGTGTCTCATGACATTAGGTGTTTTAGTAGAAAAGTTTTATGAAGATAAACATAAGTGTTGGATGCAGAGATAGATTCATAGTTCCTAAATCAGAATAATGTTCAGATAAAGAATACATTTCTAGCCATACATCCTAGGAAAGTTTTGTAAAGTAACTTTAGTGAGTTAGAAGCATTTGTGTGTGTGTGTGTGTGGGAGGGGTTTCACACCCAACAGCACTCAGGGGTTCCTCCTGGCTTTACCCTCAGAAATCGTTCCTGGCAGGTTCCGGGGACTATATGGACTGCCGGGATTCAAACCACTGTCCTTCTGCATGCAAGGCAAACACCTTACTTCCATGCTATCTCTCCAGCCCAAAACCATTTTTGTAAATAATAAAAATAACTATTCATTTTACTACTGATACAATGCGTTTATAAAACTTTGGGGGGGGGGGTTGGGTCACACCCAACAACGCTCAGGTGTTACTCCTGGCTCTACACTCAGAAATCATCCCTGGCAGGAACGGGGGACCATATGGGATGCCGGGATTCGAACCACCGTCCTTCTACATGGAAGGCAAACGCCTTACCTCCATGCTATCTTGCCGGCCCCACATTTATAAAACATTTTATGATTTATTTTTACAGACTCACCAAGTATCTATTACCATCACATATTTAGAAAAAAAGAAAAATGAGGCAAAGAGCTGCTGCTTTTATCACTGTTCTGATCTGATCTCCTTAGGAATTATGTTCAGCAATTTTCCAAGAACAAAAGTTTTCAGTATATAGCACTCAATGTGTGTTTAATTGAACTCCCTTGTCACTTGGAAGAAAAACAAAGAACTAAAATATGAAGTTCAACTATGTAATGTACTCTGTTTTTATAGACAACTGCGTAGGCTCCTTGTTTCTATACAGAGTATCTGGTGTAACTCTCTATCATTGGGAAGTGAAGGGAATTCCCTGTCACTGTGGAGATACAATTTCAAAGAATTTATAAATGCTGAAACAACTCTATAGAGAGAAAATTAGTTGCCAACGACAGAAAAAACACTGCTTTGTAGTATTACATTTCAGCTGTCTGCATAAATAGAAGAATCAAGTTGGAATTAGAATTAAGTTCAGTAAGATGTCTTTTGCCATCTTGAATTATAATTAAATGATGTTTCAGAAAATATTCCAGAGAACAAACTTCTCTCTAAGCTCATTAAATACACAAATTGGATGCACAAAATTGGATGCTTTTCCTATGTCATACTCAATAGGAATATTTATGTATTAACATATAAAAGAATTTTACAATTTATTTATAAATTAATAATATCTCCATGTGATAAATTTCTATATGCTCACAGAAGGAGTGAAGTTTTGATACATGTGTTGTAGAATTGGAATGAATAAAAGTTCACCTAATAACATCCAATCCCTCTATGCTATTAGTCATGCAAACGTTCCATTTCTGAAGACTATGGTTTCAATGAACAGGAATATACAGTAATTATCTTTTGAAATCTTGTTGGAAGGTCAGAGATTTTACAAGAGGTAAGGTACTACCCTTGCATGTGGCTTTGCCAGCAGTGACACTGGTTTGAATCTCCTACACTACATATGGTTCCTGAGCACTGCCAGAAATTACTCTGAGAGTAATCAGGCCAGGAGCAGACAGCAATACCCCCCTGAATACCACTGAAGGTGATTATTTTCACTTAATAAAATACAATAAAATCATGATGAAATATCATAGTAATAGTCATTTAAAATATTGGTATTTCTTTAAAAAAATGCTCTGGGACAATCACTTGACATATTGATATCTAATAGGAATTCTGAAATGTAGGGTTGGGCTGTGGTCCAATGGTTTGGCTACCTGCCTCACATGTGTCAATCCCTGGTACAACATGAACTCTTGAATATATTAGATGGATCCCTGGAGGCCCTCTTATCCCAGAGCATCACCAGATGTGTCCCTGGATGCTCCTCAGCATGGCCACATTAGGACTGGGAGTTCCCATCATCAGAGGGTCTTAGCAACAGAATATTTTGGATTCTTGGACAGGACCACTAACTTAGTTGACCACGTAATACTACAAGTGGTCACTGAGCCTCCTAATCATCACTTAGAAAGAAAAACAATAAAATCTAAAGTGGCCAAATGTTCAGCAAGCATAATTTTTATTGTTATATTAAAGAAATAAAATGTCATCAAGAAGCAATTTAAATCTCTACAGTTACGAAAGCACAGATTCATTGCAAAATAGATCAGAAGGCTTTTATTAGGGTCACAAATGCTGTATCTAAATCAGGAATTATTTTAGATTGCTATTAAAAAAAGAAAATAACCACACATCTGATTGTTGGTTATTTTTCTAATATTTCCTTATATATTGTATCATAAAATAGATAACACTTTTCTCATGCCCTAACAAACATTATGAGTAGCATCTCTAAGGAGTGCCATTGTAATTGCTCAATAAAAATTTCTTTATAATTGAAGAAATATTAGTTGCTTAACACTCAAACACCAAACCTAGCGAGGGCTTTAAACTTCTAAGTTATTCCTCATCGTTCCCGCTAGCTGCTCTAAAGGTTAGACATGTTTATTAGACAAATACTTAGAAAAGAAGTAAAATTATGATAAGTAGGCAGACATATGAGCTCTGTGAGAATCACCAGGGCTTGATATTTCTAACCCTGAAGAAAAAAGAACGACTCAACTCCATTTGCTTTAAGTCTCAGGATGATAAGAAAAATATGTTTTGAATCTTTCCCCAAATGTATTCGGTTCAATATGAGAATAGATATGTCTCATATTAGTACTTAATTTCTAAATACTCATGAGCGCTATTAAAATTCCCTGGCAAAATCCTACCATGCTTTCTTTCCAGTAGACTCTAACTCAAGGTTTTTGGCAGACTCTGGCTGATTAGCAGGTTTTTTCCTTCCCAATCACATTTCTGAGCACGCCCAAATGGGGCTCTGGGAACTCACTGTTTAAAAAAAAATTCTTTACAGAATATAGTAAGGGCTTGTTTAGACTATCTTAAGAAGATATAACTAAGGTAATTGAGTGTAATAGATAAACATGAAATGTCTTTAAAATAAGAACACTTAATACATAATTATCTTCTATTTTCATATCTAGATATGAAAGTATGAGCTTGAGCTAATATTTCAACTCCACTATTAATTTTAAAGGACCCTCTACTTTAGTCTATTACATATACATAGACATTTTATGAATGGTCCCATAAGCCACAGCTTGATGACTATAGAAGATGCCTAGAAATATTGCAAGTGTAAATCTTTGTAGAAGACATCTATTTATTTTTCCATCCACCCATGCAACAATTATTGAATGAGTTTTTCGTGTACACCTGTCTACTTTGAGTAGAACCTCTTTTGAACCTTAAGGGAGGTCTTCAGTTTGAAAAATGAAAGGCATCTTCTATAGTTCTGCCCTTTAACCGTCTGTGCTCTAAGTGGGGATAGAATAGTAAACGGTGATGAGTGGAGTGAACACCACATACATCTGAAAATTATGGTTGTCATCAAGCTGTGGCTTGAGAAATAAACAAAAACCAGTGAAGGAAATGGGAACATAGGTGTTGTGTATGTAAATATTTTATGGGATTGTTATGTTACTGACCCTACCCTGATTGGTGATTTTGTCCTACCCTAGGGTGTGACCTGGCATTCTGCCCCCCTCCTAGGGTGGTACCTGATTCTGCTTCCACCATTGGGTAGTATCTGATCCCACCATTGGGTGGTACCTGATTCTGGGGGATAAAATCAAGGGTCTGTGGAAGGCGAGAGGCTTTTTGCTGGAACTGAGCCTGAGACTTTGGACTTCAGTCTTGTCCACCGAATAAAGCTAATATTCCCACAAGCCTGATTGTCTGCGAGCTGTTTACCCGCCGTTTCACCTCATAATGGTCGGCTGGACAGGGTTGCAGACGTGTGCTCCGAGCTGAAAGGGAAAGGCCTCATCCTCCATCCCTCCATCAGTCAACCTCTTCAGGGGTTGACTTGCAACACATAGGAAGAAGAAGAGATGGCTCAGGACAGGGAGAAAGATCTTGGGCACTTTGCTCAGTGTGAAGATGAAATAAATATTTATATCAACAGTTGAAGTCAGAGATGTAGTAAAGGGATTAAGACACATGACTTGTATGCTGTCTATCCAAATTTGATCCATTAGGGAACCACAATTATAACCCACATAATATTAGCTACTACTGTGCCTGAGTAGCATCATAGCCTCAGACCTGAGAGGAACCCCCTTAAATAAACAAACAGAAAAGATCACACTATTGTGAATAGGTTACCAAAACTCGTACTAATATTTTTTTTAAAAATAAGATATTATATTTTCACTGCCACAGATATCCAAGAGTAAAATCTAGATGTTCTGCTTGTGTCTTTTCCACCAAGAACAGTGACCTTAATAAATACTTTAAATAAATAAATAAAAAACATTATTTCTCCAGAGAAGTTATTGGGAACATTTATATCTCCTTTTCTCTGCAAGAAACTCTTCATTTTCCCTCCACTTAAATTCAATGTTAATTAAAAAGTGAGAGCCTTCCTACTAAGTGGCTAAAAAAACAAAAAACAAAAATCAAAAAACAACGAAATATTTATTCCAACATTATGGTCCATTTTATCTACAGATGTAAAGACCAAGAAAAAAAAAGAAGTTAGATGGTTCTTTAAGAAAATTAACATGAATTCACACATTGAGTCATATGAATATATCCTCTGAAGTTAAAAACATCAGGAAAAGTATCAATGCTCATATCATGAAATGCTTTAAAGATTAAACTTTTTTTCTTTTTGACAGAGCAAACACAATTCAAGGTAGAAAACTACACTGCAGATTTACTTGTGCAAGGCTCAATACAATAGTTACTATACCAAAGTGAGGAAGAAACTCTTACCACCTTCTTTAGTGCAAAGGTTGACAAGGTTATGCACCGTGTCCATCAGCTCCAGCTGCTGTTTCTGAAGGACACTGCTGTTGGTAGTGGCTCTGTTCAATTGTTTCTCCAGTTCCTGGATTATATATGTTTGACGGGTAACCAAGCCTTGAAGATTCTCTTTCTCTTCTTTTAAGGTGTCCAATTCTTCTTTGTGTTTTCCCTCCATTTCTAAAATTTTATGTTCTAACAAACTATAAGGAAGTGAAGATAAGATTTAGTTTTCAAAATGACATACAAATAGTCTGTGATTCAACTAGTTTCTGAATTTAAATTTGTATTGTTTAGGTATTGAACCATGTGAATAGTTTTTAAATGAACAACTCAGAATAAAAATCTATATAACATACATAACTTTTCAGATGAAGATCTGTTAAGTTAGTTGGCATAGTAATGTTTGTTTTCAAAATTTGATTTATTCATTTATTTCTATATTATCTTATATCATCCAGGACTAGCTGACATAGACTCAAGACATTTTATTCTGGACAGGATATAATGCAACTCTTACTAAAGAAATGAGGCTAATATAAAAGAGAATAGTTGAAAAATAACATAGACATTACTTTTATTTACTTTGCTCTCTTTATCTTGAAATCTGAAAACTTAATAGAGATTAAATAAACTTAACAGCAATTCTCTGGGCTCAAAAAATAGTACATTGAAGCAAAAATCAGAGAACCAGCAAGAAGGCCATGTATTATCACAATAAAGTACATTTCTTGGAATTTTTTTTTTTATGTCAGGACTCAGAATAAGGCCTAATGTCACAAAATTTCAAACAGTAACTGGATCTTTAACTTCAACCTGGATGACCATGGTAGTGGTGGCATGGTGATTTGAAATGACTTGCTTCAACTGAAATAAGTACCAAATGAGAACCTGCCTTCTCTCAGAACTCTTCAAAAGATATTCCACTTGCATAACATATATTAAAATGATAATGTAAAAGCACCCTTAAATCATATTAATTCACTGTAAATGAAAGAAATTTACATTTTATAGAGTGTATAATATGTTAGTTTTCCTCCGAGGAAAGTCTCATTCAATTTTCTTGGTTTCATTTTCAGAAGGTTCATCCAGTCCTTAGTTTACAAGGTGAGATTCAAATGTAACATACCGGGTTGGGCATTTAATTTACCTTAGAGAAATATAGCACTGATTTATTCCTTTAAGGTTTTTGAAAAGGGGACAACAGGGAGTATTTAAGTGTAATATTTAAATTATAAAATGATGTAGTTGGAAAACTAATTATCCAAATCCATGTGGAGGGAGAATATTGGGAACCGGGACTAGAATATTTATCCTTTACATGGATTAAGAAATGTGGACAGAACTGCTCTTAGGAATTCCAAGTCATGTGAGAAACTTGCCCCCGCCCCCAGAGAATGTGACAGCATATAACAAGAAAGTTTTCTATTGAAAATAAATTGTCAGTTTCATTTTTTTTTTCATAAAAAATACTGGAATGCTTCATCTGTGTTAAAAATAAAACTACCAATTTGCAACACTTTTGAAAAAATGCCCAGATTCGCATATAAAAAATTACTTTTAGGGAACTCCATGACCTTTGCAAGATAAGAAAACCATGCTTCTCTTACAAGTTTTTTATATTTTATGGGACAGCAACAGTTAGAAAAATATTGTCTTTAACTGACACAGTTCATTATAAATTGACTCAACTTAAATAGATCTCAGGTATTGTGATTTGGAAAAACGTGATAGGCTCATAGGATTAATTTTTTTTAAATAGAGCAAGATGAATGTCAATATTTCTAAGGATACGTACAATTCACTACATTTTAGAATTGTCTTTTGTTTGCCAGTGTCATGATGTAAATGTTTGAATGGTTAAAAGAAAACAGTAAAAGTATTTATTGGTTAAAATATTTAGCACATTCATTTATCGTTAAGTGATAAATGCACTTGGTATGAATGTTGATGCTGGTTTTATTGTATCACTATTATTTTGAAATTTCAGGTCTGAGAATTACAACCTATGTCTTAGATCATTCCACTTTATTTTTAAATTACTTTTGCTTTTACACAATTTACAATAATCAGTTGCAAGATGATTGTAAATTTTATTTTATTTAGGTTTTGGGGTTACACCCACTAGTGTCAGAAATTATTCCTAGTTCTATACTCTTATATCACAGATAGGAGTGTTCAAGTAATATATGTGGTATTAAGGATTGAACATGAGAGGCTATGTGCAAGGCAAGTGCCATATTCTCTATTCTATCCTTCTGGTCTTGATCATAATTCAGAATCGGTTAGGAGAAGAAATTTTTGATGCAGAATATGCAGAAGATTATTATAGCCTTTTATTTTTTCTAGTTAGCAGACAACATGCTAGCCATGCCTTATTTAATACTTGCTCAATGCCAATAATGCTTTCAGCAGTGCGGAACATGCAATAATATTATTCATACTCTAAGGACTTATTTTTAGAGAGAATGCCTAAATAAGATAATAATAGCTATCCTAAACATTGTTTCAGTATTCCTATTCAAAAGGACATATTCTTTCTTTGTTTTTGTTTTTGCTTTTTGGGCCACACCTCGTGAAACTCAGGAGTTACTCCTGGCTATGCGCTCAGAAATCGCTCCTGGCTTGTGGAACCATATGGAAGGGACCCCGGAGAATCAAACCGCAGTTCATCCTAGGTTAGCACATGTAAGGCAAATGCCCTACCGCTTGCGCCACCTCTCCAGACCCTGTTTTGTTTTGTTTTTATTTTGGTGCCATACCTGGCTGTACTCAGAATTTACTACTGGCTGTGTTCATGGATCACTCCTGGTAGAACTAAGCGCACCTTTTGGAGTTCCAGGAATCAAAGCTGGGGTAGCCTCATGTAAGTGCCCTATCTATGGGATTATAACACTGGTCCCCAAAGACATATATTTTTAAAGATGGTTACTATCGCACATGTCAATAAAAGAATTTTGTTTATTTTGGTTTTCAAGGTAATATGGAAGAGAAGTTGAAAATAAAAAGTTATTCTATATTATAATGTTGCTATCAAGGAAGATACTTCTGAACAGCATTTTGTGGGAAAGAACTTTGTATTTCTGGAAAAAAATATGCATTTAAAATATTGGAAAGAATATAGATTTTTATATACACTAAACACCCTACAATATACGGAATGACTTAACAAGTCATCTTGTAGTAGGTGCATAAAGTATGGAAAAGAAGTTAATGGCAGCAAGAAATTTGCTGTGTATCACTGATATTGCATAGAATTTGAAAAAAATCTAAGAAATCAGAACAAAAACTCCAAGCAAGTTGGAAACTTACCTCATTATTTACAAATGACAAGTCTTACTGATTAATTATATCTGCCATGAATTTTCCTAACACACTTCTTTACATAGAATTTCTTTAATAATTTTGTACTCATTATTTCTCCATTAGATATCTTTATTAAGGTAACAATATATATTAATATTCTATTAATGATAACTCCAGACTTCTTGATGTTGGTCTGATCTGTTCTTAACCCTTTATTTCCTTTGGTGCCACTAATATCTCCTTTTCATCTTTCTCCATACCTTTTTTCTTTTTTGTAAATGGTTCTTGGGGACCAGAGAGATATTACATCAGGTAGCACAATTGCAGTGAATGTGGGTGGTCCAGGTTTAATCTATGGCCCTTCATATGGTCCCTCAAAAGTGATCTCTGAGAGCAAAGTCAAAAATAAGCTCTGAGCACCTCCAGGTACAGCTCGAAATCTAAAGTTGTTACTTACTTAGGGAATCAGACTGCCTTTTCATAATTTCTAAAATGATGTTAATTCAAAGTCCAGATTTTTTTGCTGTAAAAATCCATATATTGTCCCTACTTAACATTTTTATGATATGTGATTATCATTGTATATTTCTAAAATGCTTATTTCCTATGATTCTTAAGGTAATATCAAAAATCAATAGATGGGGCCAGAGCGGTAGCACCATGGTAGGGCATTTGCCTTGCATGCAGCTGACCCAGGAAGGACATAGATTCGATTCCCGGAATCCCAGACGGTCCACCTAACCAGGATAAATTTCTGAGCTCAGAGCCAGGAGTAACTCCTGAGAGCTGCCAGCTGTATCCACAAACCAAAAACCAACAAACAAGCAAAAATACCTCAATAGATAAAATAACCCAAACAGTTTCTAGATAAGAATCTAAATACTATTTCTAAATGAAACAAATACTGTTCTAAAATCAGTATTTTTCCAAAAAAAAAAAAAACTGTTCTACTATAATAAACCTTTTCTCACAGACCCCAGCTGTGAAAATTAGCAATAATCTTATTCCAATAAAATAATAAAATTTCTTGATTTACAGAACTCAAGTCAATATGTTAACATCTCATTATTTGCTACCTGACAGTTATCATTACAGTTTATCTTTCATAATATTTCAACCTAATATTCATTTTTACATACTAAAAATCTTATTTGTCAATATTGTTGTTGTTGTTGCTGTTTTAATTTAACTGATTTTTATAAATTCCACATTTCCTCTGCCTTTCAATTTTATTTTCCTTCACAATATGTTTATTGATTGGTCAATGCTCTCCTGACTTTTTTGCTAACCATGTAAGATGGGAGAGACCTAATGATGGCTAGGTAGGAAGATATCTACAGACAATATTAAAGTTCCAAGATCCAAAATTTATGTAAGAAATTAGAACTATTTCTTGACAGTCTTGAATAACAGGTTTAATTCATGTTTACATACATAATCCCATATCCCTGTGCACCTTTATTTTAAGGAGAAAATTTGGCATATTTTTATCAAGCACTGTGATGTTGAGTGGTAATAAGATTTTAAAAAGTATATATTAAATAAACAGTTTTATTAATAAACATATCTAAGAATTAGTGTTAATATAGAACAATTTATGTGTAGCTATGCATCTAAATTTATACAAATGGAGCTTGAAATCCAGAGTTTCTCACAGAATATTTAATACTTCCTGTTTCTCATCCTTCTGGAAACACTTTGAGAAGAGACATGCATAGAATTTGGCACTTAACTTTGAGTTAAGAAGGCAGAGGTGCACTTTAATGAAGAATAAAATAAACAGAATAATCTAGACCTTGAACTTCAGAAAAAGGTTCTAATTGAATGTACACAATCTCTATTTGAAGCTTTGGGATTGACTCTTTCCCCTCATTTCCACAATCTGCTCCGACCACCATATCTTATTGGAATTATTTCAAATCACTGAACACATCTTGAAGCTTTCAAAAATAAAGCTCTCCCTTTCGAATTGCTTCCCACAATAGAGTTCTTAACATAGCAGCCAATGAGTTTATGGCAGTGACAGTTTCTTTAGCTATATGTGTGTAAATGGCATAGGAGGAGAGAGATGCTAAGAATATAGATGTTTAAAATATTTTAACCAGTATGAACCTACTTCCAGATGTTTACAAGTTTTCATTTTTAAAATATGTGTGGTGTCAATGTTTTATAAAACATATGTTTATAAAGAATGATTTTCCCATTCAACAAGAAAATCATAAATTAAGATAATTTTATGTTTAGTTTTTTAATTAGAATATAGTTAACTTTTTCATAATGGGAAGTATTAATAATTCATATTTGGATTAGAAGCATAGATTACTCCAAGTGAACAATAGGCCATGTTTCAAGTTGGAGACAAATTGGATAAAACAAGAAGAAAAAGATCAATACATTTCAAGATATAAAAATAAAATAACTTCTATTGATAACAGATTAAAAAATAAGCCACACACTAAAGAAAACATCTGCATCTAAATGTTGTAAAGTTTTAACAACCATTAGAGGGATTGTGAATTAATAAAGCAAGACTAAATAATCTAAGAAAATGTTCCATAAATAGGCTGGCAAAGAAGAAGTGAAGGTCCTAAAAAATGATGAGTTACATAATAACTTAGGTAGAAAAAGTGAATAAAATGTCTAGCAATGATTTAAGATATTAACAAACCTCTGAATGTTTGAGTAATTGTAAAATCCAAAGGTAATTTTTGGTGTGTTATATTTGCATATAACCACTTGTAAACTTATAAATTATAGAGCAGTCATAACAATGAATAAAGTATATCTGTATGTAATTGCATGCATAACATAGCCATGGAAAGTTATAAAGTAGAAATGAACCCAGTAGGATAAAATAGTTAAAGTTTACACATTTAATACACATATTATTATTAATTACTTCTGCATATATGGAAAAATACAGCAGGGTTCCTGTATTAACATATGAATCTATGTTTACTAAATATGCATATAATACTCCAACAATTTTGATAAAGTCAGTAAGAATAAGCATTAACTTGCCAATTTATTAAGGATGACTCTCTATAGGCAATGGTAATGGTGAAAGACTACAGAACTAGGGAAACTGTTGTGTATGTTCTTACATAAATTAATATTCAGATAAACTGTGTGAAGTTTTAAAAATTAATTACAGAGACATGGTAAACTTGCATTGATCTAAAATATCTTGGGAAAATCCTCTCAAAGATTAAAAATTTGGGCTGAATTAGTGTATTATGGAATAGGAACTAGTATCTTAGGTATCATACAGTGAACATTTGGGAATCCAGAATAGTGTTACAAACACTATCTCAGTTAATTTAAGTTAAGAGCAATGACCGTTATACTAGTTCATGTAAACTATGTGATTCTAAATTTCCATTAATCATGTTTTTATGGAAACATTGTGCATGTTTTTGTATTAATAAGTGACATTTTTCTGGCATAGAGCTACTGGAATATTTGCCAATTTGCCATTTAGTCAACCATCCCCCTGCTCACTATATGAAGCTCACCACAAAGAGTGATGTGTGCAGTTAGAGAAACAACTATGCTGAGAACTATCATAACAATGTCAGTGAGTGAGGAATGTAGAAAGCATGTCTCGAATACAGGTGGGGTCTGGGGAGAAAAGAGCTGGGGGCATTGGTGATGAGAAGGTTGCAAGATGAAGGAAATGCTGTCTAGTCCAATCTTTATGGAAAGCAATATGGAGATTCCTCCAAAAGCTGGAAGTTGAGTCCCATATGATCTATACCACTCCTAGGGATGTACCCTAGGAATATAAAAATACAATACAAAATCCCCTTCCTCACAGCCATATTCATTGCAGTGCTGTTTACAATAGACAGACTATGGAAACAGCCTAGATGTCCCTCAATAGATGAATGGCTAAAAAAACTGTGGTACATATATACAATGAAATATTATGCAGCCATCAGAAAAGATGAAGTCATGAAATTTTCCTATACATGGATGTATATGGAATCTATTACGCTGAGTGAAATAAGTCAGAGGAAGAGAGATAGACACAGAATGGCCTTACTCATCTATGGGTTTTGAGAAAAATAAAAGACATTTGTGTAATGATTCTCAGAGATAAGAGAGAGGAGGACTGGAAGGTCTAGCTCACGACATGAAGCTCACCACAGAGAGTGATGGGTACAGTCACAGAAATAATTACACTGAGAACCATCATAACAAAATGTGACTGAATGAGGGAAGTAGAAAGCCTGTCTAGAGTACAGGACAGTGTGGGGTGGGAAGGAGAGACACTTGGGACATTGTTGATGGGAATGTTGCACTGGTGAAGGGTTTTTTTTTATACAAAATACTAAACAAAAAATAAATTAATATATTTTTAAAATAAATAAAGTATTATTCTATACACTATGTGTAGAAATAGTGCCTGGGAGAGAGCTTGAAGGCAAAGATTAAATAGTGTTTATATTTCAGAAGGTCACATTCTAATATTGGAGAGATAACCACAAACACACACACACATGTGAGCAGGCACACACACAACTCACTCATAATTTACAATGTAATGGGGTAATTGAATTGTAGTAAGGAAATGATCTTGGAAATGAGGAATGGGCTCTTGGAGGAGGTGAAAATCTATACTGAGTTGTGAGATGAACAGGGATTTGTCAGCTGAATAAGCAATAGCAGAACATTCTGACATGATTAACAATAAACATGTAGGAAGCATCCTATTCACAGTGTCATATTCACAACTATATTAAGAATTAAAAATACATTATATGTGTTAGGCACTGTTTTTGTAATTTATATTCATTGATTCAATCATAGCATAAACTCAAAGATTATCATCAACTCCAAATATCAACCGTGTATAAAATGTGAAAATAAGAGGCTAGCGCAGCAGGTAGGACACTTGCATAGCCAGTTGTTCACCTGGATTCCATCTTTGGCATCTCATATGGTCCCCTGAGCTCACCAGAAATGATTCCTGAGGATAAAACAATGAGTGTCCCCTAAGTGTTGTTGGGTATGGACCAAACACAACCACCCCTAATTAGAAAAAAAAAACAAATAAAATTTAAATAACTTGCTCAAATAATATGTGACTGTCTTTTCTTTAAGTAAAAAAGGTTTAATTTAGAAATCTGAGAAAGGTGACAGAGAGGATAAGAAAAAAGAGAATAATAGGCTAGAGAGAACTCCAGTTTTGCTAAAGGTGGAAAGAACTGCAGTAAAAATCTCTGAGCTAAAGTATGGAAGCATGTTGTGCACATCACAAGATGTGAGAAGCTGGTGACATGTGTGTACAGGTACTATGTGCCAAAAATATGACATTGTCTTAATTATAGCAGAAATCATAGAAAAGTAGAATTCAGGAACTTAGATCTCAGAGATTAACTGCTCTTAGATATTATACCCTTTTAAAAAATATGTCATAGGAAAGGATATAAATTAGGGTTCTAATTATCACAGATTGTGTTCTGTACTAATTAATTTAAACTTTCTCCAATTAGCTACAGAGAATCATTAGGTGGTTCGGAATAGAATACATATTTTGAGAGTAAAATGTTTGGTAGCATCAACATTTAATATGAGTAAAACAAGAAAATTTTTGAGTTGTATTCTGGAAAGAAGACCTCAGCAGAGTAGTAGCTAATAAATTTGAGAGGCATAAATCAAAGTCTCTGCAGTTATTGAAATGAGAATTAGTGAGAACTTGCTAAAAGAAATAATCCGCATAAATAGAATGCATTGGATAGATTGCAATATTTAGGAGACTAAACTGATAATATTAACTATGGCAAGTATGCTATATGAAAGCCTCTACGCTAGGGCATGAGAAAGAATAAAGACCCTTGAGTTTGTAACTTGACTCGAAATTCTAAAATCTTAAAGCTAATAAAATTCAAGCAGAACAAAGTTGTATAGAATGAAATTTATTATTTTAATGAGGAGAAAAAGTTAACCTATAAAGTCAGTGTTTATAATTGTTCAACTTACATGGTAATACAGTATTATAAACCTCAATAGATTTACTTGGTTCTTTATATATATATAGGAGTGTGTGTGTGTGTATATATATATATATACATATATATATGTGTGTGTGTGTGTGTGTGTGTGTGTGTGTGTGTGTGTGTGTGTGTTTGCATGGATATACCTATGTATTTAGTTTTTGGGCCACCCCTAGTGGTGCTCAGAGGTTACTCCTGGCTTTGCACTCAGAATTACTCCTGACAAGTTGGGGGTGACTTTGGGATGCCAGCAATAAAACACAGGCAAAGGCCCTGCCCAAGGTTTTATATATATTTATATACACACAGGTATATGTGTATATGTATACAAACTCATATATATATATATTTCATTTGATTGTTTGGGAACAACACCCAAAACAAAAAACACACTCAGGGCTAACTCTTGTTCTTTGTTCAGGTCTCACTACTGGCAGGGCCTTGAGAATCAAATTTCGGTCAGCTGTGTGCAAGATAAGAGCTCGCTACCCACTACATTAGCAAGCCAGTTCCTTCATCCTTCTTATTAATAAATAATAAAATGTAATCTAAAATAATGCAAGGATATTTTAGTTTAGAATTTAAAAAATAATTTGCCAAATTGAGGCTAGAGTAATAAGTTCTCATTCCTTTAGGCATATCAAGTATTAAAACTGAATATTATAGTAATAGGTATATTAAAATTATAAATGCTAGAATCACTTAAAAGTAATTAAATTACTAACTTGCTAGAAAGTTACTAGAAGAGAAATGAGGCTTGTCACATAAGTTCAAAGAATTTCCAAGGTAAAATAAAAATTTTACATTTTTGCTCCATTATTAGGAGGATAAAAATAGAAACCTATGCCAAAACAAACAAGCCTATCTTCTACTATTTGTTTTAAGAGAGTAACTTAAAACAATCAAACCAAATCAAAACTTATATCAATTATCTTGACACTGCATTATGTTAAAAATTTTTATTTTTTATTAAATTTATTTAAAGAAAATGCATCACATAGTTGACATAACAGGTCATAATACATTTGTTTTATGATGATTAAAAGCAAAGTTATTTAAAAAGAATAGAAAATAGAAAGATAAACTAAAGAGAAGAAAGAAAAAGGAAAGAAGAGCAAGTATCTTTTTGAAAATTATTGATTCACCAATGAATTTATTAACGCACTAGCAGAAGGTTTAGTAAACTCTTTTTAAGGATATGAGTTAAAGAAATACAATAAAAATGGTGTGAGAGTGGCAAAGTTGTTGTTTGCATAGGCCCAGCAAAATATGGGGGAAATAGAAAGGAAAAGCCTTGGCCTAAATACAAGAGGACCTTACACCTGAAGTGTTCTGGCATAAGACCAAATCTGGGCTCCAGGCATAATAGGTTGTTTTACCCCTAAGTTTTTCTCTGTGGTCCCAGTGAAATTTTTTCACACAATTGCTATTGTTGGTCTCAGATTTCTGTAGTTTGAGATCCTGGTTTTTGTGCATATCCTATATTGAAATCAGGATGATGTGGAGCATCCTCTAGTTATCCTCATTATTAGAGGGCAATGCGGAGAGCCCTACTCTGAAAGCAGTTGGTTGCTGTTGCTAAGTCGTCTGGGTGTTAAAAGGATACTCTTTGAAGTAAGTCGATGCCAGGGCAGTGATAGGGTCTTCCTTGGTAGAAGTTTGCTTCCTGGTGATGCTATAGAAAACCATGGTTGTTTCTGTAGATGATATCCATGGTTCAGGGGTGAATGGACAATGCCTGTTCTTCTGAGGCCTAAGCCAAGTCATTATGACAATGTTCAGGATGTAAGGCACAACTTCATTACAAACTTTGTGTGTTGCTATCTCTATTAGATGAGAACTTGTTTGCTGTGTAATAAATTTGCATTTTAATGTACCTATGCAAAAAAAAAAAAAAAGGAACAATGCCACAAGGTATTATTGGTGCATATGGGGGGTAGGTCGAATCTTAGTGACTGATGATATTTGCGCATGAGCATACAGGTCTGCCATACCTATGTCCGTTTAATGTACATATGCAATATACAGTATGCCTATGTTGTATACTGTCCTTCTTCCCTTGGCTTACCAACTTACAAGCTCATTTCTAGTCCTTCACTCCCTCTTTCCCACTTGTTAATACCCCACATTTAACCCTTTTTACCTTTAGTTCTTCGCTCCTCACGAAGCAGATCATTCATTATCCTCACTCAAGCCAGCTGCCCACCAGCTCCCAAAGTGAAAAGATAGACTCTCAGCCTGAGAAGAAACCAATACTTTGTTGCTATTGAACTACTCCTTTCAGCAGCCTCCCTTTCCTCCACCTATCTTCACTGTGGACCTTTGCTTGCTACCAGGCTGGTTTCTGAGAAGTCCCCGCTCAAGGACATTTCCTGATATGGGACTGCTGGAGCCATTTTTCAGACTCCACAAGGCCAAATCACAGGTCAAAGTGACGCCCCAGATTTTACATTACACCCCCCAACTATTTCTAAAAAATTAAAAGGGATATGTATATCTCATTTAAATATATTAGATGTATTCCCTTGACAGCTAAACACTTATTGAATATGCTCTTATATATTGGACAATTTTCCCCACTGTTTTTTTTTTTTCTGATCTGTTCAATAAAGAATTTTGGTAGAAAAGTCTTTTTGTTTAGAGTTCATGTTAGAACCAAGATATGGGGATTGTTGGACATGTTAAAATATTTTTACAATAATTTAAACAGAATCATCATAAACTCATACCCTAGTATATAATTTGCCATACATGAGTTGCTTTGACCTAACAAGGTATTTTAGCCACTTTGAATTTTAGTTTATTTTTGCATAATATGTACTTTGTAGGAATAGTTGAAAAATTATTCATAGTGTGTGAAAGCAATGTGGGCCGAGTACTGTGGTAGGGAATTTGCCTTGCAAAGTTAACCTGAATTAAATTCCTGACAATCTTTATGGTTCCCCAACCACTAACAAGAGTAAGTCCTGAACACAGTGCCAGAAGTAACCCTTGAGCATTACAGGTCATGATCCCAAAATAAAAAAACAAAAAACAAAAACAAATGAACAAACAAACAAGAAAAGTATGTGGTATAAATAAATGTACACCTAACACTACATAACTAGGTACTATAATTTATTTCCTAAAATTATGCTGAAATGGTCATCATGTGTCAAGTTTTACTCTATTTGTTCTAACTCTACGTTAACCAAACTTTCGTTCTGATAATCAACACAGTATCAGGGAAGCCTCGAATGTAACTCCCTCTTTATATAATGGAGAGTCTAATTTCCCTTTTTCTGCTTTGTTTTTGTAACACACGCAGTGGTGTTCAGGGAACAGTCCTCGAAGGGTTCCAGGGTTCCATTGGCTCTGAAGGAAATAGCTCCACCCACTGTACTATCATTCTGGCCTCTGGTTTCCCTTCATCTACACCTTGGTAAGGAAAGATTTCTTCAAAAATATTTTCCCCTGGTTACACTACATCGACAAAAGAGGACTTGCTCATTCCAGAGACCTTGAATCCTGGTCAGTCAACCAAACATTTAGGCCTAAAGACCTAGTTGTATATGAAGTTCAGCTGAAGCAATATCCATTTTTCTCTGTTCACCTTTTCTATTGTTTTGAGCAGAAACAACAAGACAGTTACTGGATGATTCTAATAGAACACGACAATTTGATACTTCACTTTATAGTTATAGCAACTTCCTACAAGCAAGGAAAATACAAGTACTTTCCATTTTTAGGTACTTGACTATCTAAATCCACTATATAGGCTATTTACAGCCCCTATTTCCAAACAATATTTCCTTGAGGTAAAAAAAACAAAATCAAGCTTTAAAAGTAAAAAAATAATTCAATAAAATATAATAAATGTTCATATTATTTATTATATATAAGTATATAATTTTCCCTTAAAGAAAGCAAATTGAAGTATTTTTTGTTACCCACCAATAGATGCTTAGGCCAACTAAGGATAAAGAAAACATTAATCCTATTTCTGCTTTATGCTTTTGACCATTTAGGTTATAAATTCATAAATCTAAGGAGACCAAAACTTCATTTTCAACCCTACAAGTGATGCATTTAATGCATCAGGATGTAAATCAGCAGGATCTCTCAGCATGATCCGGTAGTGTAATCCTGTCATAAAATATTTCTCTCGTTCTGCCAAACAAGTAGTGGACCCTCCTAGGGACTAGCTCATTGACTTGGCAACTGAGAACCCATCATACTCAAAGCTGGTAAGTCACAAACCCAGACACAACTCCTGACATTCCTTGGAGAGGAAGCAAAGCTTAATTTAGATAATCCCCTTTGCAAAGTTATTAGTTGATCCAAACCAGACCTGGTCAACTAAAGACATGCTGCTCCTATGTTTTAGAGATACCTCAAGTACAAATAGCTTCTGGTTGCATTTGGAGGATTAAGAATTATTTGAAGATTAGAGTAAGAGTAATTAATAAACCCTTTGAGATATACATAAGCAATTCCTTATCGAACTCTGACTTTCTAGCTACTCAAATGGAGGGGGTCACATTATTTTGTTGTTACTCCTAGAAAGTGAATGGCAAGGTTTCTCTAATTCCACTTTTAAATATGAAAATCAGTAATAAACAAAATAAGGAAAGTATGTTGTATATTATATAGAGATATTTTGGCTTATAAATACACTTTACTTCCCAGGTATTTATGGAAGAATATTCATGCTTTAATAGTATAAATTTCCCAATATACCAGCTTAATTGTGTTCTTAGCAATAGGAAGTAGACAAAAATGTATGGATTTGGCAACCACTGATGGTCACCCCAGTCCTAGTCATCTGTGAGACAATTTTATAATTGAGAACCTAGCAGAAAGATGTGAAGAGCAGAAGGAAACAATATGTAATTTTTTGTGCAAATGAAAGAAATTAATATTAAACTAAAATTTTAAGTCATTTAATAATGAAATACAATATGCTGGAAAAGGGAATTGTTTTAATTCTAAGAAAATCATTACTTAAAACATGATATAATTCATATGTTTCAGAAAATGTGACTTTTCTTTAAATAGAATTAAATGAGAGGGACCAAATCTGAATATATATGCATGTTCTGGAGAACATATGTCAGCGGCCTGCAGTTGATCTCAAACCTTGACTCAGTTGTACTGATGAACAGAGAAAATAGCTATTAAGCACTTACCCTTTTAAAAAAATGACCATTTCAAGGCAAGAATTTCTCAGTAGAAAACAGTACCAGGTACCATATCAAAAATCATGATGGAGACAACCAAAATGATCTGAAAGTAAGGTAGAAGGGATGGATATACTTTTTGAAAAAAGAAAGTGAAAAGAACAAAAGAAATAAAAATGAGAAGAAAGGAAAAGAGAAAAAGACAAAGATGAGGATCTTTGAACATGAATGACAGTCAGGAAACTATTTATTTGTTTATCTATTTATTTATTTATTTATTTTAGTTTCTGGGCCACATCCGGTGTTGCTCAGGGATTACTTCTGGCTATGCGCTCAGAAATTGCTCCTGGCTTGGGGGACCATATGGGACACCAGGGGATCAAAATGCGGTTGGTCCTAGGCTAGCGTGGGCAAGGCAGAAGCCTACCGCTTGAGCCACCACTCAGGCCCCAGAAAACCATTTATTTTTGTAATTACCAGTGAATCATTTCAGGTTTTCCAATATTTTTAATATAAGTTTTATTTTAACTATAGTGGCTTACATATCGTTCACAGTAATATTCCAGGTACATATTAACATTGAATCACGAATCATTTCAGGTTTTCCAATATTTTTAATATAAGTTTTATTTTAACTATAGTGGCTTACATATCGTTCACAGTAATATTCCAGGTACATATTAACATTGAATCAGGGGAATTCCCATCACCGAATTGCCCTCCCTCCACCTCCTTTCCCATCCTGCCTCCCTTATCCTCCACCCTCACCCCAGGGGCTTCTAGATTGAGTGGCCCCCTCTGTGTGTTTATTACTTAGTGATCTTATAACTGTTTGGTCTTGGTACCTCCATTACTACCCCCTCCAATTGGGAGGCGGGACTAGATAGTTCAAGTTATGTGGTTTTGTTTGAAGAAGAGAAAAGTTATAAAATGGGGTAAAAATTAACTACACCGACAATAGGCAGAGTCCTTCTAGAGGATCTCATCCTCGGTTTGAGAGACGAAGGGGAAAAAAGAAGGTGAAACACCACAACAATTCAAAAAGAGGAATCAAATAAGATATCCAGTGAGCACTGCAGCAATAAAGATTTGCACCACATAATTGCCATAGTCTTGAGATAAAAACATGACAGAGCGCAAAAAAACGAAGAGAAAAGAAGAAAGAAAAAGTAAATATATAAATAAAAAAGTGGACAACTACTTCAATATCCACCCCAAAACAAAACAAAAAAATCAACAAAAACTAGATAAACGAGAAAAAAAGAGATTATTTTGTACTTTTTGTCTTTCTTTTTTTTCCCTCCTGCATAGGTTTTCCAATATTTTAATGATATCGTGATAGCTTAAGTATCAGAGATAGACCAAGATTTGTTCATTATCAATAGAGAAAGAAGCAAAGAACCAAAATTTATTTTGACAGCTTGTTAAAAGATAAAACATAAAATATTTAGTAGAAATATACTTTTAAAATATCCAGAGTCACACCTACAGAGTAAAATACCATATGGTTTACTAAGGACAATATTAAAGAAATATCCGTCTTTTAGAAAAGGCACATCTATCTCTATCTCCAAAAGAAAGCAGCCTACAAGACTTCAATTTTTGTTAAAATATATTAATAAATAGAGAGAAATATATGTAGTTCTACTTAAAAAGATGTTAACTTTGAATGTTCCTTCACACAACTTTTCCCTTCCTCAATAAATATAAATTATTAATACAATTATTTAAATGATATCAGTTTAAATTGTCAGTGCTTTATTGGAAATATTTGCTGGAAATAATTTCCAATAAATACTATTTATTGGAAATATTTACTGGAAATAGCCTTCAAATAGCTTTTGACTCAATGTGACAATAGATGAGGGTTCATCTCAGTGAAAAAAATTTTTTAATCACAATAATAGTCTGTAGAACCCTAAATCAAATATAGTTTAGGTATACATGTTACAGGTATGTGGCTGGGTTATAGTGAAAGTACTGTAGAAAAAATTTTTTTCAGGAGTATTTTAAACTACAAACATTTAATCACTCACCAGTCTGTGTTAATTCCTACCCAATTTAGTTACAGTTATACATTTTAGCCCATGATAATACAAATAAGTCAAGTCAAACCTTTTAGAGTAGAGATGGAAGTCATAGGGCTGGCACCTTTCAGATTCTATAAACCAATAGTAAAGAGTATTTTCTTTACATAAATGTTTAATTGCAGTTGCTGTGATTATGTTTACTTTCAACATAAAGTTGGAGTTGGAAAATCTTAAATGGATGATGATATCAAGAGACATTCTGCTACAGTGAGGAAAGCAGGACCAGGAATGAATTCTATATCCCAGTTCTATAACCAGCGAGCTTTGCTACCGGGCATGGGCTACTCAATTGCATAGTCTGCTTGTTATCTGTCAAGTAAAGGAACCAGCAGTCCTCTTAGGTACCTTCTTGATTTAGAACCAAAAACCTCTAGATCCAACCAACACAATGGTACTGATTCAATTCTAGCAACACAGGGGCTCAAAGTGCACAAGAAGTAAGACTTCTTCAAAGCAATAAAATACTTAGAAGAAAATGCTGCTATTGAGCAACAAACTTGTTTATATTGAAGTCATGTTTTGAATTGTCCATCATATTAGTAATAGAAAAATAATCTAATGAGGAAATACTGTAGAAAAATTGAATAATGTAAGAAAATAGGTTTAGGGTACTCCCTTTCAAGCCCCACTCCTTGCATTGAAGGACCATTTTTGTTAGTTTCTCTTTTCCTTTAATAAACATACCTCCCAAACATACACACTGGTTTAGTAAATTGTAAGAAAAAATACTTAACAAGAACAAGAAAGCATAAAATGTAGTACGCAAGTTCATTTTAGCTTTTAAGGTCTTCGAGTCTCATTTCATTCTTCTGTCATAATTCCGTTTATAAAACATAGGTAAAGATAGTCTAAGATACTTAAGAAGAAAAATAAAAATCTCTTGAATCAATTTTACAGCAAACAATTTTCTGATAAAATATGTGAATTTTGTTTATCTCTGGTGCATGATCCCTAAATTAAAAAAATCTTGTTTTGCACACATTTAAGGAAAGTTATTAAAAAAATTCAAGCTACTGACTTCCTATTTTATAGAATAGGGAGGCTCTATTTTTCTTTGTTGTTATGTCCTATAAATTTATTCATAAATGTTTATTCTACACATTTATCAAAATATTTAGTCACAATGTTTAGCTGTAAAATCAAATCATTTTTATAAAATTCACATAGATCTGAAAAACTGAACATTAGAGAAATTTGTGCCAAATGCTAAAAAAATCCAAATATTTAAAGAGGGAAATAAGAAACTACTACTTTATTATTGACATACTTGTAATATAGTCCTCATAAGTTCACATTTCTTTTTATATTAAAATTTAATTTAGTTTTCTATTTTTTTAAACTAACACATACTTAAGAGTTGCCAGAGAAGTAGTAATAACAAATACATAAAAATATATTTTTTGGAACACAACAATCCTCACCTGTTTTTTTCATGAATCTTTAGGATTTCATTAGTCTGTTGAAGAAGTTGCTTCTCTAGCTTATATGTTGATAATGAATTCTCCAGAAGTTGTATTTCAAGACGAGAAGTTTGATTTAGTACCTTAAGATAAAACATGAAAGCATTTCAAACTTTAATCACTAAGAATAAGATATTTTTAATTTAAATTTTTGTATCTCTTGGGAAAACATTTCTTCTAAAATTACTCATCAAATGGTCTAAATTCTTATATTTTTTTAGTTTAAGACTGAATTTGCAGTTATATAAGAAAATTCAATTGCTAAATTTTTTTGCTTCGATTGCACATACTGAATGCTGAGAAAATGTCCTGTCCTAGATGCCTTAGATCTCTATACTTTTCTTTTTCCTTTTTTTTTTTTTTTTGGTTTTTGGGTCACACCCGGCGATGCTCAGGGGTTACTCCTGGCTGTCTGCTCAGAAATAGCTCCTGGCAGGCAAGGGGGACCATATGGGACACCGGGATTCGAACCAACCACCTTTGGTCCTGGATCTGCTGCTTGCAAGGCAAACACCGCTGTGCTATCTCTCCGGGCCCAGATCTCTATACTTTTCTAATTTTAAATGTTCTATTCAAAATAAAAAACGGAAAAGAAAAAGAGAGTTAAACCTGAGGTTTACTGAGTTGGAAAGTAGATAGGATCTTATATGGAATAGCAGTCAAACTAGATAATTGTTGTACTTGTATCTCTCTCTCTCTCTCTCTCTCTCTCTCTCTCTCTCTCTCACACACACACACACACACACACACACATTTTCTCCTAGAAAAGCTTTCTAGAAAATTTTTTCTAGAAAATGTGAATCTTCAACTCTTTTTGAATCACTAGACTCATAGCGATGATGAGAAATTCTAGAAAGTTATATCAATCTAAAAGATTTTGCTCTATAAATTATGCTAAGAGAACATTTCCTCCTTTTCTGCATTTTTGTTTTGATTTTTGGGGAACAAACCCAGAAGTGCTCAGTGTTTATTCCTGGTGAGCTCCAGGAGCTATATGGGGTGCCAGGGATTAAACCCAGCTTTGGGAGCCAGAGAAGTGGTGCATCGGTAAGGCGTTCAGCTGACCCAGGATGGGCCTTGCTTGATTCAATCCCCTGCATCCCATATGTTTCCCCAAGCCTGAGCACATAGCCAGAAGTAACCTCAGAGCATCACCAGGTGTGGCCGAAAACCAAACCAAACCAAAACAAAACAAAACAAAAAACAAACAAAAACAAAACAGGTTTGGTATACAAGACAAGGACCTTACCAGTTATATTGGGCCTCTTTCCTCTTTTTTCTGTAGCAGATATTTAAACTCAGGGATAGGTCCTGTGTTTGGAAAAAAACTCCTTTTCTAAATAATGATGATAGACTCAGAATCAGAGTTAAGCTATTGAAGAATGCAGGAAGAGGGATATATTTACAGAGTAATAAGACAGAGATTGGAGTGAGTTGAGTTGATTTCTGGGGGCTAGAGAGAAAATACTAGAGCATGAGATAAGGACAAAGTAGATTGAACTAAAATGACCAGGTTTGATAGCCAACACTGCCGGGGGATGATCCCTGAGCAGGGCCAAGAGTAAGCCCTGAGCACAGCCAGATGTGGTAAAAAAAAAAAAATTTAAATGCTGTAGTGACACTATTAAAGAAAGTACTAAAACAAAAGCCAAAATGAAAACCTCATAGAAATTATATAATATTGTACAGGATCATTTATGTAAATAAAAGCAGTGGAAAACAAAGAAATGTTTAAATGCAAGCACACCATCACATGAAATAAAGATAATCTCTAACCCCATATATATCCTTCAGTTGTGCTGGACTTGATCTCACCCACTTTTGTCTATGCCCAGCCCCAAAGTGTTGAGGCCAAGGAGAAAAGGGTGAAATGGCAGATGGGGGCATGTTTTAAAGTGTTAAGTTGCTACGATTCATTTGTCATAAGCATTGAGTGTTTATGAATTAAAATTGAGAACCAGTCTACACATTACTATTAATGACCAAATAGCATATTCATGGAGTTTAAAAAAAAATAAAGCACGTTCCTATTTTAAAGTATTTTATTTGAGGAAAAGGTAGTAAGAGGATCTGTGACATTAAGGTAGAAAGATAAGCAGTCAGAGGAAAACTAGTAAAGAATGCAAAGATCAGAGAACCACAAAATAGAACTCACAACTAGTACACACTGTTTCATCTGGAAAATATTTTTGCTTTTTATTAAGTGGAAGAAAAATATAAATTAATAAATGAGGGGATCAGACACTGATGATTTGTTAATATTTTGCACAGTACTTGACAAAGATTATTCATTAAATGTTATTTTTTGTAATTTATTGAACATTAAAATGCTAATGTTGGTTGAATAAACAGCATATTGTCTCACTCAAAGACAATATATATAAAATACAAGATGTCTTTGTTATTATTGGACTTTAGCTTTGCTTTCTGATATTCTCAAGTATTATTTTTTTATTTTAAAAATCTCAAAAATAAATTTTTCTCCAAATCTACTAGGAACATAAATAGAGCATTTTCGAATTATAAGTAAAGCTATCCATATCTCAATCAGGAAACTGTTAAATCTCCAAATTTTTCCCTATTTTACTCTGCCTCTAGTCTACTTTTCACATACCAATCAGAATGATCTCTTTAAAACATAAAATTAATCACATCAGTTCTTATGTTAATGAGTTAATGACTTCCTTTCACAAATAGAATCTCAAAATCTTTAGCTTCAAGGACAAATTCCTTGTATCATCAGGGCTCTGCTTATTTTTCAGACCTTTCTTTCTGACATGTCCTCTAGACTTAATAGGCTTCAACAATTAAGGTCTTTCTTTCTTCTACCCCAACATGCCAAATTCATTTCCAGCTTTGTGCTTTGAACTTAGTTTTCTCTGGCTGGAATGTTTACTCTTCCTCAGGTGATGGCTGGGTTCTCCTTGCTCAAAGAGACTCTGCAAAGAGTCCCCCACATCACCACCCTGAAGTTCTCATGTTGGATTTCTTTATGTACTCCTGACTATTAGAAAACATCTTGAACCTTCACTATTTGCTGACTTTCTGGACTAAAGGAATGCCAGCAGTAGATAGACAGGGCTGCTCCATCTGGAACCCACCCAAGCTTTCCTGTTCAGAAGCGGGTGCTACCCCAGTGTGCTTAGGATACTGATTGGAAGAAATGCTGGATAATGCACAGTGAATTGCTTTTCAAGTTAAGTAATGGTTGGTTCAAGAGAGAGTAAGAGGATCACATGATTACCGAGCTATGTTTCAGTTATGATAGCCTAAATCTAAGGCAGTATCTGAAAGGGGGCAAGGAACAAATCTCAGAAGTTCAGGCTAAGTCTTCTGAGTTAGGCTAAGTGGGGTCATCTCAGGTCAGTTTTGAGCACAAATGCCAATTCCGTCTTTTCCCCTTACTTTGACCCAGTTGCTGCTTTATTTCAGCTCTCTCCAGTGATGTATTAAAATGGGCCTAAAGTTCAAAAGTGGGCAACTGAAAAGAATTATACAGGAAACTATGATAAATTGACCACTTTCTTGCCTTGTGTCTATATGGAACTTGCTGGTTAGAAATAATCTATGTGTTCCATTAAAATGACAAAAAGCATTTGTTTCTTTCACCAAAACACATTCCAAAGCACATCACTGAGAAAGCAAGAAGAAAAAGAGAGCAGAGAAAAATAAAAATGAGAATGATGCTATGTGAAACTAGCCCCCCAAACAATTTCAAAGCTCAAAAGCTCTAGAATATTCCACAGAATAAAGAAATCATAAATTGATTTCAAATCATAACTTGGTTTGAAGTTTTTAAACTATCAAAACTTTTCCTTTTGTAATCACAGTGCTTGAATAAAGATGCTATTAAAAATAAAAAAAATCCTTTTAAAATCAACAAAATTTAGAAATAAAAATGGGATGAAGGGAGATTTAGGACATTGGTGGTGGGAATGTTACACTGGAGATGGGGGGTGTTCTTTACATGACTGAAACCTAATCACAATCATATTTGTAATCAAGATGTTTAAATAAATAAAAATATTAAAAAATAGTTTCTCAAAAAAAGTGGCCTAAAGGATTTCAGCCAGTTCTCATTACTTACTTTGAACTATGTCCTCATTTTTCTTCAACTGCTCATTTAATTAACAACTAAAATTGTATTAAATTCATTACTAATAATATAGCACTAAAACAAAGGTATAGATTTAAGCATAATATAGAAAGACCATGAAACAAAATTTCTGACACTGATTCTTAATTTTAAAATAAATAATGTCAACTCTGTATAATTATACTTTAAGTTTTCAAATAAAAACTATAAGCTAAGGTAGAATGCTTGGCAATTAGATTTTGACATACAAATGAGAAATACAGATAGAAGAAATGAGTTAGAGAACCCCGAAATTTTCACTATCAAATAAATAATTGGGGAAGGGGACAGAAAGTTGGTAGAGTGGGTAGGACACATTCTTTGCATGGCATTGACTTGGGCTTGATTCCTAGTACCACAATATGGTCTCCAAGTCTGCCAGGTGCAATTCCTGAGAACAGAGCCAGGCGTAAGTCTTAAGCCTAGTTATATGTTGTCCCAAAACAAAACAAAACCAAACAAAAATAAAAACAACCCAAAAAATAAAGCACAACAAAAAAAACTTTTTGGTGAATGATAGTACATGTTACCAAGTATTATTCTATAGGTTATCTGTTAGTATATAAGGGGATAAAGATCACTGAGACATGTTGAGGTTTCTGTCCTAACCAAGTTAAACAGAATCACTGGTAGTGTATCAAGAAGCTTGAATTTGAGTCTACAGGTAAGACAAATAAGAGGTGATCAGTAATTCTTCAGAACACTCCATCACAATGCTCAACTCACCTAACTGAAACTTTATCATTGATTCCTAATTTTAAAAACCACGGGGGGGGGATAAAAAATAAATTAAAAAATACATTATAAGGGGCCAGAACTGTAGTGCAAGCTGTAGGGCGTTTGCCTTGCACATGCTAACCTAGGATGAACCACCCCCCGGCGTCCATATGGTCCCCCAAGCCAGGAGCAATTTCGGAGCGCAGAACCAAGAGTAAATTCTGAGCATCACAGGGTGTGGCCCCAAAATAAAACAAAACACAAGGGCCGGAGAGATAGCATGAAGGTAAGGCATTTGCCTTGCATGCAGAAGGTCAGTGGTTCGAATCCTGGCATCCCATATGGTTCCCCAAGCCTCCTGCCAGGAGTGATTCCTGAGCGTTGCTGGTATGACCCAAAAACCAAATAATAATAATAATAACAATAACAACAACAACAATAATAATAAAAAACAAAAGAACATTATAAATGTAGTCGGAGTGATTGTACAGTGGATAGAACAATTTGCCTTGCACACAGTTGAGCAAGGTTAGATCCCTGGCATCCCGTAGGGTCCCTGAAGCCTGCTAGGAGTGGTTTCTTAGTACAGAGCCAGGAGTATGCCCTGAGTGCTGCTGGGTGTGACCCCAAAACAAAAACAAAACAATAACCATAAAAATTATGAATTGTATCATATCAATTAAGTAATGAGAAAGTATAGCAAAATATGTGTTCCAATTCTTCAAAAATATCTTTTACAAGAAAAATTCTGTGTATCTGTGTGTGTGTGTGTGTGTGTGTGTGTGTGTGTGTGTGTGTGTGTGTGACCACATTCAGCTGTTCTAAGGGTTTAAATCCATTTGTCAAAACAACTTAACACTATATGGATGACATTGTTTAAATCCTATTGTTTGGGGGCCGGGAAGGTGGCGCTACAGGTTAGGTGTCTGCCTTGCAAGCGGATGGACCGCGGTTCGATTCCCCCGGTGTCCCATATGGTCCCCCCAAGCCAGGGGTGATTTCTGAGCCATAGCCAGGAGTAACCCCTGAGCGTCAAACGGGTGTGGCCCAAAAACCAAAAATAAAAATAAAAATAAATAAATAAATCCTATTGTTTGGTTGCTTAATTCTTTTGTTTTGTTTTGTTTTGTTTCGTTTCATTTTGTTTTCCGTTTTTGGCTCACACCCAGCAGCGCTCAGGGGTTACTCCTGGCTCTATGCTCAGAAATCGCTCCTGACAGGCTCAATGCCGGGATTCAAAGCACCACCCTTCTGCATGGAAGGTAAATGTCTTATCCCCATGCTATCTCTCAGGTCCAGTTGCCTACTGTTTTTTAAATAAAGAGTCATATAATACATATCTTATTTATTTATCTGGAGGCATGTGGTACTTAGTACAGTTATTTAACACAGCCATTATTTGGAAATAGTGGCCAAATATTATATGTAAATGAATGTGAGTAACTGTTCAATAAAACTTTATTTACAAAAAGAGACAGCAGATTGAGTTTTGACTTTTGGGTCAAAATTCATTGTGCTCTCTCCTAATGGATTATTGAACACGTTTAAAAGATCTTGTGAAAAAATAAATTAACCAAGCATTTTCTTTGGATGACTCATTAGCAATTTGATTTCACTGAGCCAAATTTTTATGGTTATTCAATTAGTCCCAGAGATCCAGAGCACCAAACTTCAGTTTCCTTATCTTTTTTTTTTTTTTTTTGGTTTTTGGGTCACTCCTGGCAGCTCTGTGCTTAGAAATCACTTCTGGCAGGCTCGGGGGACCATATGGTATGTCGAGATGCAAACCACCATCTTTCTGCATGCAAGGAAAATTCCCTACCTACATGCTATCTTCCCAACCCCTCTTAGTTTTCTTTTCAAACATTTTTCTACCTAAGGAGTCATGTTTACTGATTAACCTGTGCCTGAACTACCTTAAATTTGTACCGCTGAAGACCCAGCAACAAATGTGAAAGTTTGTGACCTTTGAGAAGCAGATGATACAAAAGCTTGGACTTGCTGAGAATTTGTAATGGAAAATGTCTGTCAAGGAAAATAAGGAAATAGCTCAAAGGGGACTGGAAATACCTTCTCTCTGTGAGATAGGCCTAACTGCAAGATGAAGAGAGAGAAGCTAGAAGAACAGAGGAAATCTCAGCTTGGAAGGCCTTTGTGAGAAAATCCAGCAAGACAGATGAAGCGGCCTTGGGAAAAGATATGTGACTGTGAAGTCCTAATGTTCCCTCAGTCAGGCTTAACTATTATAACCCCACTGAGTCATTGGCTACAAAAAACTATAGCTTCTTCACCAAGAGAAGGATAGATTTTAGAGCATAGAAGCTGGAGTATTGGTTAATGATACTTCATACAGTAGATAGGATAAGGACATGTTTATAGATATATATATATATACATATTACATATGTAAATAAATATAAGAATATATATAGAAAATATTCTAAACATGATTATTTTGATAGAAATTTATGTTTTGGAAAGGTGTTGTCATCGTAACTCAATTAACCTGAGAGGATCAAAGGCTTGATTTATCTTTATATTCTATGTAGTATTATTAAAATATCTGGAGAGATAGCATGGAGGTAGGGCGTTTGCTTTGAATGCAGAAGAACCGTGGTTTGAATCCTGGCATCCAATTGAACCCCTGAGCCTACCAGGAGTGATTTCTGAGCATAGAGCCAGGAGTAACCCCTGAGCGCTGCCAGGTGTGACCTAAAAATCAAAAAAAAACAAAAACAAAAACAAGTCTTTGCATCAAGAAAGTGTTCTGATTACATCTGTTAAATTTGCTACCATTAAGTTCTTTTTTGTTGTTTTGTTTTGTTTTGTTTTTTTTTTTGGTTTTTGAGCCACACCTGGTGGTGCTCAGGGTGACTCCTGGCTGTCTGCTCAGAAATAGCTCCTGGAAGGCATAGGGGACCATATGGGACACTGGGATTCGAACCAACAACCTTTGGTCCTGGATCGGCTGCTTGCAAGGCAAACGCCTCTGTGCTATCTCTCCGGGCCCACCATTAAGTTCTTATTATAAATGTTTGGAATTTGGAGAAACAGATTCACTCTATAAGGGATTTCTTACAGTTACTGCCAAATAAAGACAAGAAAGAAGTAGATCCTTGATTAATGAGAGAGGTTGCTTAGGTACTTGGTAAAATAAGGTTAAAAGGCAGTAATTGCAATCACATCTTTATTATGTATATAAAAAAGGCCTTTCTTAAATTCACATTTTTTACATTTGTTTTCCACCTTACTTTTCCCTTGGGCTCATTTACCATCCTGCAACCAGAGAAAACATGAGAGAAGCAATCTAGACAGAGCAGGTAGATAAAGCCTATGGGCTCAGAGGCAGGATGGTTTAGTTTCAGTCTGTGCTCTAATGTTTATTTATTCATTTACCAGACTGGTTGTTTTACTATTTTGTTTCAATTTCAACATCAATAACAAGGGATAGTAATAGGCCTACCCCCAAAGCTTTAAAATGAATACTAAAAACACATATATATGTATTTTTTAGAACAGAGCCAAGCAAAGATGATTGGAAATGAAGTTAAATAGTGTATCTATTAGTTTATCTCTAATCAAAACTTCCCTGAGGAAAGATTTTTAGAAATAGACTTAGACAGCATAAACAACCGTACATAATGTCGGAGACTAATCCCTTGCAGTTGCAAACTTGGAAAAAAGAACTGGAAGGAGAGCAGATATTGATAGAAACAGATAATAGGTAGAATAAAACACTGCAAGCTAAATTAAGGAGAAAACAATAAGGCTAGTGTCCATTTCTAAGTCTTAGAGTTAACACTATGGCTATGTAGAGGTATTCATTACCTATACCCATGCTATCTCTCCAGTGCCTCTATCTCATTTTTTTAAGCCCAAGTCTTGGGCATGTGCAGAAAACTAGAAAGCAGTGTTGCTTACTTTGATAACATCAGCACGTGGAAGAGCACTACATTGCAAAACTGATGGCAAGAGCTCCTAAATAAATTGGAAAACCAATGTCAGTTTTAGAAAAAGCAGCATAACATGATAAATCTCTGAGCAAATCCCCAAAGTGACTTGAATAGCACAAATCTACAGTTTAAGAAGCTAATTATGTTTTTCTAGGTTTGTTTTTGGTTCACACCCAGCAGGCCTCAGGGGTTACTCCTGGCTCTACTCTCAGAAATCACCACTGGCTCAGGGGACTATATGGGATGCTGCAGATGGAACCTACGTCTGTTCTAGATCAGATGCATGCAAGGCAAATGCCTTACCACTGTGCTATCGCTCTGGCCCCAAGGTGCTAATTAATGAGCAAAGAGACAGTACTCACACTTGTTTGCACAGACCAAGCCTTATGGTCTTCTGAATCCACACATAGTGATCAATGAGCACTTGGTCAGGAGCATTGCCAAATGTCATCCAAAACCAAAATGAAAGATATGCTAATACATAATAGGGCATGATATGAAAGTTATTTGGAATTAACTTTCAATCTGAATTTAGCCCTGTATCTGGACTTAATTGGATAGTTAAACCAATGTATCACTTGTCTATTACAATGGTTTAATTGGTACCTCATTGAGTGTGTACTCAATTGCTTTGGAGCATCCCAGATACAAGTAACCCAGACATGACATGACATGACATGACAATAAAGAGAAAAAGAATATGTTGATGCTTCTGTTACTATGAGCTGAGTAAGGAAGGTGGGTTGTCAGCACATTTTTTTATTTGACATATTTTGTTTTATTGGGGGACATACAGAGCTGTGGGCTTGAGGAACTATATGGAGTTCTGGGGATCAAATTTGTGTAGACTGTGTGCAAAGCATGTTCTGTACCCATAATCTATGTATCCAACCCCTTATTTTTTGTTTTGTTATTCAAACCATTGTTTTCCCTCTTTCATGACTTTTAGGACTTTAAAAAATAGAAAGGTTTTTCACGTTTAGCTATCTTAAAGTTAATTCTTAGTGAACTGTATAAACCTCTTTTGACTTCGAATGACGAGTTTTCTTGATTTCACATAGAGAGAGAATTCTTCTGTGAAATTTCTGAGAAACTTCTAAGTATTATATATCTTTGGCTGCATGTATATATAGAACACATTGTTGTATTTTAAACTCATACATGCTATCCATCTTAACAGCTTGCAGACTAATTGGCTAACAATGGGAATATTTTCCATATAAACATTAATTTTGAGATGGGAAGAGAAATGAAAGAAAAACAGGAAGAGAGAAAAAGAAAGAAGAAAAATGTGTTCCACAGAGGTAGACAGGGGAGAGGACAGGGGAGAGAGAAAGGGGAAGATGGTAGTGTTCGGGGTGGGGGGGGTTTTGAGGAAATTGATGGCAGGAAATATGCACTGGTGAAGGGTGTTGCTCATTGCGTGACTGAAACTCAATGATGAACAACTTTGCAATTGTCTATCTCAAAATCAAGCGAAAAACACCTCAGCATTTGAGGCAAATGGAAAATATAATGCACTTCTATGTATGTCATAAAACTTATAATAACTGAAATGCATAAAACATCCAAATATTTAATCAAGCAGAATGATGTGTGCTTCAGTTTTGAATATTTGAGAATGAATTGTAGGTGATTATAAGCGTTTATTCTTTTGTTTTGGATTGGGGGCCATACCTAGTGGTGCCATGGCTTACTCTTGGCCCTGCACTTAGGAATCACATCTAGTGGTATAATGGGCATAATATGGAAAGCCAAGGGAAAATATGCACAGATATCTTATACAAGAAGCCACTTGTCACCATGTGTCACCAAAATTCCTTAGTATGATTATAAGTGACTATATAGTCATATCACTTATTTATATTCATTTCCTTTCCCTATTCCTGATGATTATCTGATGACAATGTATATTTTCCAAATCCTACATGGATTTTTGTTTCATACAATGAATATTTAAACTCATATTCAATTACTTATTAGTATTGCAAATCACAAGGAACAGAGAAGAAAAGGAATACGTATTTCTCACTTTGAGTCACAGACTCCATTATTCACTAGAAAATCATACTTTCTGAACTCCTGTCTGCTTTAAAATAGTCACATAAAAGTCAGCTGTAAATGGTAAAGCTATTTGAGAAATATAAAATGCTCCATATCCATATAAAATATCATTGTGTAATGCCATGAACACAATGAAAATAATGCTACATCTAGATTTTTTATTTATGTGGCTAAAGTAGTTGAAGAAGGAGAATACTAGGCTGGAGTAGCCTGATGATGAGATAACTTCTATAAGCAAATAAAACTGAAGCCAGACTCAATGCCCTAAAATTCAAGCAAACAAAACCAAGTAACAACAATCACAATTAGCCAGCTGGCTTTTCCAAATAAAGCAGCCACTTAAGTGAGAGCCATTCAAAACCTTTCACTGCTTCACTTTCAAGGCTTCTCTATTAAAACCTTTTCCCAATGCCCTAGTATGTTTTCTTTCTTTCTTTTATCAATAGATTTTAGCCTAGTGATTACTGACAGAGATATAAATAACCTAATAGACTGGACCACATATTTGCATGTGGGAAGCTTGTGTTCCATCTCTCGTGCTGAATATTCCAGAGGAGTGACCACCAAACACCAAGCTATGTGTAGCCCCCAGTTGTACCAGGCTATCACCCCAAAGTAAAAATCCAAGAAAAATAGATTGGTAACTGGAATAACCATTCCTTTGGCTAAAAGGAATCAGAGATTATCTTTTAGCCAATACTTTTTTTTCTATCTGTAGTGGAAGGCAATAATGATTAGAAAACATAATTTGTACATAATACTGACTTGGAAACAAATAAGCAATGATTATACAAAAATAATCGTGGCACTGTCCATGGTAGGAAAGGGGATTTTTAATGGTGTATATGGTGTAAGGAAGCCCAGGAAACAGCATATGCATATATATTATATATATATATATTTTACATATATATTAATATCCAAAGAGAGTTTGGGGTTGGCTTGTAATTAAAAACTAATTTTACATTTTATGAATTTTACACATTCCTGATCAGTTTATATAAGGTTTATTATTCAGTCCAATGAGTACACAAAATGACTTCAGGCAAAAGATAGAACCGTGTGTAGAGCACTTATCTTACACATAGTTCAACCAGTTTCAGTCTCCAGCATCCCACATTATTCCTCTGAATAACTTCCAGTATGACACCTAAGAGCAGAGTCTGGAGTAATCCTTGAGCACAAAAGGGTGTTGCCTTCCCAAAACCAGCAAACAACAAAGACTAGAATCACTGCAGGTTCCATAAGACTTGAGGTCTACCCAATACAAAACAGGGCAGGTTCCTATGTACTCTCAAAGGCACCACTGGACCTAAGTGGTTATTTTGTGTGACACTAATCATATCACAGTTAGTAGCTATAATGTTTATTTGAACTTAAATGCTGATTAAGTTCCTCGACAGGCTTATGTTTGCAAACACATAGAAAGCTAAATATACCAACTCAATTAAATCAAAAGAAACATGCATAGTATGTCAGGCAGTCATTGTTATAATTGCCAATAACAAAAAATGTATGTTTCTCCAATTGCAGTGATTAAATATGCTCTGTGTTTATGGCATAATCTAAAAACAAAACAGAACACACACACACACACAGTTCCTGGTAAGGAATGGATTGACTCTGGAACAGGAGTTTACCTGGGTCTCAACATCTGTCAGCTTTCTGGTTTGTTCTGCAGTCTGAGAGAGGAGGCTAGTTCCTATTTCCAGCATGGTGGCTGTGTGATTCTGAACTGCATTCTGTTGTATTTGTGCCATCTCCGACTTCATATTTTCCACAATGTAATTCTCAATCTGTAAGAGATAAAGGATAAAGCGTACTACATTATAAGCAAAGCCACTCTGTTGGAGCAATGTAATATTTACAATGACAAAACAAGACACAGCTGGCAAATCAACCATCTGGCAAAGATCCTTCCAGTCCCTGGGAGTGAAGGAAATAGGAGCAGTGCACACAAGAATCCAGTTACTAACACATTCCCAATATATACAAATAATTATATATATATACATACATATATACACACATAGTTGCAACAATAATGCCAATTTACACTTTCAGCTTCTCCTTTAACCCTCACAACAAAGACATGAGTTAGGCACAGATTGTTTATTTTTCTCTGGCTAGAGAAACAGAATCAGGGGAGGTCAATGATGAGCCCTGGGTTAACCAGCAAGAAAGCAATAGAGTTAACATGATCTTTTCGATTTACATCTTAGCTTTTTAGTCTTTTCATCATACTCAACCAACTACGTATCTTTGAGTAGAATTCAGTCTCCTACTTCAGCAATCACAAATAAAAGGCTATACTGGGAAATAGAATGAGAAAAGGTAGGTAGCTGTCCCAAAGCTAAGTTTTTAAGAGAATACTGAACTGGGAACAGTGTATGGGATGAGCTACAGAACCCAGGGGCTTGGGGGTAACATGACCTTCTTAATGCTACTTTCAAGCTTCAAAGCTGGCATTGAATTGATAGTTCCTACAGAAAGTTCTGCCCTTCTCACCTGGGGTAATGTCTAAACCACCTTAGTACTATCTTAGAGAGCCTTATAGTTGTCAGATAAATAGTCCCATAAAGACAATGAAAGTTTTTAGTGCCTCATTGCAAGGGAATCTATCAGGCACCAGATTGAATAAAAGTGAACATATGTGCTCCTTGACAAAACCAAAAGAAGCCTTCCCTCAGAGCACTTATTCCTTCTCCCTCCACTCTCCACCCCACTGAATGGTGACTATATTTTATTACCCAATTACACATATGGGGAAACTGCATCCCAGAGTAATCAGCTCCAAGGCCACACACCACAAAGGCAGCCAGACTTGGAGTTGAGTGCTGAAGTCCTTAACTTTCATACCAACACTCTTAGCCACTTGAGTACTCTGCCAAATTGTGCTTTATAAGCTGAGATCCAAGTCATTAACAGTTACGTGATTTTCACTGATTTAGTGAACCATAATACATTCACTATTTTATAATCCATAGTAACACTATTAACATGTAATAAATTGAATCTAAAATGAAATTCCCCTTTGTGAAACTTTGGCAGAACATGTTCTAACACTATTGCTTGCTTATTTCTATTTATCAAACATGAGTCTTCTCCCAAGCTAGGGAAAAAGAGTAAAATCCAATTCACATGATTATTAATGCATTTTGAATTTTTCTTTTTAATATATAGCAACACTACTCTTTATTCTTTATTTCCAAATTAAAGGTAGCAAGAAAATCCAGCCCATAAAATTTTCTTATAAAACAAATATATCATAATATCAGATATCTGTTGTTTTCGAGAGGTAACCTCATATGTCTTGTTTATCTTTATATAATGTCTTAATTTTCCTCTGGGGAAGAGCATTATATCCACCCACTTAAGGACAAATACTTTGGGTGGGACTGTTCCACCTTAGTTCCATTTGCCAGTACATGGTTGAGTTTGATAAACCAGAATCTTATATTCTTAAGGTTAAATTTAAGGTTCAGTTTCTAAAGAAATTTGTGAGCATGTTTTCAAGTCTCAAACTGGAATTTTGTCCAGTTATCAACAAAAACCCATATTTACCCTTTGTGACTTTAAGAAAGCTTGTAAAAGTATAGTTGAAGCCACATTTTGCTAGTACAAAAGAAAGAAAATGAAAAATATGCCAGATAGGAAGAGAAAGGGAACATAGTATGTATAGGATACCTTACAGCACCTTGACACTTTGAATTGACCAAAAATATAAACATTTTGTGATCCATCAATCAACCCTTGGGAATTTCATTTTTTCTCTTGTTCTTGTTTCAGTCACATTAATTTGTTTTCTAATACCTATAACCCAGAGTATTAACTGATAATAAGTGTTGGAAGTTAAGTAAAAGACACTTTAGCCAATCAAATAATAACAGTATGTTGCTAGCTCATTTGAGAAACTTAAGGCTATAGGTGGACATGTATATTGTTAAAATGGCAGGTATGCTCAATTATGAAGATTGAAATTTGTCATTTATAGCTGGCAGTTATTGCTTATGTAGCAGGCATCGAGCTAAGTGCATTCCTTTTATAATACACTTCAATCTCATAATAACTCTTCATGGTAGGTATTCTTGCAGCTGCTTTATAGGTGAGACTATTGAAGCTTAGAAAATCCCTCTCAACTTCCTAAAGAACACATCAGAATTCAAGTTCCTTCCCCCACTCCAAATATAAATTCCACGTTCTTTATTAGTTTACACGATTTATTCTATGCATTTTATTTTGTAGGTCCTTAAACTTGTGTGTTCATCAAAACTACATGGAAAGCATCATAAAAACGCAGATGTTGATACAATACGCTAGAACTCTGAGGCAGAGATTTCAAAGGCTCAATGTAGGGAACACATTTTTTCAAGTTTCCAATTCACTTCTGACTCAAAGACCAATGCCTCTCAAAATGTGGATTTTGGAATGAGAGTAATCTGTGAACTCTCTCCCATGCTATGCAGAAATGTGCCAGAATGTCAATTATCTATTATACTAAGCAGTGTTTAATTTACAACATATACATTTCTGTATACATATTCACTTATGCACATGTACAGACTTTATTAATAAAATGACTGAGGATTTAGTTGCATTCTGGCTCAAACCTTACTAAACAACAATTTCCTTTAGTACTAGTAATTAAACCACCAAGCTTATTTGTATGATCTGTCTGTTTAATAAATAAAAATGCTTTCTTATGTAGATTTCTTTCCTAAAAGTCCATTCATCACTGAGCTCCAATACAGATCTGTTGATAGTCATCCATGTTTTTATTTTTTGAAGTTCATTAATGGCAGTGAGTTCATAAAGTTGATTTTTTCTGAGCATAATAATAATCAAGCAAACTGTCTCCCCTGGTAGACTAATATGCACAGGGCAACTCTTCAAATGTCATGTGTTTTGTGATTCTATAACAGATCTTATTCATTTATTCTATTTTGTTTATTGTGCCTATTTTTAATCGCAAAGGTTAATACTTAATGTCACCATAATTGTTTTATATCAGGATTCATCACAGATTTTCCCAATACAATTGACTTATGTGAAGGAAAAAAGTAGGTTTCTAATAAAAACCAAAATTCTTATTTCAGCTGCCATGATGTGTAACATAAATATAACTCTAGTTAATCATTTTTTAATCAAATAGGGCTGTTTTCTCAAACAGTAAATGCCTTTTTAATGCAAAAGGTAATAGCACACTTAAGTAGCAAAAACCAGATGTAGTTGATTTAAAGACTGAGGAGGGAGGCAGAAGTCAAATATACAATGTGTGATTAATAAGGAGGACTACTTTCATCTTATCTCTAAACATTCCTCTGTATATGCATAACGATGAAATCAATCTTGATCTGCCATATCAGCTGGGTTCAGGAAAGATTTGGAACAAATTTGATTGTCTTCATATATTCCCTACTGGTTTAAAAATATGTTTACAGAATATGATAACTACTTCAAAGTTTGATATTTTATAAACATATAAGAAGAGAATTTTATGCTGAGAAATCACTGACCAAAAAGCTGATGAGCTGTAAAATAGGAGATTCACTATTTAAATCACAAAATCATTTGATTATGTTGTCATATTCAAATTATTACTTGAGCTATAAAAAGCATTGGAAAGTTACACTTGTGAAGGGTGGTGTAGATTAGATGACCAAAACCGAACTACGAACATTTTTTAACCACGGTGCTTAAATAAAGAAATTATGTTTTGAAAAAAGCACTGACAAAAATCTAGCAAGAGGAAGTCAGATGTGATTTGCAATCAGTAATGAACAATAAATGAAGATTTTTAACCTAAAAATAAGACTGTATTTGAGGTGATTTGATATTTACAAAGCTTACATATATATTGTCTGACCTGATCTTGAATCTCACCCTTCAAAGGGACTATAGATTTGATTTTATAGTTTAAGGAAAAAGAAGTCCAAAGATCTTAGGTATCTTGGTAGATATAAAAGAAAGAACCAGCTATCTTTTGATGTTCCACTGACCTAAGAGTTCTAGAAACTTCTCTGTTGTCAGATCAGTTAGATAGTTAATTAGTTTAAATTTTGGCACATTCTTTGAGAACTCTTTAAAGTGTTCTTTTCAGAAAAATTAGCCTTGTTACAATGCTCTGCCCTGTTACATTCCCTGTGTTTTACAATATTGGAAGCCAAATTAATTTGAGGTGAGGTGAGAAGGTGAGAGTATGAGAGGCCCTACAGCTAGGTATGCAGAAAGTTTTGTTTGCCAGCACTTTTAATACAATGGGTTATTAAAACTTCTTTCCTCAGTTTTTACTTTTTTTATAACATAATGCTTTTATCCAACCATTCTGTTTTATACAAATGACTGCAGCACATAAAAAGAAAATAACAGTAATGATGCTTTAGCTTACTTATGTCTATAGCTAGTTGCTAGTTGCATGATAGGTTTGACAAAAATGTAGCTCAATGACTTCTTATAACAGTCAAGAAGCTGTATTATTTTTTCCAAATTTCATTGATAAGGAAACAGGGGTTTAGTGAAGGTAATTGAATTGTCTGAGATCACTTATGACTTGATATTAGAGCTAGTCTAGCTCTCTGAAAAGTGGTAGATGACCCTATCAGTTTTGATTCATTTTAAAAGACATCATACATTGAGCATAAGCACAAGACTACTAATGTTACAGAAAATTCTGATAACAAAATATTCTTGCAGAGAACATGAAAAGGTAAACTTTGTTCAAAGATAATTTTTATTTAATTTTATTCATGTTAATTTATGGATATAATATACTGGAAAATATTATAGGCAGTGAAAATTTAATATGTAGTCAACTGCATGACAAGTAGCTGACAAAAACTAGTTTTAGGGAGACAATATCATCAACCATTTTTTGGTAACACTAAACTCTGTGTGTATCTTTTGCCCAGAGCAAAGAGTAAAAATTTTAATTATAATATCTCATTTTGAGTGACATTTTCAGAAAATCATTCTTTAGAACTCTCCTGTTCAGTAATGAGAATATATACATTCTTGCTTTTCCATGTTCATGAGAACTAGAAATCTGTGTGAGATTATGACATATCTTGCATGTGAAACACATTCCTTATCATTTCACTTCAGGAGATCATTTCAAGGGATCTCTTAAATGAGAGCATATCTTAAAGCACAAAAAATAGAATTTCTCCACGTAATTCTTAAGAAAATAGCATTGTAAGCCCTATAAAAATTGACAAAAACATTGCTCACTTAAAATATGTTGTAGATTAAGTGGACTCTCATTGAATGTTGGTACATATGGTATCACTCAGTTATGGCCAAACAACCATGAAATAAAATAAAAGTGTAAATATAAAAAAAGTAATAAAAAGGTAAAAACAATTCAAAATGCCTTAAATGTTGATAGTTTTATCTAACATCACTGTTTCATAAGTCAGTGGTAATATTAAGAATACACGCTATTCTTAGGTGTTACGTTGTATAAATTTACCACGGAGGTTACATATATACTATATGCAGGAACTTCTATCATTAGATATCCCTGTATTCAGTTTCTTTTTCCAAATGAATATGTAAAACTGTCCTTTGAAACAACAGATCGAAACAATTGGCATTTGAAATAGTTTCTCAACCGATATGCATGACATGAATCTCATTTCTCATTTGCTATCTGAAGGAACACTTACTATTTACGGAAGGAAAAAAAAACATTAAAAAATGTTACTTGGAAGAAACATTCAGTATTATAAGCCTCAGGATCTCATTTTATAGACATGGTGGTTGATAGAGAAATCATGGAAAGCAAGGTAGAACAGCTAATTAAAGTCAGGTTTGGGGCTGTGACCACTCAGTTTGTGGGAAAATGAGATTTATCTGAAAGTTGTTGGCTGTGGCTGGCAATCTGAGCTCAAGACAATGGTTGCTGATGTCCCAGGTCTAGTATTCATTTCTTGCCCAGTTTCTTGTTTTCTGGCATTTGCTTTACTTCTGATATGAAGTTTGTCTTTTACAACAGCAATTCATATTCCATAACATGGATATTGACTTTGTATTCTGTGTTTTATTCTTGTTTCCCAGCACTACTGTATAGCAATCATTCCTTAGTTATCAGTCCTAAATTGAACCTTAATGTATTCTCATCATCCCACTAGTAGCAAAAATCAGGATTAGAAAAACCAAAATCCAAATCTAGTTCAAGATAACTATACTTTGTATATCATGTCAACATGAGCTAACAAATACGATCAATGCATCCTGTAGTCTAAACATGGCGCCATAATGAAAACAGTGAGATTTGATTCTTCTAAAAACCAGATATTTCCCTCTGGATCATTTTAATAGAATTGATAAATAAGTGAATGGATTCTGTTGCTGACTACATCTTCCTGTGAGAATTTTTATATCTGCTCAATAGAGAAACACTCTCACCTAATGGCCTTAAAAATGAGAAGTGGTGCTTGTTGAATCATCTCCAAAGACCTAGTAGCTAGAACCTCACTGAGTCTTCTGGAGAGGTGGATGTTATCAAGGACAACAGAGAAAGTCCTTCATAAGCAAATTCCTCTGCAGTGGTTCCCCTTAATTAGGACCCCTAAGACCACATTTTTGTGGTGCTGAAAGTTGCCATTCTCACATACAGTGCCTCAGACTTGGTTTAGGCTCCAACAACGTATATAAAGTTGTTCTCATTTCATATAAACAAAAATGAGATGGTTCTGATGCCAAAACCTATTTTACTACCCTGGCACATCTCCTTTGTACCCACCTTCTCACCCTAAAGAGTCAGTCATGAAATCTGAAAATATTTATGATCCTACTTAGTTTTATCCTTTTACCTGTTTTCAAGGCATATGGCTCATTAAAAGCACATTCAGTTAGGAGTCAGTTTACTCAGATTTTAATCCATGTACCAGTATTAATTTACTCTGTAAACTAAGACAAGTCACTTAAGAAATTGGGGTTTTAAATCAATATATTTAAAATGAAAGGCTAGAGTAAATTATTTCTAATGTCTGTGAAAACTCTGAAGTTATTTTAGTTAAACCTTCCACAATAAAGTATAGGACACTGGAAGATTTAATGTTTACTAATTATAAAAATTAATAACTCAAATATGGATAAGTATAATAATATCTAAAATATATAATATATAATACATAATTTGAATCCTTAATGGGAGTTAGAACAAAAGGAAAAACACGAATAACTTGACCAGTCTAACAAGTAATGAATATTAGGGGCCACTCTATACAAAGCATATTTATAGATATTTTTTTCTATACAACCTATTTCTTATAAAAATGAATGGTGCCACCCCTGTCTTTTCTATTCACCTAAATTATGGGAGTCATTTGGACTATTATCCACATTCATGTCAGCATTTACTCAGCATCGTATTGTCCTGGTTTCTGTTTCTTGAAGGTACCTCTGAACATCTCGTCCTCTCCCTTTCTCATTCTTCCTTTCTCCATACCACACTTTGTTATCCTCACTACCATTTGTTTAAGCCATATTCAAAATTCTGTAGGTTTTAATAGACCCATAACATAATTCCTTACTTGTTTCCTCCAATTCATAATACACAATTTAACACAAATATCCATGTAGAGTACAGATTGGCAACTGAGACACTGTTGCTTAATCTCTTTTATAGGCTACTAATTACAGCTAAACTGCCTTCTTTTAAATAACATAGAAGAACTCTATGGTTTGCATTCAGTTCTGCTTCTTGCTTGTATAAAAAGAAGATACATCAAATTAGTTTTGTGTTTTCAACCTATAATATTCATATCTATTTTAATACATTTAATGTAACTCTTCACTAATTGCAATCAATGTTCATTTTTCAAAATTTTCCTCCCTTTCTTTGAGGTAGGTTTGGTTCTGGGGACTGGAGCAATAGTATAAGTATATAGGGTGTTTGTCTTGCAGGTGGCTGATCTGTGTTTAATTGTGGCACCCCAAATAATCCCCAAGCCAGAAATTATGATCCCTGAGTGTAAAACCAGGAGTGAGCCCTGAGCAACAACAGGTATGGCCCCACAACAAAACAAAGCTAGATTTAACATGGTTTCTAAAAACTATAAACTTTTCTTCCTCAAGGATATGACCCAGCTATACCACTTCTATGGATATACCCTAGAAAGACAAAAATGCAATTCAAAAATCCCTTCCTCACACCTATATTCACTGCAGCACTGTTTACAAAAGCCAGACTCTGGAAACAACCAAGATGCCCTTCAACAGATGAATGGCTATAGAAACTGTGGTACATATACACAATAAAATATTATGCAGCCATCAAGAGAGATGAAGTCATGAAATTTTCCTATACATGGATGTACATGGAATCTATTATGCTGAGTGAACTAATTCAGAGAGAGAGAGAGAGAGAGAGAGAGAGAGAGAGAGAGAGAGAGAGAGAGAGAGAGAATGGTCTCACTCATCTATGGGTTTTAAGAAAAATAAAAGACATTCTTGCAATAATTTTCAGAGACAAAAGAGAGGAGGGCTGGAAGTTCCAGCTCACTACATGAAGCTTAGTGGTCTGCAATCCAGGTAGATGAGGGGGAAAAGATAGAAGTTTAGGGATCAGAGAGAGACAAAGAAAAGAGGGTC
Organism: Suncus etruscus; assembly: GCF_024139225.1. NCBI lineage: Eukaryota > Metazoa > Chordata > Mammalia > Eulipotyphla > Soricidae > Suncus > Suncus etruscus. The sequence continues at coordinate 145,369,427 of NC_064852.1, read as the reverse complement.
AGGGGCCAGAGGAAGATTAGGGAGTTGAGAGACAAAGGTCAGATGGCCCAGTTTCAATTCCTAGTACCACAAATGGTTTCCCAAAAAGTGATATCTGAATACACAGTAACAGAGTAACCCCTGAGTATTCCCAAGTATGGCCCGGGACCAAAAAATATTTAAAAGGGGCCAGAACGGTGGTTAGGTCAGGGAAGAAATGATACTGGCTTAGTTAGTATTATTGAATGTCTCATTGGATACACATTATAAATTCAGGAAATCACATTATAAATTAGGAGCAAGAAGAGCATTCCATTGAGTCCACATATAGAAGACAAACATAAGCTACTGAATTTTTTTTTTTTTTTTTTGGTTTTTGGGCCACACCTGGCGATGCTCAGGGGTTATTCCTGGCTGTCTGCTCAGAAATAGCTCCTGACAGGCATGGGGACCATATGGGACACCGGGATTCGAACCAACCATTTTTGGTCCTGGATCAGCTGCTTGCAAGGCCCTAAGCTACTGAATTTTTAATGTGAGACATGGAAGACTAAAACACATGATTTTTTACATTTTGCCATATCTTCCAGCACACCAACCTTCATTAAGTTCCCTTCTTTAGTAATACATTTAAGCGCATATTTATATATCTCTTGTCTCTATATTTACATGCATATACAATTTTATGTTTATGTATTTCTGATTCCCAACATGGGAGTCAGTTTCTACCCTTGGCCTTTATCTTTCTCATCATTTCATTGCAGTTTACTTGATATAATAACTATTTCAAATAATCTTTCAGTAACTATTTCAATATATTACTTGCTTTTAGATTAGGTATATTTGATATTAAATGTAATCTCAATAGTGAATGCCTCTTAACAGTCATTGCCTGTCAGCCAATAAATCTTTCTTCGAAATTCCTAAATCCCAAATTTACATTATGTGAGATCAAAACAGAGTAATAAGAAAGCAATTATGTTTTTATATCATATATTTACACATGCTATTTTTATGTCACCAAATTAATGGTTTTAAAAAATAAGACTATTTTAACACATATTTTAATGATTGCTTTGTAGTTTCTTGTTTATCTGAAATGGAATTTAACCCTCTGTATTGTATATTATCAAAAAATACATGCTGGTTTATTTAAAAAAGAAAAATATTTTGAACTTTTTAGTAGCTTTTATTTTATTTATTTATTTATTTTGGTTTTTGGGCAACACCCGGTGATGCTCAGGGGTTACTCCTGGCTATGAGCTCAGAAATCGCGCCTGGCTTGGGGGACCATATGGGACATCGGGGGATCGAACCTAGGTCCATCCTAGGCTAGCGCAGGCAAGGCAAGAACCTTACCTCTAGCGCCACCATGCCGGCCCTGAGCTTTTATTTATTTTTTAATAATATCTTTATTTAAGCGCATGTATACTGGTCTCTGTGGCATGATATGGTACCTCACTATTCTTTTGATTTGCATCACCCTGATAATTAGTAATGTGGAGCATTTCTTCACGTGTCTTTCTTTTTTGAGGAAGTGTCTGTTATTTCTTTTCCCCAATTTTTGATGGAGTTAGATGTTTTTTTCTTGTTAAGTTCTGTCAGTAGAAAGAATTTTTTGTTAGTTAGTTTGTTTGTTTTTTGGGGGGGAGGGTCACACCCAGCAGCGCTCAAGTGTTACTCCTGGCTCTGAGCTCAGAAATTGTTCCTGGCAGGCTCGGGGGACCATCTGGGATGCTGGGATTTGAACCACTGCCTTCTGCATGCAAGGCAAACACCCACCTCCATGCTATCTCTCAGGCCCCAGAAAGAAATTTTTGACATTTGAACTGAAGGTCACATTACTACAATAGATAGAGGTTCTAGGGATTTCATAGTACAAAGATTCTCCAACAGAATCCTTTTAACAAATTAAAAACAAACATTTCTTCAAATTACATTTTTCCACTGTTCAAATATAAGAAGACAAAATGTTCATCTTTAGAAAAACATTTTGCATTAAATAGGACACAGAAGTATTGATTATGTAATTTAGAGAAGCTCAAAAACCTTAATATTTAAGAAATTTCATTGATCTTTTCATTAATACTGTTATTAGGCAGAAATCTTTCATTTTATTCTATTTCAGATGAGATTGCAAGACATCAGTATTTAAGTTTCAGCCTTATTTTAGTAAAACAGTTGTTTTTATCTTTCTTCTATATCTTTAAATTTTACTTTTGCTTTTATTTGCATTGTCTACTTGTTTACAATCAAATTATACTATTACTCTTAGAATTAAAACATGGATCTTGAGAAAATGAAACTAGGAATGAATAAATATTGAAATTCTATTTCCACTATCACTTGTATTTCCAGAGTAATTTTGTAAAAGTCTCAGTAATGTTTTAGAGATTTATTGTTACTTATATTTCTTATTATTATGTTATTATTAGTCCATCTGGCACTATTCCTATGCACAGCAAACTATAACTACTCAAAATCTTAGTAATTACATCTAGTAAATTTTCAAGATTAAAAATTGTTAACTTACTATATTTTTACTTTCTCATATTTTTTGTTTTATTTTTGATTTTGGAGCCACACCCGGTGGTGCTCAGGGGTTACTCCTCACTCTGTACTCAGAAAGCGCTCCCGGAAGGCTATAAGGACAATATGGAATGCCGAGGATCAAACTCAGGTCAGTCTTGGGTTGGCAGCATGCTAGGAAATCATACTACTGCTGTGATATCACTTCAGCCCCTTTCCTTTCTCATATTTTAAGAAGTATTATGGTTTTAAAACAGATATATTAGTTATATAGGTTTTTTTTTATATCGAATTAAATAACCGATAAGCACCACAACAATAAAGACAGGCACCACACAATAATCTCGGTTCTGAAATCAAATCATACTCAAGTGCAAAAAGAAAGAAAAAGACAAAACAAAATAAAATAAAATAATATTGGAGACATCAACCGTAATCTCCACACCAAAATAAAGACGTCAAAAAAATAGATCATTTATTCTCCTCTTGCTGCTTTCGTGGTATGTGGAAGACTTCTACTTTATCTTGGATGGTAAATCAGACCTGTTTCTAGAGGTATTAGTGGCTGTGCAGATCAGGGAATGGAGTTTATGAAGTCTTTCTTTGTGGTTCTAGCAGTTATGCTTCTTCAATGTCCTTTTTTTGTTTTTTATGTGTTCTAGGTGTTTCAGAATAGTGCTACCATTCTGTGTTTTTCTTTTGTCTTCTGACTTACTTCGTTTAACATAATATGATCTAGGTCCATCCACGTTGCTGCAAAGTCTGTGATTGTATCATTTCTAACTGCCATGTAATATTCCATTGTATATATGTACCACATCTTAATGATCCATTCATCTGTTGTTGGACATCGAGGTTGGTTCCAAGATTTGGCTATTATACTGAGTGCTGCAATAAATAGTGGGGTGCATACGTATTTTGGAATGAATGTCTTTCCATCTTGGGGATATATGCCTAGGAGAGCAATTGCTGGGTCAAATGGCAGCTCAATTCTGAGTTCTTTGAGCACTCTCCAGACTTTTCTCCATAGATGTTGGACCAAGGGACATTCCCACCAGCAATGAATGAGAGTTCCTTTCATACCACATCCTCTCCAACAAAGGTTGTTCCCATTATTTTTGATGTGAGCCAACCTCACTGGTGTGAGGTGGTATCTCATTGTTGTCTTGATTTGGATCTCCCTGATGATGAGTGAAGGTGAGCATGTTTTCATGTGTTTGTTGGCCATCCTTCTCTCTTCCTCAGAGAAATGTCTATTCATTTCATCTCCCCATTTTTTTATGGCTTCGTTTGGTTTTGAAGGACTCAGGTTTCTGAGCGCTTTGTATGTTCTAGATATCAGCCCTTTATCTGATATATCAAATGAAAAGATTTTTTCCCATTCTGTTAGCTGTCTTCTTGTATTAAGTAGGGTTTCTTTTGCCATGCAGAAGCTTTTTTAGTTTGATATAGTCCCATTTGTTTATAGTTGATGCTAACGTTTTTGCCATTGGTGCTCCATTCTCAAAGACCCTTTTAATATAAAGGTCTTCGAGTGTTCTGCCTATTTTATTCTCGATAAACTTTATAGATTCAGGTCTGATTTCCAGATCTTTGATCCATTTTGAGTTGACTTTTGTATAAGGAGTGAGATATGGGTCGATTTTCACTTTCGTGCATATGAGTTTCCAGTTGTACCAACACCATTTGTTGAATAGGCTTTCTTTGTTCCATTTCATATTCTTGCCTCTTTTATCAAATATTAGTTGGCTATATATCTGGGGGTTTATGTCTGGGAATTCTGTTCTAATCCACTGATCTGAGGTCCTGTCTCTGTTCCAGTACCATGCTGTTTTTATTACTATGGCTTTATAGTATAGTTTCAAGTTAGGTAAGGAGATACCTCCCAACTTCTCATTTTTCAGAATGTGTTTAGTTATCCTGGGTCTTCTATGGTTCCAAATGAATTTTATAATTGATTGTTCTATTTCTTTAAAGAATTGTGTCTGGATTTGGATAGGGATTGCATTAAATCTATATAGCAATTTGGGTAAAATAGTCATTTTGACTATGTTAATTCTACCTATCCATGAGGATGGGATGTTCTTCCATTTCTTTAGATCGTCTTCAATTTCTTTCTGAAGTGTTTTGAAGTTTCCCTGGTATAGATCTTTCACTTCTCTTGTAAGGTTAATTCCTAGGTATTTGATATTTTTTGATACTATCTTAAATGGAATTGTATTTTTAATCTCTCTCTCCTCAACTTCATTGTTTGTATATAAAAACGCTACTGTCTTTTGTGTATTGACTTTGTATCCAGCCACTTTACTGTATTGGTTGATTGTTTCTAGGAGTTTTTCTGTGGATTCTTTAGGGTTTTTGATGTATATCATCATATCATCAGCAAACAGAGCTAGCTTGTGTTCCTCTTTCCCTACTTGAATTCCTTTGATTCCCTTCTCTTGTCGGATTGCTATTGCTAGGACTTCTAAGGTTATATTGAATAAGAGTGGAGAGAGTGGACAGCCTTGCCTAGTTCCTGACCTTAGTGGGAATGCTTCTAGTTTCTCGCCATTAAGTATAATGTTGGCTGTAGGCTTTTCATAAATAGCTGTAACTATCTTAAGGAAGGTGCCTTCTAACCAAGACACATAATAATCCAAATGGCTAAAAACAAAGAGAAAGAGGAACTCCTGAAAGCAATAAGGGAGAAAAAAAAACCTCAAGTACAAAGGAAAGGACATAAGAATCAAACCAGATCTCCCATTTGAAATAATTCAAGCAAGAAGACAGTGGAATGACGTATTTAAACGACTGAGTGAAAGAAATTTCCAACCCAGGGTCCAATACCCAGCAAAACTATCATTCATATGGGAGGGCAGACTAAAAACATTCACAAATATGAACGAACTTGAACTATTTGTGCAAACTAAGCCGATCCTAAGTGACTTACTCAGAGACGAATTACACAATCCAAACCCCCGATTGTAACAACAACCACGCCACACAATACAACTGCACAACAGTCCTCTCTATCAATAATTTCCCTAAATGTTAATGGACTAAACTCTCCAATTAAAAGACACATAGTAGAGAACTGGGTTAGGAAAAATAAACCGGACTTCTGCTGTCTGCAAGAAACACACCTACAGTTACAGGATAAGCACAGGCTTAGAATTAAAGGATGGAAAGTAATTATTCAGGCCAATGGAAAACAAAAAAGAGCAGGGACAGCCATTCTTATATCAGACCAAATTGTATTCAACCTCAAGAAAGTGATCAGAGACAAAGAGGGGCACTACTTACTGATCAGGGGAACATTAGATCAAGAAGTGCTAACCCTGGTCAATATCTATGCACCTAATGTAAAGTCACCAAAATATGTGAGGCAACTACTGACAAACCTGGAGAAACACATGAAGGGAATTGTGATAATAGTAGGGGACCTCAATACTCCACTATCACCACTGGACAGATCCTCCAAACAGAAAAATAGTAAAGAAATAAGAGCTCTAAATGAAAAATTAGAAGAATTAGGGCTAATAGACTTATATAGAGCCCTCCATCCCCAGAAAGTAGAATACACATTCTTCTCAAACCCACATGGAACCTTCTCCAGAATAGATCATGTCTTAGGATACAAAGCCAACCTATATAAGACCACAAAGGTAAGGATCATTAGAAGTACCCTTTCAGATCACTATGCAACAGAGCTTATAATTGATGTCAAGAAGAAGCAATGGAGGAAAACTAATACCTGGAGATTGAACAACATACTGCTTAACAACAGCTGGATCAAAGAACAACTCAAGGAGGAAATAAAAAGATTCCTTGAGACGAATGACAATGAAGAGACAACATGTCAAAATTTATGGGATACAGCAAAAGCAGTACTTAGGGGGAAACTCATAGCATTACAGGCCTATGTTAAGAAACAGGAAAATAACAAAACCAACAGTTTAAAAGATCACCTCAAAGAATTGGAACAACAGCAACAGAGAAATCCAACCACAACCAGAAGGCAAGAAATCATAAAAACCAGAGCAGAAATAAACAACATAGAGACTAAGAAAACAATACAAAAAATCAATGAGACCAGGAGTTGGTTTTTCGAAAAAATAAATAAGATAGACAAACCATTGGCAAAACTTACCAAAAAAAAGAGGGAAAACACCCAAATCACTAGGATCACCAATGAAAGGGGAGAGATTACAACAGAACCCCAAGAAATACAACATATCATGAGATCATATTATGAACAACTATATTCAACTAGGCTAGAGAACCCACCAGAAATCGACAGATTCTTGGACAAACACTCTCTTCCAAGACTGGAAAAGGAAGACCTAGAAACTCTAAACAGTCCAATCACTTCAGAGGAAATTGAAGACGTAATTAAAAGACTCCCTAAAAACAAATGCCCAGGCCCAGATGGATTTACAGGTGAATTCTATCAAACATTTCAAGAAGACTTATTACCACTGTTCCATAGGCTTTTCAAAACCATAGAAAAAACAGGAATCCTCCCCAACTCCTTTTATGAGGCTAATATCACACTCATTCCTAAAGAAGGCAAAGACACCACCAAAAAAGAAAACTACAGACCAATCTCACTAATGAACATTGATGCAAAGATACTCAACAAAATCTTAGCAAACCGAATCCAACACCTCATCAAAAAGATCATACATCATGATCAAGTGGGATTCATCCCAGGAATGCAAGGTTGGTTCAACATACGCAAATCAATCAACATTATACACCACATCAACAACATGAAGGACAAAAACCACATGATCATATCAATCGATGCAGAGAAGGCGTTTGACAAAATCCAACATCCGTTCATGTTAAAGACACTCAGTTATATAGTTTTATTACCAATTTAAGAACTGAGTTAGAGTACTTTTAACTGCTAATAAAATAGACTTGTATCTCAATGCCTGACTAGCACTGAAGAGAAAAGTACAAACTATATTAATAGACTGCTCTCTGATTTCTTGTTCTGTAGAAAAAGTGAAAACAATCATTTCTCAGCCTTTACAAAGCACAGGTTTTCTTTTCTAGGGAGTGAAGCTAAGTTGTATGATTAATTTTTCCCATTTGTAACTGTATCTTAAGGTTATATAAATGAATAGTTCTCATCGTTGGCAAATATTTATTTCCCAAAGAGAGAAATTATGGAATGTAGAGGGAAAAATGGGAAACAAGTTATCAAAATAAAAAACTAATTCTATAGTCTTTCTCAAAAGTACATTGCTACATTAAGTTTTTAAAATAACCCTATCCACAATGAAAAAGACAGCTCTCTCCCAACTTCCTTCGTAGTCTTCTTTGAATAGATCCTGTGAACTAGATGTTTAAGGTACTAAGTTAATAAAATAGGCAGCTTCCCATAGCTTTAAAAAAAAAACTAACAACATAAAAACAAAAGAAAATTTTTTCTACCCAACAAAATAAACAATATACAAAATTATGATCTCAATTGTGGTATATATATTCAGATATATATTTATGTCCATTGGAAAAGAAAGAAAATGAATTGTGAACAGAGCTTCTAGCTCTCTATTGGGACTACAGGTGAAATTTATTTTCTTTTTATAATGGTTTGATATTTTCCACTTTCTTTAAAAAAAAAAAGAAGGATTTAGATTTGGAGAGATAGCATGAAGGTAGGGCATTTGCCTTGCATGCAAAGGCACGGTGGTTCAAATTCCAGCATCCCATATGGCATCCCGAGCATGCCAGGAGCAATTTCTGAGCATAGAGCCAGAAGTAACCCATGAGTGCTGCCAGGCATGACCCCAAAACCAAAAAGAAAAAGGATTTAATTTATATTTTAAAAGTAACCATAAATAACAAGAAACTTGCACAGAAATGTGCTTAGAATGCATTCACCCTCAGTGGGAAACTTTTAAACATCTGCTATGTAGTGGTCACCTGATCAGATAAAACCTGGAAAATATGACTAGGGTCAAGAACCATGGTTTGCTTGGCTTTTTCCATTATTTCTGCTTCCCAATGCCTTGGCTTTATGAGAGGTAATGGAAGCAAGCAAACAGGTAAAGAAAATGAAACTCCTGTAGTTTATTCTGAATTTTATAGAACATCTTTAACAGTCATTGATTATTTGTGTTCCCAACAAGCTCTTTAGCTTATTGGATTCTACTTCTTTGAACTATTAAAGGAGCTTTCTAATTTTCTTTAACTAGTCCTCAGAGCAACCCTTTGGAATAGACATTTTTACCATACCATACCTATGAGACAAGGAAGTTCTAAGGTATTGATAGACCAACAAAATTAATATGCTGGAGCTAGAGTACAATCCCAAATCGTACTCATGCCTAAGCCCATCCTTAGTACCTTAATGTTAAGATAGACTCATAAAAAGGAGAGACATTTCCAGCTCAAATCTGTCCAACGTAAATGCTTTGTTTGGATAGCACATTATTTTTTAAATACGGTTCATGCCTTAAGCTAGGACACATGAGTATTCAGTTAGACACATTTCTTAAACTTTTTTGCATAACATTTCTGGTTCTTTGGGCTACTGAAATAAACTGCCCGAATCCTACAGGTAAATATTTCTATTGCCACCAAATGAGAGGAGAAGGTGAATAAACAGTCCATAACATTTGACTTTGAGCATCACTTTCTGATAGTTAAATTCCTTCTTTATAAAATAGCTTTGAAAAATAAAGCCCTCTATCATGATCATGTTTAAGAATATTGAAAGAATGACTAAATGATGAAGAATAGACAGCAAATTCTTTGAGAAAGTCTAAATCCTGCTCAAAGCACTGTATGTGACAAGTTGACTTGTTCTTTCTTCAGCTCCATGATGATGTGCTATTTATGGCCTCATTAATTATCCTTGTTGAAAAGTATTAGTATTTTATTTATTTTACTAAACCAAAGAAGAGATAGCATCTTCACATAGAATAAGGATTAATATCAGATTAGTGTCATAGTTTTTTGTCTGTTCCTTGTAAAACAGAGGTGACTAACCATCACCTTGTCAAATAAACACGCATGTCACAAATGTCAAGCAAACATTTATCTTAAAGCTCAAAAGCACACATTGAAATCTTATAGTATGTTCTAATATTCTTACTTTTAAAATGTTTATTAATAGGGCCCGGAGAGATAGCGCAGAGGCATTTGCCTTGCAAGCAGCCAATCCAGGACCAAAGGTGGTTGGTTCGAATCCCAGTGTCCCATATGGTCCCCTGTGCTTGCCAGGAGCTATTTCTGAGCAGACAGCCAGGAGTAACCCCTGAGCATCGCCAGGTGTGGCCCAAAAAACAAAAAACAATGTTTATTAATAAAAGTTTATCAGTTACCTTCTAAAGGTGTGTTGGGGAAAATAAAATCTTCCTTATTTAGGAGTTCATTAAAATATGAAGAACAATTGATTCAAAACTTTTGGGGTACTAGAGTCAAAACAAGACTTTAGTATATGCTATCTGTGCAAAAGACCCAGTTTTCTGTTTGTTTTGGGGGGCAGGCACACCCTGTATGCTCAGGGGTTACTCCTCGCTACGCACTCAGAAATTGCTCCTGGCTAGGGGGAATCATATGGGATGCTGGGAATCGAACCTAGGTCTGTCCTGGGTCAGCCACATGCAAGGCAAATGCCCTACTGCTGTGCTATACTCAGGTCCCTATACCCGGTTTTATCACTGCACACATAGCTGTCAGACTACTGTGAGAGCACCCCTTAGTACCATGCCAGGAGTGGCCCAGCATCACCATGTGTTGTCTCCAAAACAGCTAAGTTAAAGAGTAAAATATATTATATAAAACTGCTAAACCAAAGTACCTTTGCTCAAAAATTAACTGTTCAAATAAAGTTGTATTCATAAAAAGATTTGTAGACATATAAATATACATACTAGTGAATCAGATTCTTGATATTACAGACTACAATTTTTCACCATGAAAAATGCCATATCTTATCCATATAGTTTTAAGAGTAGAACAATTAATTGGATATGAACAGAGACAAATAGCCATATAGGTGTGTCAGTAAGAAGGCTCATAACGTATATTCATTTCTGGACTTAAGTATTTAAGACAAAATCAGTTCAACAAAGATCTAACAAGTAAGTATTCTATGTTAATGTGTCCCAAAGTGATCCAATGGATACAATTTCTCCTGGGTCCTGTCTAGTGAAAGAACAAGTATTGAAACACATTAAAATCTGATAACTGTTAGAACAAAAAGTACAAGATTGTTTGAAACATATATCTCAGTTTTATAAAGTCTGTGACACTTGGATTCCATACTCTCACAGAAAAGAAGAGTTAGGTAGATTCTTCTAAGTTAAGGCAGCATGCCTAAAGATGCATGTTTTCACGACCTATTTTTTGACTGTCCTGATGTGCTCTCACAGCCAGAGCTGGTTGCTCTCAGCTTTCATAGATCCCTAATAGCCTTGTTGAACACTTAAATTAGATCAGTATTATTATTTCCAGGAAATTCTGAAGCCCAACCACGATTATATCCTAGGTCATTGTGGAATCTTTTAACTTAACTTCTTAAACTTAAATCTTTTAACTTGCCATAGTATGAGAAGTAGCATAAGGAAAAATCAAGCAAATTTGCTGGAAAACTATCATAATATTAAACAAGCACACATGTGTGTTCCCAAAAATTTTTTTACCAGTCTAGAAAGAAGAGTTAAAGAACTTAGGTGATTTTCCCCAAAGAAGTAGTTATAATAAAGCTCAGAGTAGAAGCAGAATTCTTAGATGTCGAAATCTGTATTTTGTGACTCATTCCATACACACAAAGAATATCAACCTATGACAGTCTCTCAGGTTTCAAAAAATTAATAATTGGCATGATGGTTATGGTCTACCTTATTTCTTCCAAATGAGAGAAAGGTTAGATGGGTGAACTCCCTTGTGCAAATGGAATACTGCAGGACACAGAGCTATCTTTAGCCTGATGTAGAGGAAAGCTCCCAGAATATGTCATCAGGAAACCTAAGTGATTTGTGTTTTCATATTTTTCCCTGTATAATAGTCAAGTCAATTTTGAAGTCTTATATTTTTCTCTGAGACAAAGTTTCTCATTAGTAAAACTGTCATACTTATTATAAATGTACTGTCTCATTTGTTCATTATAAGGATCAATAAAGTACTGGATATAGAAACCCTTGGAGTGTTCTGTTGGAAAACTACAAGAGTTGGGGGAAAGGCAGCATGTTACCATTTTAAACATGACAGTTCATCAGTTCCCAATATCTGACTTCCAAAAAATAAAGATAAATTAAAGTAGGAATTGTTGGGTGACGGATGTAGCTTAGTCCTATGAAACTTGCCTCACAAGTGCTAGATTTGCTCCCAGTAAAGAAATAACAATCATTTAATTGTTGATTTTTTTTAATATTCCACACTTAGGGTATTAGGACTCTACAAAGTAACAATCTTTCAAGGATTTTTTTTATTCCTGCTTGACTGAATACCAAACATTACAAGTCACAGATAACTGTGTTTAAAAACCAAAGTCAAATCAAATATAATGTTAATAGACATGTATTTACTTATATGATAAAGCATTTACTTGTGCTGGGTAGTTGGCAAATTTGGCAGTGACAGAATTCAAATGAATCTTTCCCTCATGAGAAACAGTACCTCCATGAATTTTAATGTTTTGAATTTCATAAACCTCAGGGGGTTAGCACTTCTTTATTTAATCACACAATCAAAAATTTCTTGTGGACTCAGCTTTATAAAAGACTCTAAATTGGTAGGTCTATGGAGATTCCTGAGCTTCCTGTGATGCTCACCAATAAAGCATCTGTAGCGATCATGCTATTGGACACGAGGTAATGAGCCCTGTATTTTCCTGGGGCGCCTCTAATGATTTAACACGGAAAGGTCACAGTGCTATGCACAGTGGGATTTCATCCTTAAATGGGATTCTAAACAGGAAGAGACTTTCCAGAAAGAAGTCATTAAAACACTTCAATTTCTAAAACAGTAGAGAGATGCAACTACTAAAACAGAACCAGGTTGGTCTCCTAAGGAGAAAACACATACATAATAACTATAAAGATAGATGAACTGGTAGTATTTTTTATTATTTTAAATATGATCCGTAACAAGAGGAATAGCTTTGTTTTATTTGAGATATATCGTTTTTAATTTTACACAAGTTGCACAAAACCATAATGATTTCAGTGACACAGCACAGAATATAACTCCTAAACCTGAAACATTGATATTTTCTGCACCGCTCAGTTTTCTTTCATTTGTACAAGAAAGTTAATATTAAGTTTATTTTATATAAGTTTGCATAAAAATGGACTCATCTCATTTCATAATTTTAGTAATAGTTCTGAAATACTAAATTCATAATTAGTATTTATTGCAGCCTTGCTATCTGTGAGGTAATGTATTAGTTTTCTTACATGATATTTTTTAGTTCTCAAAACAACTATTAGAGCTAAGAGTTCATAAGTCTATTTCAGAGACAAGTAGGCATCTGAAAACTTGGTTTTGGTCATGTAGCCAAGAGTAGGAATGAGAAGTAAACCTTTCTAACTCTGACTCTGAATTAGGATTATGCCCCCCAAAAGTCAAAAATGATTATTTCTGGAAAAACTAGAAAGAATTCTGAGTTGATTAGCACAAAATCCTATTTACACACACACACACACACACACACACACACACACACACACACACAACTAGTTTCTAAATATTTATTTTAAAAAGATCACTGAGCAAAGGTACTGTAAATTAAGTACAATCCTGCTTAATACATTGATTGCTTTCACTTTTTTCAAACAAAACCTGTCTTTATTTTTTTTTATTTTTTTATTTTTTTTTTTTTGGTTTTTGGGCCACACCCGTTTGACGCTCAGGGGTTACTCCTGACTATGTGCTCAGAAATCGCCCCTGGCTTGGGGGGACCATATGGGACACCAGGGAATCGAACCGCGGTCCATCCTATGCTAGCGCTTGCAAGGCAGACATCTTATCTCTAGCGCCACCTTCCTGGCCCCAAAACCTGTCTTTAATTTAAGTGGCCAAGCAATTGCAGAGTTTAGCTATGTTGCTGCACACAAACTTCACAAGGAAAGATTCTTGCAGATATTGAAATTAAAAATAGGATGTTATGTCATCAGACTCTCAGATGATTTCCTCATAGCATTCATATTCTGTGTATTTACCAACTGCAGTACCTCATTGTGATCAATAGAACATGACAAAATGTCACTTTAGATAAAGGACATCAAGAAACTACTTCCTCAATGCATCTGTATTTCTCTCCTACCTCCCTTACCCCCTCTCTCTCTCACACACACACACACACATACACACACACACACACACACACACACACACACACACACATTCTAGGGCAAAATATAAGCATAGAAGCAGCATTGAGGATAGATCTACATGCTGAGAAATAATCACTAACCAGAGTCAAGAGAATGAGCCTGAACAAGTGAAGTTCAGAGTCTGTAGTTTAGTCAAACAAAATGAGTGCATCCTCATCAGGGAGCTGATGCCAGAACCATACATGCAAGCTGACTCTCAGACACTAAGTGATGTAATAAATGTTCAGTGTTTTATGATAATAAATGTTGGCATGATTTGTTAGACATTTGATTAGACATTTGTTAGACATTTGATTTGTTAGAGAGTTTGATAGATCATCTATAAAAATGGTCCTAGCTTCAAGTTAGGAGTTCATCTCAATCCAATTTTGTATCCATGCATTGCATAGAAACTTGAAGAGATGATATTTTACAGTAAAAAGTGAACATAATATTCAGGTAGGAAATTTTAAAGGGCAAAAGATAAGAAAACTAATGAAAGAATGCTGTTGGAAACATGATCATTAGTGTTTGGTCTTTAAGTTAAACAAGATAGTCTAGACCAAAACTTAAACTGTGGGTTTGTATGATTTCATACACAGTTTCATAATTTAGTATGAAGGTTGTTAAAAAGTTTAAGATGTTCTATATTCAGTTTATATATTTATTCATCTATAATAAACAAAAATTCATCGTGTTAGAATGCAAATTTGCTATAGATCTTTCTAAGAATAACTTATATCATAAATAATTGCAAAATAAATTCTGTATGCATTATTGTTAGTAAATGTGTGTTTTGGTACCAAGTTATATACATAAATACCTGGCATCAAGTAAAAAATTTTCAGATAAGAAGTAGTAAGTGGGGGCCGGTGAGGTGGTGCTAGAGGTAAGGTGTCTGCCTTGCAAGCGCTAGCCAAGGAAGGACTGCGGTTGGATCCCCCGGCATCCCATATGGTCCCCCCAAGCCAGGGGCAATTTCTGAGTTCTTAGCCAGAAGTAACTCCTGAGCATCAAATGGGTGTGGCCCGAAACCCCCCCCCAAAAAAAGAAGTATTAAGTGAAAATATTTAGAAATGGCACTTGCCTAGCACATGCACCCCCCACAAACCCTATGATCTCCTGAAGGCCCTCCAAAAGCGATCCCTGAATTTAGAGACAAGAGTGAACACTGATCACCACTGGGTGTGTTCCAAAGTAAAAAATCCAAAACAAAAATAGTCCTGATTTAGGGCCCGGAGTGGTGATGCAAGCAGTAAGGCATCTGCTTTCCCCGCGATAGCCTAGGACAGACCACGGTTGGATCCCCTGGCGTCCCATAGGGTCCCCCAAGCCAGAAGCAATTTCTGAGCTCATAGCCAGGAGTAACCCCTGAAAATCACCGGGTGTGGCCCAAAAAGCCAATAAAAATATATATTATAAATAATAAATATTATATTATGATAATATAATAAAAATTAAAATAAATAAATATAAATATATATAGTCCTGATATAGACTAGAGGCTAGTATGCATCACTAACTCCTATTTCATGCAATTAATAAAACTATTTATTAGCCAACCTATAAATTAATCTGCACTTTCCTATTTTTACACTCCTTAATTATCATGGACCTTATTTTTGAAGCTGAATAAAAAAAGGGAAGAAAACAGAATCTCCTAAAGGTAAGATCTTTTACTCTCTGTAGTTTATAGTAAAACGAATCTTTGCTATTTGAAAAGACTAATATACTTCTGGCTGATGCCTGGGCTTTTTATGTTCTCTTCCTGTCCCCTCATTAAGTCCCCTTCTACTATGATGTTCATCCAGTTCTGCCTTTTCCCACAATAACTTCTCAGTGCTTTAATTCACTGAAAGGCAGTCACAAATTAATGTTCTTCTAGATAGAGACATTTTCTAAAACCACTTATTTTTCAAAAACTGCTTTTTTTTTCCAATTAAATCCTGACTTTTTGGGATATTGGGCACATTATAAGATGAATGGAAATAGCTATTCGTTCAAAGAAATGTATGGTCACTTGAGTTACTTGAACTGAAACTAAAATGGCCAGAAGAATAATTACTTGCTTTATGTACTAGAATGATAGGTTTAATTATTTCTAACTTAAAATTTTCTGTTTGTTTTGATTTGGACATCACACCTGGTGAATCTAAGGGGTTACTTCTGGGTCTGTACTTAGGAATCACACCTGGCAATGCTTAGGGAATCATATAGGATGCCAGAGAATGGCATCCCAGGTCAACAATATGCAAGGCAAGCACCCTACACACTGAAATATCACTCTGTTCCCTAATTATTTTTAACTTAGGGCAAAGTGATGCTCTGTTTTGTGTGACTATGAGGCCTTCCTACTTGTGTATAATAGGATACATAACTTCAATACTGGCCTCTACGCACAAGATGCCAGGAGCATCTTGAGCTTTGACAATCAAAAATATTTCCAGATACTGTCATGGAATATCAGAATTGGGCCTTGTCCAGAAGTAGTGATCTAATAATTTCTAAACTTTTTGAACAAAAATATGTTGAGAACTATCATGACAATGTCAGTAAATGAGGGATGTAGAAAACCTGTCTTAAATATAGGCGAGTTGCGGGGAGCAGGGCATTGGTGGTGGGAATGTGACATGGATGAAGGGGGGTGTTCTTTTTATGACTGAAACCCAACTACAATCATGCTTGTAATCACGATGTTTAAATAAATATGTTATTATTAAAAATATGTGTATGTGAGTGTGTGCACACATTTATGAAATATAAGAAAAATAATTTCAATATTTATTGTGACGTTGTTTAGGATATGCCCACTCTCCCTGTAGTCTTTAAAATGAGAACCATATAACAAAATGGAATGAGTTTATCCGATTCTTTTTTACATTCTAGAAAAATACTGAAATTGCTTTATTTTTTTCTTGTTTAGTCATTGGGCTATTTGTGTTCAAGGGTTACTCCTGACTCTGTTCAAGAATTATTCCTGGTAGTGTTCCTAAGGGAACATACAGGATGGTATCTATTGGTCAGCTGCGTTTAAGGCAAGTCCTACTCACTAAAATATTAAGCCTCTGAAGCTATTATTTTAACTTCAATTTCACTTATTAGATAATCTATATTTCATCATATTTACAAAGCTCAGACATTTTCACAATGTGAGAAATGGAATTGTGCATGATTCTCCTTTTCTGAATAGTTCTTCCTTCTTTTTTTTTTTTTTTTTTTTGGTTTTTGGTTTTTGGACCACATCTGGTGATGCTCATGGGTTACTCCTGGCTATGTGGTCAGAAATTGATCCTGGCTTGGGGGACCATATTGGATGTCGGGGCATCAAATCGCGGTCCATCCTAGGCTAGCATGGGCAAGATAGATGCTTTATATCTTGCGCCACTGCTCTGCCCCATCATGCTTCTTTTTCTTTTTAATTTGCCCTAGTTTCCTTATAGCATTTAGGTTTCTATCATATGATAAATATACTATATTCTATGTATAAATGTAAGAGCTTATATAATGAATATAAAATACATTAAAGTTTAATAAATAATTCATCTATTATAATTTTCCTTACATTTTTTTTTTGATTTTGGGTCATAGTGCTCAGGGGTTACTCCTGGCTCCATGCTCAGAAATTGCTCCTGGCAGGCAAGGGGGGGGGGCATATTGGACGCCGGGATTCAAACCGATGACCTTCTGCATGAAAGGCAAATGCCTTACCTCCATGCTATCTCTCTGGCCCCACATTTTTTCTTAATTATTCTGTATGGTTCTTTCCATAGGTGTGAAACACCAATGGTTTCATCTTTGTTTATGTAAATGAAAGGATAGTGCAACGTATAGGCACAGATTATCTAGAAATTGAATAGGACATCTGCATAGTCCCATTGACAAATAGACTTTTGATTTCTTTTGGTTTTTACTTGATTAAAACCATTGTGCTTTACAAAGTAAATCTGGTTTTCAGACATACACTGAATTAGGATCAATTCTACTACCAATGTCCACCTCCTTTCACTAATGTTCTCCACTTGTACACCAGACCACCACCACCTCTACCTCCTAGCCTGCCAGTGTAACAGACACATTTTAAACTTAGGTTGTTTAAGTCTGGGTCTTTTGATTCTATTGATGTTGCTTTGGATTAAATATTTAGTTCTTTCCTCTTTTAATACTACCAGTATACCTGAGACCACGTGGCTCCTTGCCCTCATCCTTTCATATTTGTATTTCTCCTATTCCACTCAGTTTCTTTCCTTCCCCTCTCTATACACTGGTCCAAGGGTATTTGAGACAATTCCCATTTAGAGTATTGCATTTTTTCATGCATTTTTTCTAAATACCACATCTGAGGGATATCACTCTGTAATGTATCCTTCTTCTGGCTTATTTCATTTAACATCATATTTTCCAGGTTCATCCATTGTGCTGCAAGCTGTATGACTGCATCATTTCTTACAGCTATGTAGTATTCCATTGTTTATATGTGCCACATCTTCACTATTCACTCATTTGTTGTTAGACATCAGTTGAAACCAAGTCTTACCTATTGCACTGCAATAAGTATCGGTGTACATACATCTTTTTGAATAAATGGTTTGCTGTCCTGGGAATAGATATCCAAAAGAGATATTTTGGGATCATATGGTAGCTCAATTTTGAGTTTTCTGAGAACCCTCCATACTTTTTTTCCATAGGGGTTGGATGAGGCAGCATTCCCACCAGCAATGGAAGAGTTTCTTTCTTCCACATTCCTGCCAACAGAGGTTATTCCCATTATTTTTGATATGTGCCATCCGCATGGCTGTAAGATGTTACCTCATTGTTGTTTTGACTTGACTTCCCTAATGATGAGAGATGATGGAACATGTTTTCTTGTGTTTATTTGCCATCTGTTGATCTTTCCCAGAAAAGTGTAAATTGATATCCTCTCCCAATTTTTATGGGGTTTTTAGGTTTTCTGAGTTAACCTTTATAAGTACTTTGTATATCCTAGATATAAAGCTTTTATCTGATGTATTGATTGCAAAAATTTTCTCCCTTTCAGTTTACTGTCTTCAAATTTTAGCATGTGTTTCTTTGGCTATACAGAAACTTAAAATAATCATGCCCAGAAAACAGAAGGCCTCCTGTAGATTCAATCACCTAGCCAGCTTTGGAACCCAAGTCTCTGCCTCTCCTTTGTCCTATAGTAAGGTAAAAACAAGATACTTTTGGTAAGTATTGTTGGGACCTGAATTCTGAATAAGGAGGGATGCCATTTTGTAAAAGCCACATGGCAGGCTTCTTTAGGTTCTGAGCAGGGAGAAACACCATTTTGTAAGGACCACATGTTGTGATCCTACTTCCATAGACGCCTCAGTCTACCTGGCTGTACCAGGTAGCCTATCAGGGAAGGACAGGGAGTAGTAGGAAGATACCCCTAGACAAGAGCCAATCGTTCTAAGGATCATCAGAAAGCTGGAACCTCCCTATATCTCTTCCCTACATAATTCTCATCATAACCTTGGGCGGGGCTCATCTCCTTCAGAGGATGGCCCCTGGCTGGCCAGGCTGGGGAGTCTTGTTGGCAGACGGATTAAAGTGTTAAAAACTTTATTCCAGTTGTGTGGTCTCATCCTTCTACTCTGGAACCCTACAGTATCTCATCTAAACTACCTGATAAATTTTCACCTAATCTGCATGTTGTATAAATATCTAAATACCAAAGGTTACCAAACACAAAACAGGAGCTTGAATTTGGTCTCAAACAGATTTTTGCTGGTTATTTCCTGCCTTCGTTTTTTTAATGGGGATAATGTCATATTATTAGACGGAGTCTATAAATTTTGGTGTGTGATTAAAATGTAAATTGACTCATTGCTATGCCAAATATTCATATATTTCTAAAAATAAGTGAGGAAACAAACTGAAGTTTGTCTCAGATTAGAAAAAGTGATCATCCCTATTCAGTAAAAACTGAACTTACAAAAACCGTATGCAGTTGGATGATAAGGTGTTTAAAATGGCCTATTTGACAAAGTGTAAATCCTTTTCCATTTCCTCACTCTTCTTTTCAGTATCTCAATTTCCTACCTTCTAAGTGGCAATTAGCCTTAACACTATTTTTAGGCCAGTACAAAAGATTTATCTCTCTGAATTGGAAAACACATTTGAAGAGATCTAAAGAAAAGAAATGAATTTTGAATTTGCACAGTTTTTTTTTTCGCCAAATATATCTGTGTGTCACATAATCACATATTTATGAATTAGAGGATAATTAGAAAGCCTGATAAGGGGAAAGCCTGTCTATAGTACAGGCCCGTGTGGGGTGGGGAGGAAGGACACCTGGGATATTGGTGATGGGAATGTTGCACTGGTGAAGGTTTTTTTTATATATATAAAAAAATCAAAAAAAGAAAAATAGAAAAGAAAAGATAAGGCCTTCCAATGCTTATCACAGGCTGTGTTTTTTACACTGACTGTATAGAAAGAGAAGGTACAGTAAATGCACCCCATATACACTTCAACCCAGGCCCTTTGCCTGATCTGTATTGTGAATTGGGGGGACAAAAAAAAGAATTAGAGGATAGATTTTGAAATATGCTGAAATATGAGAAGTAGGCAACTGATTAAATCAAGAATGCAGTTAGGGGTGTATGTGAGTCTATTTACATAAGGTTTGTGAAAAGAGATTCAGTTCTAAAGGATGATAGGATGTCCCTGAGGAACCATTTACGGGACAATAGCCTTTATAAAACAACAGCTTACTGGACTCAGGAGAGAGGCTTCAAAGGTGGGGTAAATATTTTGCCTGTGGGAGCCTTGTGTTCAATTCCTAGCACTTAATGGTCCCTTAGCATCCATCTTTGGTAGCAGGCCTGAAAACCAACCAATACAATTTAAATAATAAATAAATAAAAAAAAAAACCTTTGATGGCTTTTCTTTAAAACTTTTGTTCTTTTTTTTTTTTCTTCTAAGAAATGACCTAGTTAAATAGAGAAGGAACTTGGAAAGCCATTGCCTGTGCTGAGCACCTAACTCTTGAAATGCCTTTTCTCTAGTGAAAGTCAGCTGTTTGATTCCCTTTCCAAAGAATTTCTGAATTTAGCTGCACTCAGCTGGCTCCTTGAAGAATGCTGCTCTTAATTCCCGTTTAAGACAGGGAAAGGTTAGGATTAATGATTCATTTTTATATATGCACCTCTCAAAAAAGCCTTTTCAGTTATAAAAGAAATGTGCCAAACTTTTTTTTGGGGAAAGGATTAAGATCAGGTTATTTCCATTCAAAAATATGTTCAAATATAGTTGTGGTGAGCAAACAGACCAGAGGAGCCAACTGCAATAGAATGTAATATAATGCTTCAAATTAATTTATCAGGTATATTTATCAGGAAATTATTATAAGATTAGAAAGTATAATATTTACATTTAATTACAATTTACACAATGGCAGTTCTCATGAGGAAATGTAATTTTCAAAAAGGCAAATAGATGAAACCAATAGGCTCACATACACTGTATTTTGGCCCAGGTCACCACAGTAGTCAGACAGGTTCAGTCCTGCCTAGAGGCACCCGGCCAAGGGTCTGAGCCGAGACTGACATCGGTTCATTTTAGCTCCTTCTTTCTCTAAGCCCTGGTGCTCTGTGCAGGACTCTGGCATGTTCACATTTTCTCAGAAGCATTTTACACCGTGGTGATGATTATTTATATATTATTTAAAATCTTATTATTGCATGGCTGAGATGCAGTCTCTGCCTTAAAAATTATTATTATTGGGCCGGGCGGTGGCGCTAAAGGTAAGGTGCCTGCCTTGCCTGCGCTAGCCAAGGAAAGGACCGCGGTTCGATCCCCCGGCGTCCCATATGGTCCCCCAAGCCAGGAGCAACTTCTGAGCACATAGCCAGGAGTAACCCCTGAGCGTTACCGGGTGTGGCCCAAAAACCAAAAAAAAAATTATTATTATTATTATTACTATTATTATAATTATAATTATTATTATTATTATTATTTATTTGGAGGTCACACCTGACACTGCTCAAGGATTACTCCTGACTCTGTTCAGGTCTCACTCTTGACAACTTCAGGAAGCTTATGTGATAATGAGAAGCAAACCCAGATTGGCCGAAAGTACTATCACTTGGTCATTAGCAATCTATAGATTTAAACAGGAGTCTATCAGAGAATTGACATAGATAAAATAATTAATTTTTGCTTGCAAAAGGATATAATCCCACATTTAGTCATCAAATGGAGTTAGGGTTTCCTATATCTCATCTCTAGAAATGTTGATAGCAGTTGGACAAGGAGAATACGAAGTGCATAACACGTTCTTAAAGAACAGCATAAATCCAATTTCATTTGAGGTAACCTGATATAATGCAAAAGACAGTGACAAAACAAAATACAAAAGAACTCAAACAACAACAACAAAACCAATATCCAAATTTCTAGGGCCAGAGAAAGGTTTAAATAGATTGCATATAACTAAGCTGCTTTCATCTCCAGCATCATACATGGGTGCCACGTGCTTCTACAGATGTGATCTCTAAACATGGGGTCAGAAATAAGCCTAGAGCACATCTGAGTGTGACCTAATCACCAACCACCCACTCACTCCAAAATAGAAGCTGCATAATGTTATTATTTGGGTTTTGAGTTTTTCAATAAGCTACATTTTAGTATAAGAACTAACAGTGAAACATTGGAAGTTTTTTAGTTCACTTTATACTGAAAATAAAATTAAATATTTATTAATAAAAACTTGGAGGTGGAAATAATATAACAAGTAAGGTGCTTGTTTGGCAGGAGATCAATCTCGGTTTAATAAATACAGAATCAGGAATAACCCCTGAGCACCAGAGGGTGTGAAACAAAAACAGGAGAGGGGAAATAGAACACAAAATTATGCCAGTTTCCTTCTGTCCCCAACATTTCTGCTTACCACAACTTCTAGAACAATGAAAAGGGTCAAATTAGTAAGTAAGACTTATCCTAAGTTGCAGACCTTATGGAATAAATACTAGAATCTATACAGTATTTTGTGTATTATGAGATGCACCCTTGCCCCCACAAAAGTGCATCTTATGGAGCGCATATCACCTGGAGCTGAAGTTTGAGTGCAGGGGAGGAGAACATCTAAAAACTAGGTGTGTCTTATGGTCAGGTGCCTCTTCTAGAGTAAAAAATACATTATATATGATAAGTTATTTATTTATGAATTTAAGAAATGGTATTTCATGAAAAAATACTACAATTCAGATTTTTTTTGTGAAAAAGGCATATGTTAAAATTAGAAATGATGAGAGAATGGTCAGAAAGGGATAGACTGGGATCTTTTTTTTTTTTTTTTGTTTTTTGTTCAACACCTGGCAGTGCTCAGGGGTGACTCCTGTCTGTCTGCTCAGAAATAGCTCCTGGCAGGCATGGGGGACCATATGGGACACCGGGATTCGAACCAACCACCTTTGGTCCTGGATCGGCTGCTTGCAAGGCAAACACCGCTGTGCTATCTCTCCGGGCCCTAGACTGGGATCTTAAGAAGAAAGAAGAGCTCTTACATAATTTTGGTGTAGGAGGAAAGTCATGAACGTCTTATATCTACCCAAAACATTGGCTTTAGCGAAGAAAAGTATTAAAGTCAATGGGAGAAACAGACAACTGATGGCAAGTATTTAATAGCAGGCTTAAAGGGATTTTAATTTTATTTCACTGAAGGGAAAAATAAAGACAAATCTGCATATACATGCCTTTTAGGATGACTCTAGTTTCTTAGTTACTTAGTTACTTCTATTATTATTTTAAAGATCTGGTATAACAACTGAAAACTTGATTTCTAAGCTACTAGCGTATGGTTGTGCATCTGGAAAATAAAGAATTTTAGAGTTTTTGATCTGGAATTTAGAAAACTTCCAGTTTTTAAGCAAGCCTTTATTAATATTTCAAAAGTTTAAGTAAATGTATTTCTTTCTACTGCTTTATCTATAGCACTCATTTCAAAATACAGCTTATCATTGGTTATACAAATACAAGAAAAGATTCATTTTTTTGTAGGTAATGAAGTGTAAAGATTAAGCATAAATGATGCAATATGCCTGATGTCCAGTCTTACATAAATAAATAAAAGACCATTTGTTTCTTTTCACCTAAGTACATACATTTACAAGAAAACTGTTCTATTGTTTTTGGCACACCAAATTTTCTAAGTATATATCAACATATTCTTAAGGTTGGGTTATAGCTTTTAATGATTCATTATACCGAAATATACATGATGAAAATCATATTATAATGAACGTAGTGAAATTTTTGGGTGCCTTAAAGGAAATATGAAGAGACTGAATTTCTTTCCTATTAGCCTCAAGGCACTTTCATAAATTTAGAAAGAAATTTCGGTCATAATCCCACTTGAATGTGTTTGCTGTGTGTACTAGCCAGGACAGACCTCACCTGCAAATACTAACACTGGGTCCTTCCCCAGACCTTACTTAGGGACATCCTCAAGATAGAACTTTATTTGTGGCGAAATTTGTATTGTTATTCTATAGAAACATTCTGTTAATTTGGAGAAGTGGAAGATGGCTGGAAGATACATGGAAGAAATTAACTTTGCATTTTGGAACACTAATTAAATAAATATGTATAAATTTAATACATTATCCTTTCAGAATATAGCTTGTGACATTAGTATTTCTTTCACCTGCTTCCACAGCTGGACCATTAAAACTCTTGTTATTAAACAAATATATGGTGAAGGTGAGATCTGAACCTGAAAATTTATGAATCAGAGACCAAAGATTTTAATTATCCAACTTGTCAAGAATATAAAAAATATAAATAGACTTCATAAATTAAAAAAAATGATCTAAGATCCTCTCAAAAGCCCTTCAGAGTTTGCTCTTCAAGCCTGTGCTATCACTTGAACATGGATCTAGCTTGCTTGTCTCTAAGTTTCTTTGCTTGCTTATTTGTTCTTTCATGTTTAAATTCTCTCTTGAATACAAACTTCTTTCTCTCCCCACCCTGCATCTTCCTAACTCAATTTCAATAAAATTACCTTGCCTCACAAATAAATAAAAAGACCTGAATGAAGATTTGTAAATCTGAACTAATATTTTTGATTAACTGACTAAATCCTTAGTGGGTACATCTATCCAAAATAAGCTTTTATGATATGTCTTTGAAGAATCAACATCTTTTGCCAAACTTTGACTAGATTACATTGGTATACACTGTTGCATAATATGTACCAACTGATTAGATGCTTTACCAAGTCGATAATGGAAAATTATCTATTGGAATTATAATAGTAACTAGTCACACTTGTAAATTTATACAAAAATAATAATTTTCCTTCTAAGGTTTGATGCTGAATTGAAATAAACTCATTATTCAATATAAATTAGCCTTCTGGCAGTTTTGAAGTCAAATGGAAGATTAATTGCAAACTGGAGATACATAGGGAGTTAATTAAAAAAAAATACTACAAATAAGCTATCACCACCACAACAAAATACACAAGCAGATTGAAAAATAGACAGAGCCTGTGTGAGACGCGTGCAAGGCAAACACCTTCCAGCTGTGCTGTCACTCCAGCCCAATTGTTAATACTTGATGCCTTATGGTTCTGCAGGCCCAAAGCTCTGAAGACTCAAGGCAGGTAGTAAATCCTACAATACTACTGAGTTTTTGTAGAATTGTTATATTTGATAATAAAATTTGCCTGTTTAATCTAGAAGAAAGGAAAGAACGAAAGAAAGAAAGAAAGAAACGAAAGAAAGAAAGAAAGAAAGAAAGAAAAAGAAAAGAAAGAAAGAAAGAAAGAAAGAAAGAAAGAAAGAGAAAGAAGAAGGAAGGAAGGAAGGAAGGAAGGAAGGAAGGAAGGAAGGAAGGAAGGAAGGAAGGAAGGAAGGAAGGAAGGAAGGAAGGAAGGAAGAAAGAAAGAAAGAAAGAAAGAAAGAAAGAAAGAAAGAAGAAAAGAAAGAAAGAAAGAAAGAAAGAGAAAGAAAGAAAGAAAGAAAGAAAGAAAGAAAAGAAAGAAAGATAGAAAGAAAGAAAGAAAGAAAGAAAAGAAAGAAAGAAAGAAAGAAAGAAAGGAAGAAAGGAAGAAGGAAGAAGGAAGGAAGGAGGAAGGAAGGAAGGAAGGAAGGAAGGAAGGAAAGGAAGGAAGGAAGAAGGAAGGAAGGAAGGAAGGAAGGAAGGAAGGAAAAGAAAAAAGAAAAATGGACAGAGGACCAAAATAGGTCTTTGATCAGAGATTATATGCAATTGATCAAAAGACACATGGTAAAATGTTCTTTATCACTTACAGTTAGTACTATACAAGTCAAAAGCACAAGGAGATTTCACCTGTTAACTGTAAACTGCACTTACTAGAAACTATTAAGAAGGAAGCATTGGTGAGAGTGTGGAGAAAAAGTCCTTGTTGTATGTTGGTGGAAATATATTCTGATGCTATCACTATGGAAAACAATATAGACTTCCTCAAAAAAATAAAAACAGACTCACCAGATGATTCAGCAATTCCACTTGTGAAAATTTATCAGAAAAAAAGTAAAATATTAATTAAAAATATAGCTGCAGCCCTACCCTAGTCCTTCCTTATTCAAAGTAGCCAATAAAGAAAAACATCATTTGTATACAAATCAAATGACTAAATAGATGTGCAAATGAACACTAGCCAATAATTTAAAAAAGATGAATCTTTAAAATAATGGATGGATCTTGAGGATATTTTAATTAAAACAGTAAATCAGAAAGCAAAGGACAAATACTGTTCATACATAGTCCACAAATTCCTTATTTGTATATATATATATATATATATACATATATTAATTGTGAAGAAAAATAAAACAAATCTAAGAAAAGTACGCTGATTATTAGAGAAATATCAGAGCAGTACAAAGAAAGAGGATTAGTAGTGAGATTGATAGGACATTTGACTAAAGTGAGGCACTGCGTATACACACTTTAACTGAGGTAAATAACTCAGAAGCTTGAGCCTTCATATGAGTAAACTAATGTTAGTTCAGAATAAGAAGTATGATAGGAGAAAGTGTCCCTAAACACTGTTATCTTTAGGGCCTGGAGAGATAGCGCAGTGGCGTTTGCCTTGCAAGCAGCCGATCCAGGACCAAAGGTGGTTGGTTCGAATCCCAGTGTCCCATATGGTCCCCCGTGCCTGCCAGGAGCTATTTCTGAGCAGACAGCCAGGAGTAACCCCTGAGCATTGCCGGGTGTGGCCCAAAAACAAACAAACAAAAAAAAAAACCAAAAACACTGTTATCTTTAATATACTGTTGTTATCAAACTATGTATTTTAATCTGTCTTCCTTTGAAGATGTTTATTTGTATGTTTTTTTTCTTTTTTATTGTAAGAATTTATTCAAGAGACAAAATTGATTAACATAATGAGGTAAACTAACATAACATAATATAGTGACATAACATATCACATAATATAATTGTTATAATAATTATACATGTAAGTCAAAGAAAGTTTCTGATTAAAAACACATTTTTTTTCATAATGGCTTACATATCTTTCACAGTAGTATTTTAGGTACATATTAACATTGAGTCAGGGGAATACCCATCACCAACTATGTCCTCCCCACATTCCAGTTCCCTCTCTACAACCCATATACCCCACCATCACCCCCCGGGCTGCTAGAGTAGGTGGACCCCTCTTTGTCTGGCTTACTATTAGTGATCACATATCTGTTTGGTCCTGGAGCCCTCCCTTGTTTCCCCTTCTATTTAAGAGGCATAGCTAGAAAAATCGAGGTATGTGGTTTTGTTTGAAGGCAAGAAAAGCAATAGAATGGGGTACAAAATAAGAGGAAAAAAAAGAAGTCAAAAGTCAAATACGCTGAAAATGGGCTGAGTCCGAGGCTTCTATTTGTATGTTTTGAAAGGAAGTGAAGTACACTTCAATGAAGCACTAGAAAGTTTTATCAAAGTTTCTAATCACCATTGAATATTATAACCTCATATATATAGTATAAAGAAAAAGTACACATGGCACAGATATGATAATTCAGTGAGGAAAAGACATATATATACACACACAGTTACACACATATATACACTGTATATGTGTATATAAGCTAAATATTAAACATACATTACTAACTACATTTTTGTATATGCTACCACTTTTAAGATTGGAGGAGTCCTAGAAGCTAATTATTACAAAAGTTTCTTACAGTCCTTTTTTTAATTATAAAAGCAATGTTATAAATATTAAGAGAAACATGTTTAGGGACTATGTTAAATTCAGACCATATATTTTATTGACCTTTGTATTGATTTTAAAATTTCCACTAAAGGCAACTAAAGTTGATTGTCTCAGTTGATTGATAATCCATCCTTAACCAATCATTTGCACCTGAAATGACCATATTAGTTGCTTATATGATGGTTTGTGATAGAGCATCCACTAAAAGAAAATTACTATGCTTACATGTATTAATTTTTTTATTTTTAACAAAGGGACTCTAATGCTGCAATCTGTGTTAATTAAAGCATACGAAGAGAAGAGTCACTAGTGGTAGCACCAGCATTGCCAATACGTTAAAGTGAAAATGGGATTACTTAAAGTTAAGTCCATAAAGTTGTCATGACAATGAAAGGGTAAGCACTATAGAATTTTTAAATGATAAAACAATGTCTTAGGCTTTAAACTTTCTAAAAGTGATAAAACCCAGATGTAAATGCCAACTAATTAATACTAAATATTTCACTACATTCTCCAAACATAACAGGGATTTATTTTATTAGCATGTCTACTACATCATAGTTCAAATACTTATAACTATTTCAACTATGTGCCTATTTTGCATATCCATTCCAGATTATTTGCAAACATGTTTAAAACTAAAATTTAACGTTACTTCAGAACATGTGCCCTGACTTGTTAGAGATTTATTATTCCTATGCAGTAAGAAAAAAAGTGAATTTTATTTTACCTCCTATGCTACTAAGTATGCAAATTAATTTATTATTCTTATTTTAAGAAAAGAACATTTTGTGTTGAAGAAGTAGATCCTTTACAAGAAACCACTCACCAGATGTTGGGGTCTTGAGATATCCCAAAAGGATACTAGCTTTATAAATGGTGAAAAAAGTTCACACACAATTCTAAGAAAGTAGACACACATTCTAGAGTGATGAATGTTGTTTGCAGAAAATAGCAAATGTGCTTTATCATCAGATACTAGAGCCCGGGATTATTAAAGCTGTTAAAATGTGGTTTAAGGAAGAAGAAAAATAACTAGAAAAATTAGTTGGCAGATGTTAAAGCAATAATTAAGTAGAATATAGAAAGGGAATGCCAGATATTCGGTTTATTATTGCACTTGCGCCAAGAACTTGAAGGCTGTGTGTGGTAATTTGCCGATTCGCCTTTTATTCTATTTGCAAAGGTATTTTTAAGAGCTACATGATATAGTATTCAGCCAATGGATCAGATATTTGTTGACTGTTCGTTACCTAAAGGGAAGTTTAATATGAGTATGTGTATATGAATGAATGTGTATAAAAACAGACTATCTACACACTATAAACAAGATACTACTTTAAATGTCTCTTGTTTTCTTTCTCAATTTACTTGTTTGTTTATTTCTTTTTTCTTGGGGAGGGGGGACCACACCAGATGATGCTCAGGAGTTACTCCTGGTTATGATCTCAGAAATCGTTCCTGGCTTGGGGACCATATGGGATGCCTAGGGATGGAACAGCAGTTTGTCCTGGGTCAGTTGTGTGTAAGGTTAACACCCTAAGGTTGTTAGTCTAATGTAAAATAGATCTCTAGAATTTATAACTTTATAGGCTGTATAAATATGTCCATTGTTATTTCACACTCTATGATTTGTACTTCCCACAGTTTTAATTTTTATTCTTGGTTTTGATTACACCAGTGGTGCTGGGGGGGGGCAGTGATTTTTGCTTGGTGCTCGAGGATTACCCTCTGTACTTGCGGAACCATGCTAAATTGGTTGTGGAACCTGGTCCTTTAGCAAGCAAAGGATGTGCTTGTCTCACTGTGCTTTCTCTCTGATCCTTTAATAAGATCATATTTAAGCCAACTCACCTGCTAGGATTCCAATATTTTCTCATTTTATCAATAAGAAAAATGTACTTACAAATAGATATATACTTTTCAGATGCAAAAACTTTAGAAGCCTATCAAGTATTTGATCCTATATGTCTTCTACTAATGAGGGGGCAAAACCTGGAGGGGAAAGTGAATTTTACTCACTTTGGGAATCAATGTATTGGGCAGAGTGCCTTCACAAAGCCTTTCACTCATTTAGTCAGGAATTTTATTTTCTGTTAGTGGCTTATAGTATCTCTGGATTTAATAGATTGTCAATGGTCAAACAAAAAGAGACTTCCTCTCTGTTGGGAAATACATTGACTACTTTTGCAGATGCATTTCACTAATTCTAGGAAGGCCTGAAGTTTAGATAAGTGGAGACTAGAAAAGTTGGATTCTTCCTGCTCCTTGTTTCCTTAGTGTTTTAATTTCATCTCCTGGAGGGCAGCTTTTTGTTTTATGTCACTGGGCAGATGGCCATTGGCTCTCTTTCTGGTTTTATTGGAAGTTTCTTCAAATGGCTGTGGTAAATTTCAATGAATTTTTTTTATCATGCTCATTTCATTTAATTTGGTGGTTAAGGAGTTCCAAGTTAAATAGAAATTTCAGGCAAAATGCTAAAAGGGAAAATCTTGAATCCAAATCAGCAGGACTTAAAAACAACACAGTGTATGCCGGGAACTTGCCCAGAGATCAACCCAGTTGGATAGTGATAGGCAGCTGTGACATTACCTGTCAATGTTTGCTTCTCCAGAGGTTCCCAAGAACCACTTCATGCTTACTAAAGTCCTACTTTGTAGCTAAGAGTCTGAGTAATTGGATATCTTTGAAAGAGAAGACTAGGTGCCCTTGAAGGCGCCTTGCTGGGTCTTGGCAGAAGTGTGAGGGTAGCCCTGAAGAAGAATTATACTCATGAAGTCCCCTGAATTCTTGCTTTGTGAAACCCCATCTCCTTTGTTGCTTGCTTCTGGCAAACTGAGATCATCCTGAGAATGGGTCAAGGATCTTTCAAAAGAATTTATGCCAGCAAGATTGAATCACATTTCCCAAAGCAAGCAGGAACATTTTTCCATGTCAGACTGGGACATCATGACAACTGGGTACTGTGATGGTGAACATGACAGGCATAGGAGATGGAAAGATGTCCTTTCAACAGACAAAATATGCCCTAGAGAGGAATAATTTTTAAATTAAGCTAAAGTTTTATTGGTTAGAATAAATTTGCTTTTGGAACTATTCTCTATTTTTTTATTATCTTCCTTTACACACAAGTGGTCAAAAACATTTTTTTAATATAGAAGTTGGATGTGGAAGAATTTTATTAAGAAGGACAGAACTGATTTATGTCAGGGATAGTAGTTGTAAATTCCTAATTTTATTATTTATTTTTATACCCTATTCTGGAACAGTCCATTGAAATATGCCTCTTAGCATTTAAGACAGAAAAATAAGTAATTGTAATATTAAAAATGAAGGCACTTTATGAATATGACATACATCTGAAATTATAAACGAATTTTGACACAATTTCTAAAACTTTACTTCTTTGTTATATTTTATACTTTCAACAAATTAAATGTCAAGAAGATAAAACTTAAGTATAAGACAATTAAGAAAAAACAAATCAGGCTAGTGAATGTATGTATGTGTATATGTACATATATGAATTCTATACCTATAGAGAATGTCATCTCTCATGAGTAGGCTCTGTAGAAGCACCCAGTTATTAAGTATCCATTCCACAGCCCAAAACTACTATAGACATATAGCAGTGCTTTGCTGATAACTTGGCAGTTCAAAACATATGGCCCTATTTATAATGCTCTCTATTTTCTGTGGTGTAAATGCCCCACGATGGTGGTTTTAAGCTACCAACAATTCCACTAAATACACAGTTGGGAAAAGATGTACATAATTGACTCTTGCGAGCCCAGACCAGTGAGTTCTAGTAAATTATTTTTAGATAGATTTGGAGCTTGAAGACAACTTGGATCCTCTATCCCAACCTTTAATTATTTTTAAGTAGGAAATAAGACTTAGCAATAGAATGATTTATGTGAAGCCAGACAAGAGTGACCAAGTTGGGAATGAAAATGCTATGTATTCCAAGTTAAGGACCTCGTTAACTACATTAAAATACAATCACAAATCTGCCATGTATCTTTATATTTAAATCTTCATAAAGCTAAACAAAAATTGTGTGTCTATATTAAATAAGTAGCAATAGAGTCTAACATACTGAAGTAGGTACCCTGGCCTGACCAACAGCTATCAAAAGCTATTAATTTTCCTTGTTGTATTTGCTTACCCACACCTTCTACTCATATCATTTGAAAGATTGGCTTAAACATATATGGCATAGAAACTGATTATTAAATCCAGACCACTCTCTAATCATAGTTACCACTGTCTTTTAAAATGTGACTTCCCTCAGAACAGTACATGGCAACATGCATTTTGTTTAGATAATGAATTCTCAAAATGTGGCCAGCAGATTTTTGAGGATTCCCTGAAACTAAGAAACTAAGATTCCTGAGTTTCAAGGAGTTTAAAAGGTAATGACACATTTAACAATGATGTTAAGATGGCATTTGTTCTTTCCTTTGTGTTGAGATTTTTCTTGGGAGAAAAGCAAAGGATGATACGGGAGCTAGTATCTTACAACAAATCAAAGCAATAACATCATTATCAGACTTTAGAACATTTTAATTGCCTTAAAAATAAACAGTTTGTTGGGGCTGGAGTGGTAGATAGCACAGTAAGACATTTGCCTTGCATGCAGCTGATCAAGGACAGACTTGGCATCTCATATGATCCCCCGAGCTATTTCTGACTGAATAGCCAGTAGTAACCCATGAGCACGGCCTGGTGAGACCCGAAAAACAAATAATAATAATAATAATAATAATAATAATAATAATAATAATAACAACAACAACAACAAAATGTCTGAGTGTAGTAATTAGCACAGGGATTAAAGAGCTTGCACTCAGCCTACCCAAATTCAATCTGCAGCACTGCTTGTAATTCCCTGAAGACAATAAACACCATCAGGAGTGATCCCTGAGCAGAACCAAGAATTAAAGCTCTGAGCACCAGGAATTAAAGCCTGAGCACCACCTCTAAATCTGATCACAAAAAAAAAAAAAAAAAGTTTAACAAGAAAAATAACCCTTAGGCTGAAAATCCTGGTGGTGACCAGATGGAAAGAAGTTGCAATGGGTAAAAGGGGCTATTTTTTCTAGTGTGAATGACACTAGAATTTTGGTGCCATATTTGGTGAATTATACTTATAAGAAGGCTAGGTGAAAACTTTACTCCAAAATGTGAGTAGAGTGATAAAATTGATATGATCTGTGAAGCTGTAAAAGTGTGAAAACCTGATGTTATATGCTATGAAAAAGTTAGTAAAATTTGATTTTTAGAAATGTAAAAATAAGTCTTCCTTAACAACACACTTGAAAAAAGCAGAGATGATTCATTTTAGTGAATATTATTTCCTAAAATATGCATTTTTAATATTCTGTGAAAATAGTATTGTGTTATATACAATACTTGTGCTCATACAATGATTATTTCAAGACTAAGTACACATAAATTATGTATTTTTCAGATTTCCCCTTTGTTTATGGAGTCCAAGTTCATCTGTGTGAATAACTAACAAACTACAACTATTGAGACTTGCATATCCAGCAGTTAATTTCTCAAAATGCATAATCAATTAAAGGAAAACATGTGAATGTATTTGTTGTGAAAGATGAAATTCAGGTTTCTAAGAGGAAATAAAAATGAGAACTACATGATAAAGAAAAACAAAGCAAAAATAGTAAACTACATGTTTAGTGCTTGATTTACTGCTGTAAATAAGACATCTCTCCAATATTTAAAAACTCCTGCATAGGTGTTGCTAATATTAAAAAAGATAGATTTTAGTTTTTCATAATGAAAATATTAGAATTAAAATTTTAATTCAATAAATTAATATATTTTAGACTAATAAATGCTTCATGTTACAAAAATCACAAAATAATTAGAGATCTACTTAAAGTACAAGAGAGATCATAGATTCTAATATAACAGAGTAAAAATTTGTCCATTTTTATTCAAATTCAACATCTAAATATTCAAATGTTGAATAAAAATATTTCCACAGTTGGATATAAAATCAGATAATTTTTATTATTTCTGAAGAAATTATAAAATACTCTTTCCTTTCCCATATGTGATGTTTTCTTCATCTAACTCAAGCAAAATAACTTACTACTCAAGAAACAAAGTACTGTTTTCAATTACAGATAACTAAAAGGGGGGATGTCACTTCTTCTTAAAAGTATTTAAGAAAATAGTTCATCATCAACTAGCATTAGAAAAATCCAAATAAAGACAACAATGAGATATCATCTTATACCAGTGAGGATGGTACATATCAAAAATGCTGGGAATCTCTGTTGGTGGAAATGTGGTGAGAAAGGAACTCTCATTAACTGCTAGTGGAATTACTGTGGTCCAAACCCTATGGAAGGTTCTCAGCAAACTCAAAATTGAGCTTCCATATAACTCAGAGATCCCACTTTTGAGTATCTATCTCCCGGACAGGAAAACATTCACCCAAAGGATGCATGCTCACCACTATTTATCGCAGCACTCAGTACAATAGATAAGACTTGGATAAACCTAGATGTCAAGCTACAGATGAGTGGATCACGAAAATGTGGCACATATATACAATAAAATACTATATAGCTGTAAGGAGTGATGCAGTATGTAAGGAGTGATGCAATCATGCAGGTTGCTGCAATATTGATGAAATTGGAAGATATTATGTTAAATGAAGTAAGCCAAAAGAAGGATACAGAACAGTATCACTTATATGTGGTATTTAGAATAACTGCATAAAGAAAAACATACCCTTAATGGGATTTGTCTTCGAACACCCTTGGGTCCAGTGTATATTGAGGAGAAGGAAAGAAACTGAGTGTAAGGGGATGAACACAAATGTGAAAGGATGGGGGCCAGGGGCCAAGCAGTCTTAGGTGCATTGCTAATACTAAAAAAAGGACAGCACTAAATATCCAAGCCAAAGGCAACAATGATGGAATCAAGAGACCCAAGCTTTAATAATCTAAACTTAAAATGGGTCTGTTATACTGGCAATCTAGGAGGATGTGTGTGTGTGTGTGGGGGGGGGGGGATGAGATTGACTGGGATGCAGTTGAGGAACATTGGTGATAGGATTGGCCTAATTCATTGCATGTTTAAAATTCAGCTTTGAAATACTTTATAAATCACCAATGGTACTCAACAAAATTAAAAAATAAATTTCTATTCACAGAAATGCTCCTTATGCTTGTAAATAGAAAGATTATTTTAAAATAAAACATATTGGGGCAGGAGAAATAGCATACCAGGTAAGAGAATTGCCTTGCATGCAGCTGACCTAATCCAATCCTCATATGGACCTTTGAGCACTACCAAAAGTGGTTCCTGTGCTCACAGTTAGGAATAAGCCTCATTAATGTTGAGTGTAGGCCTAAAACACAGACACACACTTGGCACCCTTTGGTAAGTCCAAAAACCAAGATCGGGATTTGCAGATTGACTGGCTGCAAGAACCATGACCAGACTGTATACATCTTGGGACCAATAAAAAAGCTAGTTTAGGGCTTGAACTATGACCTGCACAATAATCATGATCCCCAGTCCCAAAGGTCCGGCAGAGACAATTGTAACGGAATGGGGCTCCTAGAAGCACAAAGAAAGACGCTATCCTAGGTGCCACCCTAGGTTCAGTGCAAAGACCAAGATCACCAATCACAGAAGATGGATTAAAATGACACTGAGGTAACAGAACCTCTAGAACCACAAAGACTGACTTCATCATAAGTCCCACCTCAGGATCTGTGCAGATACTGAGACCTCTAAATATAGAGCAGAAGTCTTCCACACACCAAAAAAAAAAAAAACAAAACAAAAACAAAAACAAAAAAAACACCATCGAGAAAGTAAAGGATCCTGATCATGAGCAAAGTCTAGAGTTGATCCTCATGACAGGTATGCTCCAAGGACAGAGAAACCCCATAATCTCTTAGGCCAAGTGAATTCCTTTTCGAATGACCCCCAATATTTACTGTGCCAGGGCAAGAGGGAAAAAAAACAAATACAAAAAGCACAAAATCTTGGTTATTTTATATAAATATATATATTACCTTTATTTATTATTGTTATTATTATTTTTGATTTATTTATCTATTTTTTGGTCGATTTTTCTGTTTGGGTGCGATTATTGAAAGTGTTGTCCCCAATTATATATATATTTTTTTCTTCTTTCTTCCTTTCTTCTCTTTCGTTATGTGCTATACCATGTTTCTTAATTCAAGACCATGCGTGATTTTTGTTTGTTTGTTTTAGTTTTTTGTTTTTGTTTTTGTTTTTTTTTTTGTTGGTGGTTTGTTTGTTTTGTCTGTTCTTTGAGGTGCTTATCGATATAGCTGGAGCCCTCAATTCATGGGAGGACTGCCCTGGTTTGTCTCTAAGGAGGCGAGATTGGGGAACAGGTGACTGGGCTGCTAGAGCAGTTCACATGATCTGTGGTGGTTATTCATTGAAAATGTACCTCATTATATCTGCTTTTGCTTTTCTTGGGCAGCCCTGTCAGCCAACCACCAGCTGTTAAGCAGTTTACAAGTAAATGCAATTTTTTTTTTGTTGTGGGGTTTTAGTTTTTTTTTTATATTTTATATTACATTTTGTTTAAAGTCCTATGAATGTATATGTGTGATTAAAATGGCTTTTTCTGTTTGGAAAAAAAAAAACCATTACAAAAAAAAAGAATTATATAAGGAAATGGTCTATTTCCCCCTGTATGTTTTTAATTATTGATTATGTTGGCATAGATTCATGAATTGTGTATTTTATTTTATGAGATATCATGTTGGCTGAATAAATGTTCTCATTTGATTACTAAAAAAAAACACAGACACACAAAAGTAAAACATAAATATGATTCAAAAAATTTAATTTCCCTCATTTACTTTCTAATATCAAAAGAATCCATAAACAAAATAGGAACTTATTTTATTTTATTTAAGCACCATGATTACATGCATGATTGTAGTTGGGTTTCAGTCATAAAAAGAATAGCACCCTTCATGAGTGCAACTTTCTCACCACCAATGCCCCCCTTCTCCCTCCTTCCCCATCCCGTCCTTGTCTGTATTCGAGACAGGCATCTATTCTCTCACTCATTAACATTGTCATGATAGTGTAGTCATCTCTCTAACTAAAATAACCCACTCTAATGTGGTGAGTTTCACATCGAGATCCAGTCCTTCCAGCCCTCATCTCTGTTTTCTCCAGACATTG
This sequence comes from Suncus etruscus, assembly GCF_024139225.1. Taxonomy (NCBI): domain Eukaryota; kingdom Metazoa; phylum Chordata; class Mammalia; order Eulipotyphla; family Soricidae; genus Suncus; species Suncus etruscus. The sequence goes on along the minus strand of NC_064852.1, from coordinate 145,332,166 downwards.
TGTCCAATAATGTCTTTTTTTTCTTTTTTATTTTTTTGGGGGGGAGTGACCATACCCGGGTGACTCTCAGGGGTTACTCCTGGCTATGCGCTCAAAATCGCTCCTGGCTTGGGGGGACCATATGGGACACCAAGGGATTGAACGAGGTTTGTCCTAGGCTAGCACCACAAGGCAGAGGCCAATATCCACTGTGCCACTGCTCCACCCCTCCCGTTATTTTATCTTTTGTTTTTAACACACATAGATGAGTGAAACTATCCTGTGTCTATCACTCTCCCTCTGACTTATTTACTCGGCCTAATAGATTTCATGTACATACATGAATAGGAAAATTTCATGACTTCATGTCTCCTGATGACTGCATAATATTCCATTTTGTATATGTACCACAGCTTCTTTAGCCATTCCTCTGTTGAAGTGCATCTTGGTTGTTTCCAGACTCAGGCCTATTGCAAATAGCTTGGCAAAGAATATAGGTGTGAGGAAGGCATTTTTTTAATTGTGCTTTTTGTGTTCCTCTAGGGTATATTCCTAGAAGTGGTTTAGCTGGATAATATGGGAGCTCAATTTCCAGTTGTTATTGTTTATTTTTTTTGAGGAATCTCATATTTTTTTCCATAAAGGCTGGATTAGACGGCATTCCCACCAGCAGTGAATCAAAGTTCCTTTCTCTCCATATTCCAGCCAGCATTTATTTTTCTTGTTTCATGTGATGTATGCCAGTCTCTGGGGTGTGAGATGGTACCTCATTGTTGTTTTTATTTGCATCTTCCTGATAATTAGTGATGTGGAGCATTTTTTCATGTGCCTTTTGGCCATTTGTATTTCTTCTTTGAGGAATTATCTGTTCATTTCTTCTCCCCATTTTTTGATGGGGTTAGAAGTTACTTTCTTGTTAAGTTCTGTCAGTACCTTGTATATCTTAGATATTAGCCCCTTATCTGATGGGTATTGGGTGAATATTTTCCCCCATTCTATGGGTTCCTTTTGTGTCCTAGGCACTATTTCCTTTGAGGTGCAGAAGCTTCTCAGTGAAATATAGTTCCATTTGTTTTTCTCTGCTTCTGCCTGTTTGGAGAGTGTTGTTTCCTCGTTGAAGACACCTTTAGTGTCAATGTCATGAAGTGTTTTACATATGTGTTGTTCTATATACATTATGGTTTTGGGCCTGATATCAAGGTCTTTAATCCATTCTGAATTGACCTTTTTTATGGTGTTAGATGGAGGCTGTGTGTTTGCTTTTTTGCAAGTGGACTGACAGTCTGTGGCAACAGCACTTGTTGCAGAGCTTTCCATGCTCCATTTTGGATTTCTTGCCCCTTTATCAAAAATTAATCTATTGTATAAGAATCATTGGAGTCCCAGAGACACAGGAAGAAAATTCCCAGGAAGAATCAATAATCAAGAGTATTATTGCAGAGAAATTCCCAGAGTTAAATACTGCGTGTAACCAAATCCTGCATGATCAAAGTGTACCAGCTAGGAAAGCACCACAAGACACATCATAGTCACACTACTCTTGTGGGTAGGAACAGCCTATCATATGGGGTTAAGTTTGCTGGGATCTTCCTCTGCAAACTCTAGAAGGAGATCAGGAAGCCAAGTATGGAGAAAAAGAAACTTAATTGTTTTTAAGATTATTAAGGGGCTCTAATATCAAAAATCATCAGAAAACCTTTGGTAGGAACCTACAATTGCAAGGAAATGGAACTGGTTGCTATCATATATTTAATGCATTGTTGTTTTAAGTGCACTGCTAAGCATAACAAAGAGGACTCTTCTCTTTTATCTGAAATGATTTTTGACCTGGCTTTTTATAAAATATATGTAGCTGATCTATAGCTTTCAAGGCTAATGTATGCTGTGCTGTTTCCTGGTTCTGAAACCAAACCTATTTTTTAATTTAATAAAAAAAAAACTATTAAAAACTAAAGCAAAAAAACCCAAACTTTGCTTCTATATACAGCTCTGCCTCCATTACATAATTGGTGCCACAAGTTCTGCTGTGTGTCCCAAAATAATGGATTATGTTACAAATTTGTTTATGCAATTGATTTGTATATATTATAGAAAATGAAAAAAGGAGGAAGAAGAGAAGGAGGAAGTAGAAGAGGAGGAGGAGGAGTTGCAAGCTTCTATCTAGATGTTTCACTTGCCATGTGCTTGTAACTGCATATAAGAAACCTCTAGTCAAACTCTAGGAACAACTGAGAGGTAATTCTTTTTTTATTTCATCACAAATATCTGAGTGGCATTAGGAATTACAAGAGAACCAGTACAGAAAGGGAAATTCCCTGAAAATACCATTACCTATGAAGATTCAGTCATTGAGGTGATGATTTTAATTGTGTGTTTGATTCCTTTAGCCTACTACAGACCCTCATCAAAACCTCAGGAGGTGTAGTAAAGCCTAGTAAGTTGACTACTCAGTGAGCCATTAGAATGGATGAAAAGATTTAAAGTTACCAAGGTTAGTGAACCTTCAAATTAGTAAAAAAAAAAACAATGCTTTGAGGCATAGCTCCAAGGAAAAGGGAAGGTGTACAGCTAAGACACTGCAAGGCACTGGGGTGATGTCTAGGGGGAATGGCATGTTACTTATAAACAAAGCAGACGTTTGGCTTTCTGAACTGAGCAAACCACAGCTGCATCCAAGGACACCCTATAAGTGAGCTTATACAAAAATCCTGGACCTTTCTCTTGTCAGACCCAATTCCAGGTTTACAAAGAGCAGTTAAAATCAGCTGCAGCAAGGTCAATCGTCAAGTTACCATTGTTGCCTTGTTTGCCGAGTCTGAAGAAGCTCCTTTTGAATATTCAGTTACCTTCATAGCTAGCCACTTAGTAGTTCCACAAAAATGTCCCTTTAAAATCTGCAGATATTCCTGAAAAAGATGCCTAAGGGGGACAGCCAGTAAAAAACTTAGAAAGAAAACATTATTAACTTATGAAGGAAAACTAGAAATTTTTTCTTAATATCTGCAGCTGAAGAGGGCTTTACAGTTTTGAACATGGAGGCTAAATTGTACTTACAGGAAAAACTGAGCACTTAGAAATAGCCTAGCAAGGACTTTGTCAATGTTAGATAGGTTATATGGGAAACTTTGAAATAACTGATAAAGACTGAGTGTGAGCCCCTGTGTGTGAATATTTGTTAGGTTAACCTTATTTTATCCAAAACAAAGATTGCCTTATATATAAACATGGCAGGACAGGCTCAGAATAGCCTGAGCCTATCTGTCCTTACTATGTCCTTAATTGCCTCTAGTGGGGGGTGTCTCTGTACTCAATAAAAAACAGTTCTGGCAGGCAGAATTGTTGGAGACATAGGTAGAAGGTGTTTAGGACTATATGTGTTTTACCTTCAACCTGGTTTGAATTACTTCATTCCCAAACCTGATTAAGACTCATTCACCTGGGGGCTGAAGATTATAGTGCATGGGGTAATTTTACAAGTGTTCAAAAAGGTAGAAGACATATTACTGAGGTTAAAGAGTATAGACTTCCTTGAGGTCAATTCTGGTTCAATCCCATGATACTCATGCCCACTGTCCTGGAGCATCCTCCATCCTCAACCCATCCACCCCCCAAGCACTGCCCTGGATATCCTGGGTAATTTCTAGCACCACAGGGTCAGAGTAACACTGCCTTGTTGGGACATCACAATGAACTGCTGTCAGGATTGGCCCATGAATTGCCTTGAAGGGTCCCTAGATATCCCTGAGCACCACTTGGGGATCATTGCTGCCAATTTCCCCCCTCCCAAAATAAAAGATTTTTTTGTTTGTTCTGTTTAAAGGGTGTCTTAAAAAAGATGACAAAATTAACTTGCATTGAAGAGATGGATATGGCCCCTACTCCAGTTTTACAATTAGAAGTCCAGGATTTCAGGTTCAGTTTCAGAGTATTGATGGGTCACAGTGAGTCTCTACTAGGCTGTTTACTAAGGCTGGGAGTTGGCTTCCAGATGTTCGTGAGGCAACCCACACATTTGGAATATATTAGTCTTGGATGGGGGGTTCCATGTGTTAGCAAGACATGTTTAATGATATCTCAGTGATTTCAATATGAATTGATGGGCTAAGAACTTCTATAATAGTAACCAACTCTGTCAGTAGAAAAGTCACACTTAATCTAGGGTAGTTGCACCAAGATTGCACTTGAAGGCTCCGCATAATCCAGAAACATAGAAAGACAAAAATGTGCAATGGATTTAGTTATAATTTTGAGTCTTCTGAATCAATAAATACAAAATTTTACTTAGTAGTTAATTTTTAGGCTTTTTGTTTTTCTTCAGTAAAATGGCTTGTTGCACTTTTTTCTGGAAATTTAGAACAGGAAAAGGGATAAGAGGAAGAGACATTGCTTTTATATTTAAAATCATTACACAGTTATTGCAAACTATTTTGTGAAAATTTGATAAGCAGCATTTCACAGTGCCCATATTTGTTGTAAGTCAGTTTAAATGGAAAGTTAAGAATAATTAATTATAGTGGGCCTGGAGAGATAGCACAGACGGTGTTTGCCTTGCAAGCAGCCGATCCAAGACCAAGGTGGTTGGTTCGAATCCGGTGTCCCATTATGTACCCACGTGCCTGCCAGGAGTTATCTCTGAGCAGACAGCCTGGAGTAACCCCTGAGCACCTCAGGTGTGGCCCAATATCCAAAAAAATAATAATAATTAATAATTATGTAGGCAAGAAATCTTGGTACTAAATCTCACTCAAATTACAAACTTTGGGTCAGGTATTTATGACAGTAATAATAGTAATATCTTAAATTTGGGGAAACAAAAAATGAAAGCCATCTTGCAATAAATAATTTTCAGACAAAAAAGAAAAAAGAGCTGGAAGTTCCAGCTCACCTCAGGAAGCTCACCGCAGAGAGTGATGAGTTTAGTTAGAGAAATAATTACATTTTGAACTGTCCTAATAATGAGAATGTATGAGGGAAATGGAGAGCCTGTTTAGAGTACAGGCGAGGGTCGGATGTGGGGGAGGGAGACTTGAGACATTGGTGATGGGAATGTTGCACTGGTGATGGGGGGTGTTCTCTTACATGGACTGAAACCAAAACACAATCATGTATGTAATCAATGTTTTTGTTTAAATAAAAAAATAAAAATAAAAATAAATTGAAACTTAAAAAATAAAAAGAAAACAATTTGGGGAACAAAGTCCATTATTTGAAGTATTCTTTTTTTTTGCATGATTTTTCTTTTAATAAATGGTTATCATTTACAATTTCAAAAAACATTCTCATAGGATTCTAAGTAAAACAAAAGGCAAACTGTACAAACCTTCAGAAAAGGGCATAATATTAGTGAGGGCCAGTTTTCACAGCAGACAAGTTCTAGGAGCCTGAGAGCCACGCCCATCAGTGCTGGCATCTCAGCCAATGGGCCCAGGTATGGCAGGGCCACCCCTGGCTCAGCCCCTATGGTTTGATCGGGGGCGAATATGAAGTATTCCTTAATAGTGCCTAGCACATAGAAAATTCTCAAGAATGTTAGTTATTGTTAAAAGCACTCTTGGAAGTCAAAACTTGATTCAACGTGTATGTACAATAAAGGATTTATATAAAATAACTCAGAATTTAATCTACAATAGAAACTGAGGAATCTAAGAGCTACCCTACTTTGTTATTGGGATGTAGGATGAAGTTTGTTCATTTTTAAAATCACCCTGATACCAGCTGTGAGCCAAGTGCTTTGCTAAATATCTAGGCTACAATAATGAATAAATATTCCTTTAAGAAATCACATATTAGAGGATTGGGGTTATTACTCAGAGCTTGAGGTGGATGCCCTGAAAACTCAAGATTCCTCAGTATGACTCCTCTATTAGCACAGGGGACTTACACAGTTATTGTGGTGTGGCCTGTTGGCCTCCAAACACTACCTCATCATTAGGTCAAGCTACCATTAGACAATGCACAGCTGGTGGTGGCTCCAGGCCCCTGATCATTGCCTGGAAGTCCCACTCCACCGTAGCACCATAAAAAGTAAAACAATTCCTAGTTAGTAGACGACGCATATGTTGAAATATTAGAACTCAATTAAAATGTGTACATAGTACTATGAAAACAGAAGCAAATGACACCATAAGGAGTCTGGGAACGATTCACCAAAGACGGTGACTTTTTAATCAAGTCTTGAATATTAATTGAAGAATAATAGACAATGGTTGCAAATTTTGAATGAAAGGTACCAGGTTATCAGCAATCTCTAGTGAAATATGAATGGAAAGTTGCTTGCATCTTACCCTGAATTTTTCTGTTGAGTTATTTATTAAAGCATCAGTGACATGCTACTGTCCAAAGAAATTAACATTTCTAATTATGTACAGTCAAATCTTAAGCAACAAAAACTTCTTTCTTTCCTTTGCTTTTTGGTGACACCCAGTGATGCTCAGGGGTTACTCTGGCTATGCACTCAGAAATTGCTTCTGGCTTGGGGATTCATATGGACACTGGGGGATACAACTGAAGTCCATCCTAGTTCAGCCAGGTACAAGGCAATACGCCCTACCACTTGCCTCCACTGCTCCTGCCCAATAGAAACTTCTTAACCTTACAATTTTAAAATTTAAATGACTTCTTCTATTTTATGTTTTAGAGTGATTATACTATTATTAGTAATAAATGATTTATAATTTTGATACAAGGTTAACATTTCAAAAGACCTTGATAGGAAAAATTTTATATAAAAAGTTGAGAATACTTTAGATACAATTTAAGATTATCCCAAGTAACATTGTAATTACTGCTCATTACCCTTTTTTAGATTAAATTTTGTAAAATATAATTATGAAGCCTATTTTACCCTATCATCTAAAATACATATCTTTAAAAAATTATTGAAATGTTTATATATCAAATTCTAAGTGATTTGTGTTTTAAAATATTTGGAACTCTTTGACATGTTTCTTGTTTTTGGCTCATATACTTAACAGCATAAATAACTTGCACAACTATCACTTGTAATATATGCTATTGTTCAAGAGACTTACTCAGTTTTTTATGTTAAATTTTTGTTTTTTATGAAAATAAATATGTATTTCTATACCTTGATTTCTAACAAAATAAACTGCATATAAATTTTCATTGTAAAGAATGCATGATAACCTCAGCAAGTCTGACAAATGTCCTTGATCAGACCTGGAGAAACAATACAAGAGGTAACACTGCCTTACATGTGGCTGATTTCTGTTCAAACCCTAGAAAAATTAAAATGATATGAAAACTGTGGATCAATAAATATTTCTGAAAAAAGTCAAGATCCATTGTATAAATGTAACTTTATTCTTAGTCTTTCCCATCATCATTATTTTGAGGGAGTAACTGTCATGGTGTCATCATCTAAATAGATAAAACTGTGTGACTGTATATTTCTTATACACTACTACTGCACAAAAGAAATACTTTATCAAGCACAGTCTCTAGAGTGGACATTCTTTATTAAAACTGTTTCAAATGAACACTAATCTGCATAAAAGTCTGAGGCAGAACTTTCTGTACCCTGCCTGGCAGGTACTGGAGGAATCCTTGAGATGATTGATTCAGAATGAGAAGCAATTCCCAAAACCAAGAATACTTTCTACATTGTATGGATCCTATTAATAATGAAAAATCCTCCCTTAATTTCTATGAGATGCACTGATGAAGCATTTTACCATTTCCCTGAAAGGAACTTGGCAAAACATTTTCAGATGTCTTTATAGCTTTTGGTTCAGATATGTTTAAAATGGCTAGAAGTAGATACATACAGTAGATTTACATTCATTTACACAAAGGGATTTAGGTAGGCCAAAGGATCTAATCCAATTCTTTAGAGTCACAGAGGGCCAGTATTAATGAGGTTTTAGTACAAGAACATAATGACATAAAAATGGAGGATTATTTAGGTTGGAAAGCAAGACAAGCACAACATTTCCACTATCTAGCATGTGACTTTGGATCTTTAGTTTTATCACAAATATAATGGTGAAAACATGTTTCTATATCCCTTATATGTTTACCATAAACATGGAAAATATTATATATATTTTATATTAGAATGCTCAGGATAAAAACCTCATTTTTCCTTGACAACATATAAAGTATGAATGCAAATTTTGATGTTTAGTTAGTTTAAGTCAAGTTAGAGTGCAAATTAAAAGGAAGATAAATCTCCAAGGGGCTGAAAGAGGTAAATTTGATACATAAAGCAATTACACTTCCTAATAATGGAAGCAGCAGAACCATGGCAGGATAGAAAATTAAAAAGAATCCTAAGTCTCTGTTAGTTCCATTGCAAATCCTCCCCTGAGAACTCTTCTATGTCCAGATTGGAGAATTGGCTTAATTTTCCTGGACAACTTTTGTCTGTTTTAGCTTACAGTAAGCCCAAACAGAGGATAACATATAATAAAAACAATTACATACTGCCAAAGTAAACCTCTGTGCAAAAGAGGGGGGTTGTAGCTCTTCAGAAACATTTAAGATGTAGTTAGAAATGTATATATGTATGTATATATAATGCACAGAATAAATCCAAACAACAGAGTATGTATAAAATGACTGTGGCTACTCTTTGCTTCTAAAAAAGGTTTGACTCTAGCCATGTGGTGTTAAGGGTGCTAGGGTATTCCTCTTCACATTTCCCATGCCAGCAATGGAAGAATGTGCTTTTATCATAAAATAAAAGTCATGTTTTAAAGCACTTTGAGAGTACAAGACGGGAAGGAATATCATGGCTCTTTGTTCCTTTAAAAAAATGTGTGGGGAATTATAAATTTTAAAGATTTTAAATTGAAACTCAGTAACTCTTCCCTTTTTAAGACCAACAGGTCAAATATATCATAAATCCATTCTTAAACATATTTACTAATATTTGATTTACTTTTTGGGAAATGAGATTCTGGGGACTAAACCAGGACCTCACACATGCAAAGTATTTGCTCTATTACTCTATCACTGAGCCACTTCCTGGCCTTGACAGTTCTCTATTTTTAATCACATGCTCAAAGACTAGCTTTTTGGTCAATCTGATCATCTAATGTGTACATAGCTTTTGGACATAACCTGTAACTGTGGACAGAACTTTGGAGCATAATACTAACATTCTAATACATAAACTAGTAATACACTAGTTATTGATTAGATAGTAGGCTTTGTGATCAAATGAATTTGACCATTTTACATGGAGTGGTGCATACCACTGAGCACATGATCTGAAGCTAATCCTCCACTTAATGAAGTGGGATTTACATAAATGGTAACAGTTTCATGACCACCAAGCAATATGGTGTCTATTACTATTATTATCCACAAAGGTGGCCAGAATCATGACATGGAATTAAATCATGAGAGAATCTATAGTATCAAATTCCTGAAGAATATCCAAAATATTCCTGAATTTATTATAAATAATTAGAAGTTGGATAAGAGAAAACTGAGCTCTTTCATATTCATGTATTTAGTAAGCATGCAGAATACTTTCTGTTCAGTGTTATTACAAATATTTAAAAATAATAACTATGTTTATCATAATAAATCCCTGAGGTAGGGCTATTATTATGCATATTTTGGAGATAGAGAATTGAGACAGAGGTTTAATAATGCTCCCAAGGTCAGAGAATTAAAGACCCAGCTGCGTTCTGAATTCCGGTTCCAGAATTCTGGTTCCAGGGTGCATGTTAATGTTGCCTCTGGTGTATATGAACTCCACTATCAAAAGACTGACATAAAAAACTATTCCAATATTTTATATTTGTTGTTGTTCAGGTTTCATTTTCAAATTGATAAATCAGTTGTAAAATAGCAATTCAATGAACTTTTCTTCTGGTACTGAAGATGTAATAAAGGGTAGGGAACTTATTTTGCACTTGGCTGACTTTGATTCTATCCCTGACACCCCATATGTTCCTGAACCTCGCCAGGAGTGATCTCTGATGCAGAGCTAGGAATACTTCCTAAGGACCTATAGGTGTGCTCCCGAGTAAACATGAAAGATAAATTTAAAAATAGAATGTTTTCTACTAAACATAAATGTAATTCAAAATATAGTTATTTACATTTAAAACCAGATCAATTTGTGGCTTTGAATATCTTCCCACCGTGGCTTCCAACATAAAGTGGGTGAGTCCTGAACACAGAGAAATAATTTATATAAAAGTATGTATAATAGTCCTTTTATTGTCATCCAGAGTCAACTAGAATTCTAGTTCACTGTTCACTCTTGTATCACTAATTTCATATTTTATCCTCAGATAATTTCAAGTAATATCTTCATTACCACAAATATAATAACCTAAGATACATTGACTTCCTCAGGTGTAACACCTCAATGTATTCTGCCAGACCCTCTGCTATATCTACTGTAGAACAACATTCTCTGAGTTTCTAAAGTACATATACACTGTAGTTAACAGTCACTCTAGTGACTATTAATTAGTTATATCAAAACTGAAAAACCATGAATGAATGAATGAATGAATGAATGAATGAGTATGAAATTGGTCCTCTTTTTCCAGGGACTGGAGAGTTAACACAATGAGTAAGGCACTTGCCTTGCACTCAGCTAACTCAGCGTTCTATCCCTGACACTACATATGGTCCCTCAAGACCTCCCAGGAGTGATCTGTAAGCAATCTTGGTGTAGCCCCCAAACCAAAAATTAAAATAAATCATTAATAAAAAAATAGGCTGGTTTTGCTAAGTTTGGGGGTTAAAAACTAACGACTTCTTGTAACAGAAAGAGTTGGAAGATAGGCCCATGACACACCTGATGTGGTAGCAGGTCTAAATGTAAAGGTAAAGATCTCTAAAGATTCATCTCAATGATTTTTTTTCCCAAAATGGCACTCTTTTACTGGCCATGCCTGGTGGTGCTCAGGGATTCCTCCAAGGTCTGCACTCAGGAATCACTCCTAGCAAGTTCAGAGAACTGTTATATGGGATACCAGGAATCGAACCCAGATTGGCCGAATGCAAGACAAGTGACCTCCCTATCCACTGTTATCACTCAGTCCCTCTAATCATATTTTGAATTTTCATTTTTGGTAGTAATCACTCTCTGACAGGTTTTAACTATATAATTAATTGGGAGAAAAATTATATCAGGACTTCTGTGTCTCTTCAGCTGGTATGTTGGGGGCTCTGGGCAGGACAACTAGCCATAGGCATCCTGGGTTGACCCCTTAATCCAGGGGACTGAGATCCCTCCACGCCAGACTGGTCTTCAGGGCTAGGCCTGGTAAATCGGGCCCTGGGGGGAAGGTGGGGGAGAGAAACTCCTCCCCTATGCATACACAAACTACAGAGGTAGGGGCTGCAGCCAGAAGACTCCACATGCCAGGACTTCTGTGTCTCTTCAGCTGGTATGTTGGGGGCTCTGGGCAGGGTAGCCTGTATTTTTAATAAGCCTCATATTATGCTTGCATTTCACTTTATTTACAATAAAAAGATGACATACATACAATCTGCATTGATTTTGTGATGAAATACAGTAAATCCTTACAAGCATTTTAGGAACTATGAAAGATACTGATATTTTTCTAAAACTAGGGTGAGGATTAGAGCCTGGTCATTAATGACTGAAGCAGTAAATTTTTATTTAAAAAAAAAGCAGACTAGATGGCATGGTCTTGGCAAAAGCATGGAGTTTCAGTCCTTTCATTCCCACTTCCTCTACTTTTGACACTTGCACAGTAAAGGTCCTCACCTAGTTGAGGTTTACCGGCATATACTAGAAACTAGACTTCTGGTCTCTAAGAAAGACCAGAGGCCAAAGGCAAGAGAAGATTGATGAGCATTTTTGCAGTGTCAACCCCAAGCTTTGTCCCAGACAGAAGGCCAGGAGGCTCAGCGTGATAATCTATTAAAACAGCTCTGATGGTAGCTCAAGATTTAACGTTATCAGGGTTTATCCTAGAGGAGTTCGTTTTGAGTCAGAATAAGGAGGAAGGATAGGTTTAAAAGATATCATGACAATGTGCCTGCTTTTTCTCACTTGTGAAAATGCAGGCTATCTGGGAGTAAACTGATAGGAGTCATCTTGAATTAGCAGATTATCGCGAATACTTTTAAACCACTTATACTAAACTGTAGAATAAATATATGTGACATTTTACTTCTAGTACCTTTCTAGTTTCTAGATATTTTTCTAAACTTTCACATTACTTGAGACTTCAATTTTTGTATTACTATGGGGACAATTTCATTGCATATAACAATGGAATGAAATATTAATCTATTGAAAATAAGAGGATTCTTTGTGAGATTCCTTATAAGTTTTTCCCTTTAGAAAGTCTAGGAATGATCTTGTTTGGCAAACTGGTTCTGTTATTTCTTTCAAGTGGATATTCTTTTCTATGAAGTGGTTTTCTCTCTATAAAGACTAGAGATTTGCTAGTAGTAAATACATACCATCAATAATATAGAAAATGATTTTCTGCTTTTGTTTCATTTGGTTATGTTTATTGTTGTTGTTGTTGTTGTTAGCTGTGAATACCACTCCTAACAGTGCCCAGCATTAACCGGGCTCATACCGAGTGAGCATTAGAGAACCATATGGTAGTGCAGGGGATCAAACCCAAGACATATGTTCTACTTTTTAAACTAAATTTTGGAGCTGTTCAGAATAAAATGAGCTCTCTTCAGAAAGTAATTTCTAAAAATGTCCAAGCTGAACTTTGGTGCTTACTTTCTTTCCTTCATTCATCAAACTTCCTTTCTCACTAGGCATGACTTAAAGAATTTCATGTTGGGGAATGAAACTAGAATTGATGATTAATGTTTCACATGTGTATATGATATTTTACGAACTCATTTTTATTATTTTATGTTATTATTTTATCAAACAATCTTTTACCATATGTCAATTCTTAATTACATTATTGAACATTTTATTAGTTATAAAAATCTTTAGAAATTTTCACTGATCTATGGAAATAATGAAGAAAATAGCAAATCTAAATACTTTTCACAAATATTACTTTGGACTAAACTGCAAATCAGGATGTTTTATAATGTCTATATCAAAACACATCATCACTTCTATATTTTAGTAAATAGTGTAAAAGAAGTGACAAAGATTTAAATACCCATGCATAGGTTAATAAACCATATAATCTAACTATGTCATTTTTATCAATGAAAGGCATATATACTCCTCAACAGCAGAAAAATGTTGTTGGCAGAAGGAAAATGTTGTTGCTAGAATTTATCATGCACTTCTAATTACTGTGTTCTAGTTTAAATCTAGAACTAAATACTGGTTATAAAATAATCTAGAGGAATATATCAAAATAATTTTCCTCTTCATTATTTGAATTATTTTATTTTATTTTATTTTATTTTGTTTTGTTTTGTTTTTTGATCACACCAGGCAGTGCTCAGGGGTTACTCCTGCCTCTATGCTCAAAAATCGCTCCTGGCAGGCTCGGGGAACTATATGGGATGCTAGGATTCGAACCACCGACCTTCTGCAAGCAAGGCAAACACCAAACCTTCATGCTATCTCTCCAGCCCCTATTTGTGAGTTTCTATCATTTTCTACTATTTGAAAAAATACTTAGGATACTGGGGCTGGAGCAAAAGCGCAACGGTAGGGCATTTACTTTACACATGGCTGAGCAAGGATGGACCTGGTTTCGATACCCTGCATCCCAAATGGTCCCTCAAGCCAGAAATGATTTCTGAGCACATAGCCAGGAGTAACCCCTGAGTGTCACTGAATGTGGCCCCAAAACCAAAAACCAAACAAACAAACCAAAAAACACTTAGGCTGTTTTCATAATTAAATAAAAGCATTTCAGAATTTGAATACCATTAAGAAAATCTTGTTTCGGGGCCGGGTGGTGGCGTTAAAGGTAAGGTGCCTGCCTTGCCTGCGCTAGCCTTGGATGGACCGCGGTTCGATCCCCCAGTGTCCCATATGGTCCCCCAAGCCAGGAGCAACTTCTGAGCACATAGCCAGGAGTAACCCCTGAGCGTTACCGGGTGTGGCCCAAAAAAACAAAAAAAAAAAAAAAGGAAAATCTTGTTTCTTCTTGAGGTAGAGAACATGATATACTTATGCCCAAGATGATAATAGAATAAATCAATAATGGTATTTTTATAACAAAGTCAAAATTAAGACTTTTTCCATGTAGCAATATTAAAAAATTGAATCAGAGACTGGTCAAATATCATGGTGCAAAATTGTATATTTTTATTTAGGTTCAGAATAACTATCCTATGTAATTAGCTGACTTATTTTTCGATTCATTGCTGCAATTTGCCCTTCTAAATAAGCCTAAAACAGTAATAGACACTACACTCCAAATTGTAAACCATGAATAGAAAGACAAAAATTATTTTTATAGGCAAGCCATCATTGTATTCACAAATGGGAGATAATGGAACTATGCAAGAAATTAAATGTAACTAAAACTGAAAGCAGACTACGTAAATGGGGCAAAAATGGTGGTGCTCATAATCTTAGTTCTTTCTAACTATTTGATAGGCTAAATAAAATAAGTATTGGGGATAACCATCAGTTCAGCCACTGTGCTTCTGACTCTCTCTTGACGACTGTCTGTGAGAGTACTGGACAAACACTGGGAAGGAAAGAAGGAAAGGAAACTAGTAGAGAACTAACTGCCCTTGGCAACTCTGTCATTGCTGCTCCTTAAAGGAGTATTCAAAAGCTTAATAAATAATCATTTTCATCACTTGCCTGACTTCTTCAATAATGAGATTAAGTACTTGTAGAGAAACTGATTAATTTTATGTTTTATTTAGCAAGAAAATATTCTAGAGAAGCATCTTAAAGGACATGCACTTGTTTCTCACTTTCTTCTCCTGATAAACTGCAAGTGCCACAGGCCAGAGAACACCAGAAAGTTCTCTACGAAAAGAGCAAGTGATATGAAAATAATGTCAACTAGAAAAGTTGAGGCTCAAGAAATGAATACATAAAGCCAGATGCTCTGACCCGTAAAGTAATTCCTTTCTTTTCACAGACATGTGGGTCTATCCTACCCGTTTTAAAAAAAATTTTCACTTTTTCCACATCACTATAATTAAAAAAAAAAAAAAAACAACCAACATACCTGGTGTTCTATAAACATAACTTTGTCATCAAAATGGTTCCTAAGGCACACTTTGTTTATAGTTTCCAACTCATGAAAGGCAATACTTCCAACATTAGTCTAGTCTAGGGACACCAGGGATGGTGACCAAAAACATTTGCCAAGTCTCAAAACAAATTTTTTTACCATGGAAGCATTTTTCCATTTGCTTCCAGGTCCCCTGCCTCAATCCAGCTTCATAATCTGGTTTGGGAATCTGCTGAGGTCCTATTATCAGTCTTCTACCATTTCATAAAATCCAGTTAGCAGTATTCAATTCTCACCCTCAGAACATTATGTTCTGTTGAACAAACCAACCAACTACTCAAAAAAAAAAAAAAAAAAAAAAAAAACCAACTTGTCCATGCATGGAAGGGTTTTGGTTTTCTACAATTCAAATACCAAAGCTGGAATGAAACTAAATCAAATGATTATCAGATTATCAGGGTTTGGCTGACTCTCTGCCCTTCATCATGAAGTAGATGAATTCTCTTAAACTGGCTTGATCCCAAGTACTGACAATACCTCTGAGAGGACCTTGGGAGGGACTGAAGTGTTAAGTATCCTTGAAGGATTTGCATATTCTTAAACATGCAGCTACCTGAAAATTCAGTCTATTACTGTGCCCAAAGGAACAGAAATAGTTTTCACAATGTTATTATTTTATGTAAGGCTGACTCCATTGGCGATTGTAAATTTTCTAATTTTAATTGATCATAAGATATGTAAGACATGTCCAACATATCAGACATCACCTATCATACTAATAAATGATGACAATTTTTGCAATGCCATTTCATTTTCTCATGAACTGCCTGAATTTGAGATAGCAAATGGAAAATTCTTGTTATCCAAATAATTTCTAATAATACCCACTGCTAAAGTGACAGTCACTTAGTTCATCTGACTAGCTTTTAAAAATGTGATAGAGAAACAAGGGTTCTTTATGCTATATCTTTTACCTTATATGTCTTTAAATTGGTTCCAACAAATAATTTAAAAAATATTTAAATTTGAATTTTAAAATGACTTTAAGCCCTATTTCGAGGATATTATTTTGACTTTTCTCAGACTTTTACTTGATTACAAAGGAAAATTTAGTTTTACAATTCATTAAAAAATTTTATATTTTCTATCCAATATTAAATGCAATGAGTCAAAATAAAAATGTTTGTAATTTTTTCACTATTCATTTGTACAAGAAATCTTTTGATAATTTATGTAATACATTTTCTGTTCTCAAAGTTGTCTTAAATCAAAGCTGTTCTGAGCAAAATGGTATTTTCAATTTATTTTTTCAAATTCTAGAGAAAAAGTAATATATTTGAATGTATTATTAAACAGTCTTTTCTTCTATAAGGGTGGGATGAGAAAAGAATTAGAAGAGAGATTTACATTAGGTAAATTTTCTATAAGGGTGGGATGAGAAAAGAAAGAGAGATTTACATTAGGAAGAAATGGAGACATTCTCATTATATTTAATAAAAACTGTTCAGGGAAAGTCATGAGAAAGATTTTTTCAGAGTTATTTCAGTAGTGTAATATTAAACAAATTAAGAAGTAAATATGAGATAAAATGTAAAAGAAATTATAAATATATTTAAAATACAAATTTAAAATTTCACTTTTTTTCCTAAAGGTCAACTTTAATATTTGTCAAATAAATGGAAATATTTGATACACATATAACGTATGTGTTATATTAATGGCTATAATATGTTATATTCAGTTGCTATAAATAAAGACTAATATTTGCACTGATCATTGGAAAGAAAGTAGAATAAATTGACAAGGAAAGCTCTTGTTCCAATTTTAACTTTGGAAGCCTCTTTTTCAATCTCTAACCTTCTCTCTGATCTATATCTACTACATCATAAAAATTAGCCATTTCTATGGTATATGAGGTTGTTAAAGACTATGGTAGGCTTGGGTGAAAGACAGAAAAAGGGACATAAATGTCTATTTTAATTTCCTTAAAAATAATCTGATAACAAGAATATTGTTAAGAAAAATATTACTAAAGAAAGTGGTTATTTTGACTGTACTGTCAAAAAATATTTTCTTGGGGCCTGAGTGATGCAAAGCAATATGGCGTTTGCTTTGCATGAAGCTGACCCAGGACGGACCATGGTTCAATCCCCTGGCATCCCATATGGTCCCCCAAGCCAGGAGTGATTTCTGAGTGCATAACCAAGAGTAACCCCTAAGCTTTACCAGTGTGACCCAAAATTAAAAAATATATACTTTCTGCTTCCAATATTAACATATATGCACTGAGAAATATCTCTGTGAAAACTGTTTTCAAGGCTCTTAGTTTTGTCATAAAAGCTGTATCATTTTTTAATATAAGTGCTCTGTTGATTCATGGATGAAATAATAAAAGTTTTTCAAGATCTTTTTGCAGTTAAAGTTGATACTGTTGGTCCCAGAATCAGTTACAAGTTAATGCTTTAGTCAAGTACAGCCTTACATTCCTTCCCAAAATGCCTAAAAAAGTGAGTTCTAAAATCTTTCCATTCCATCACAAGAAGATAAATAATCCTAATAATGCACATGACAAAGTAACATGATGTAAAGAAGTTGAAACAGACTCAGTTACCACAACCATTATTTTTTCAGATAAAATTTATTATTTAAGTACTAGGTGTTGCAAATCAGCCCTTGATGGGGCTGACTGATGGAGGGATGGAGGATGAGGTCTTTCTCCTCCAGCTCGGAGCACGTATCTGCCACCCTGTTCAGCAGGCGGTTCTGAGGTAAATGCATCGGGTATAAAGCTAACAGGCAGTCAGGCTTCAGAAGATATCAACTTTATTCAGTGGACATGGCTGAAGCCAAAATTCCCAGAATCAGCCCTCCAAAAAGCCCCTGCCTTCCACAAACCCTTGCTCTTTTATACATCAGAATCAGGTACCATCCTAGGGTGGGAGCAGAATGCCAGTTCACACCCTAGAGTAGGGCACAATAACCGATCAGGGTAGGATCAGTAACATAATAATCCCATGGAAATGTTTAATTACACAACAATAGGTACCACATTAGTGGGACAAAATTAAAAAAATAAAAATATTGAGGTAGGACTGGGGTAATTCAATGGAATCAGGAGCATATGCTTCATGTGCAAGAGAACTGCGAAATGCACCACAATGTGGTCCTCTGGAAAAACTAAGAAGGAAACCTGAGCAATGAGCCTAGAACTCAAAAATACTGCTGGGTGTGGCTATAAGAAATTAACTAACCAACCAAAGATTGTGATATTTGCTGTGATATTTGCCATACCAGAGGAGAGTTCATAAAAATTAGGAACCAGGATAGATATATTTTCTACCTGTTGAGATCCCACTGTTACCAGAGACATGGTATCTCATAGTGGAAAATGAGGACTTTAAAAATAAGATAAGGGCCCAGAGAAATAGCACAGCGGCATTTACCTTGCAAGCAGCTGATCCAGGACCAAAGGTGGTTGGTTTGAATCCCGGTGTCCCATATGGTCCCCCGTGCCTGCCAGGAGCTATTTCTGAGCAGACAGCCAGAAGTAGTAACCCCTGAGCACAGCCGGGTGTGGCCCAAAAACCAAAAAAAATTAAAAAAATAAAAAATAAAAAGATAAATTTATTAATGACATAACTACTAACTGTTTTATTAGCACCTTTATAGTTTATTTATATTAGCACCTTTGTAGTTTACTTATATTTTCTTCTAAACACTTTTCTGACACCTTTTGTGATTATCAGATTGGAAGAAGAAAAAGCTAACACCAGTGACATTTGCATAATATCTCCCCAAAGAGTATCTTACATGAATATTATTAAAACATAGAGCTTCATTCTGTCTTGATGAAGAATTAAGTAGTATTTTTTTTTGATAATGGTCTCGGAGAACAAAATATTTTGTCTCATTTCTTCCCTGTTCTATTCTGCATGACAAGATCATAATTGGTCTTCTGTAAATAGCTGAAAAATGAACAGAAGTAAAAATATTTTAAGCTATTTTTTTACTGAAGTCGTTAAATCAATCAAAAACTGTAATTGTCTATAAAAATACAGTACAGTTTTTTTTTGTTTGTTTGTTTTCTGTTATTGCGTCACACCCAATGATGCTTAAGGGTTACTCCTGGCTATGCGCTCAGAAATTGCTCCTGGCTTGGGAACCATATAGGACGCCGTGGGATCAAACCATAGTTGTCCTAGATTAGCATGTGCAAGGCAGACACACACTTGTGGCACCGCTTCGGTCTATACAGTACAGTTTTTAAGCAGAGAATAGTACACTCTCTTTACCTTGGACCTTTTAAAAAAATGTAATTTGAAGTATAAACACAGCTTATAAATCACTTACTTTCTCCAAAAGCCCGTAAATACACATTTTTCTAAGAAACCAGTGATTGACTTTTAAACAAAATACTAGTTTCCAATTTTTAATCCTGTTTAAAAAAATTTACTTTTTGGAATGTATTTCTTGGTGCCTATTGCAAACTATTAGAGGCTTTTGAGCAATAGTCTTTTTAATTCCACAATGCTTTAATATTACTTTGCTTTTAGGTAATTAGAAATAGATAATATCTAAATGTCCAAATTTCAAATCCCTGGTGGTTCAAGCACAATGTTTTACCATTTAACAGTTTTGTTCTGGGTAATTTATTAATATTAATTAACCATCTGTCACTAGAGAAAAAGTAGTATATGCTTTCCTTTTCTTATTGCTAATAGTTCTTTAAAAAAACATTAAAATAACATTTTTTCTTATTTTCCTAAATAAATTGAAGTATCTTCACAGAATCACTAAAATGCAAGTTATCAAAGGCCCACTGTAACACTCTTGGCTGTTTCAACAGATTGGAACAGTCATTTCTTTTTGGTAGCCTTATAGACTGCTGAGTAGATTAGAGAGATGAGATAATACACAAAAGATCTGAAGCGACCTGCTTCTAAATCCTCAAAAGGATAATACATAACTGAGGGCAATGAGTGGGTTGATTGATAGGCATTAGCCAAAGGGGTAAGATAGTTGAACTTCATATAAAACTTCCATTAAGTTCAACAATCCTTTGATGAAAGATTATTCAATTTAAAACTTAATAATAGGGTAAAGTTCATTATAAAATAGTTTATATAATGCATAGACACTAAAAAATATAGGGTTTATAAACCAAGAAGTATTCATGTTTTGAATCTTGCTCATTTTATGTGTTTCTATTTTTGATCTATATGTATATTTTTTTTTCTACGGTGATATGTGTGTATATCATATATATATGAGAATTTGAAAGAAAACAATCTCTAAGTAATTCCTTTTTGTTAATTTATCAAGTTTTTCATAATACAGTCATTTTACGGCAATAAAACCCAAACAATTATCCTCAAGTGCCCTCACCAGTATCCTCAGTAACCCACCTACTATCTGGAGTCAGGCACAAACAAATTTACTATGTATTTTTCATTACAACAAAAAGATAAACTATAATGATAAAATATGTAGCTCAACAGAGGTCAATTTAAAATGATTATTATATCTCACCATGATGTTACTAAACTCAGTGTCTAAGGATTTTACTGGGCTTTTGTATGGTGTTAGTTGAGCCCTAAGTAATGCTTAAAGCTTTAGGAGTTAGGATTTAGGATACCATAGGAATGAATGGGGTCAAATATATGCTTGCCTGGTGAGATACTCCTAGTTCTCTTTGTGTGGCAATACATATGCCTCAATATTGAGAGTAGTAATTTCCTCACTCTACCTGAGAACTGGCCCTGGTGGCCCCCAGCACTTCCAGGGCCCCCCCGAAACTACAGCTATTGTTTGGAAATAAGCACAACATTTCCAAATCCAAGTAACTCATACCCTGATTTAACACTATTCCTATTACTATGAGTGGCCGCTGAATAACACCTACAAAATTGCTGGAGCTAAGGATCTAGAGAGATAGCATGAAGGTAAGGCATTTGCCTTCTATGCAAAAGGATGGTGGTTCGAATCCCAGCATCCCATATGGTCCTCATGTCCTGCCAGGAGCGATTTCTCTGAGCACAGAATTAGGAATAAACCCTGAGCACTGCTGGGTGTGACCCCCCCCCAAAAAAAAAATGATGGGGCTGAATCCTATCAAATAAATTATATAATATCTAGAAATGTCCTGGTTTTGCTTTCATGCCTATGTTGGATAAAGCAGCATCTTATAATATTAACCTAGTTCTGTTTTTCCATTTTCTTTTCATTTAAAATCTTTAAAAGCAATAATTTTGTATATTATTCCTACTGCATTGAATTTCAAAGATCAAGTTGGTACTTAGAATAATTTCATTTTGCAGAAACCTATATACAAATTATTTTTATAAACTACATCAACTTTCAATCTCACTTATAATGAAAATAGTGCAATTCAAGAGTTCTCTAGCTAGTGGATTGAACTTAAAAACATTATATAGAAAGTATGCTTTTTAATATTCAATAATTCTATACTCAATTATTATTTATAACATATTGACTTTCTACCTAAGTAATTACTTAGGTAAGATAATTTCATTTTTCAGGACCCCATATACCAATCCCTCTTTTATTTTTCTTTCTTTCTTTCTTTCTTTCTTTCTTCTTTCTTCTTTTCTTTCTTTCTTTCTTTCTTTTCTTTCTTTCTTTTCTTCTTTCTTCTTTCTTTCTTTCTTTCTTTCTTTCTTTCTTTCTGTCTTTCTTTCTGTCTTTCTTCTTTCTTTCTTTCTTTCCTTCTTTCTTTCTTTCTTCTTCTTTCTCTTTCTTTCTTTCTTTCTTTCTCTTTCTTCCTTTCTTTCTTTCTTTCTCTTCTCTTCTTTCTTTCTTTCTTTCTTTCTTTCTTTCTTTCTTTCTTTCTTTCTTTCTTCCTTCCTTCCTTCCCTCCTTCCTCCTCCCTCCCTCCCTCCCTCCTTCCTTCCTTCCCTCCTTCCTTCCCTCCTTCCCTCCTTCCTTCCTTTCTTCCCTCCCTCCTTCCTTCCTTCCCTCCTTCCTTCCCTCCTTCCTTTCCTCCTTCCCTCCTTCCCTTCCTTCCCTCCCTCCTTCCCCTCCTTCCTTCCCTCCTTCCCTCCCTCCTTTCCCCTCCTTCCCTTCCTTCCTTCCTTCCCTCCTTCCCTCCTTTCCTTCCCTCCTTCCCTCCTTCTTTTCCTCCTTCCTTCCATCTTCCCTCCCTTCCTTCCCTCCCTTCCTTCCTTTCTTCCCTCCCTTTCCCTCCTTTCCTCCTTCCTTCCCTCCTTCCTTCCTTCCCCACCTTCCCTCACTTCCCTTCCCTCCCTCCTTCCCTCCTTCCTTTCCTTCCCTCCTTCTTTTCTTCCCTTCCTTCCTTTCCGTCCTTCCTTCCTTCCTTCCTTCCTTCTTCCTCTCTTTCCTTCCTTCTTTCTTTTTTCTTTCTGGTTTTTGGATCACACCCTCCTTCCTTCCTTCCCTCCTTCCTTCCTTCCCACCTTCCCCTTCCTTCCTTCCTTCCCTCCTTCTTTCCTTCCCCTTCTTCCTTCCTTCCTTCCCTCCTTCTTTCCTTCTTTCTTTCTTTCCTTCCTTCCTTCCTTCCTTCTTCGTCCTTCCTTCCTTCCGTCCTTCCTTCCTTCCTTCTTCCTCTCTTCCTTCTTTCTTTCTTTCTTTTTCTTCTTTCTTTCTTTTCTTTCTTTCTTTTCTTCTTTCTTTCTTTTCTTCTTTCTTTCTTTCTTTCTTTCTTTCTTTCTTTCTTTCTTTCTTTCTTTCTTTCTTTCTTTCTTTCTTCTTTCTTTCTTTCTTTCTTTCTTCTTTCTTTCTTTCTTTTCTTTCTTTCTTTCTTCTTTCTTTCTTTCTTTCTTCTTCTTTCTTTCTTTCTTCTTTCTCTTTCTTTCTTTCTTTCTTCTTTCTTTCTTTCTTCTTTCTTCTTTCTTTCTTTCTTTCTGGTTTTTGGATCACATCTGGCAGCGCTCAGGGGGTTACTCCTGGCTCTACACTCAGAAATTGCTTCTGGAAGGCTTGAGGAACCATATGGGATGCCTGGATTTCAAACCACCATCCTTCTGCATGCAAGGTAATTGCCTTACCTCCATGTTAATCACTCCAGACCCCATTTTTTAATATTACATTGACTTTTCAAAGTTAGTACTTAGTTCAAACAATTCATTTTTCAAATCCAACATGCCAATCCTAAAATGTTTTATATTTTAACATATTTTGCGCTAACATATATGCACTGACATAGATTATAATATTATAATCTACTTCAATTTGGGACCTCAGAATAAAAGATAAATATCAGCAATTAGATAAAAAAGAGCAAACTTTAGAGAACTTTAGATATGAAAATATACAGTAGTTCCAAAAATAGTCTCAGGCTATTGCCTTCACTTATTTGTTATTTATTAAAAAGTTGATATGTTAACTAATAGAACTAATAGAACTGGATGCGATTCTGTACAAAGGAGTAAAGAACACACTACACAAGACAGTAATAGTAGTTCATAGATATTAACTTGTTTAATTCATATCAAATTACAAAGATATAGGTAATTTCTATTCTCAGATTACATAAAAATAATTGAGACTGAGACAAATCAAGCCATATGTCTCTAAAATTACTTAAATAGTAAACGATTGTGGCAGGTACTCAGAGCAAGTCTCCTTAGTACTTGATCCTACTTAAGTTAACACATATAGTAAATAAAGGACTAGAAACTAAATAATAAATGATGATAAAATCCTGTTAAAATATTTAAATTTTATAGTCAAATGTGTAAGCTAGAAATTTGGGCCTGGAGAGATAGCACAGCGAGCGTTTGCCTTGCAAGCAGCCGATCCAGGACCCAAAGGTGGTTGGTTCGAATCCCCGGTGTCCCATATGGTCCCCCGTGCCTGCCAGGAGCTATTTCTGAGCAGACAGCCAGGAGTAATCCCTGAGCACCGCCGGGTGTGGCCCAAAAACCAAAAAAAAAAAAAAAAAAAAAGAAATTTATTGTAAATTTATTTCAGCAAAATACTCTAAAAAACTTATATATGCCCATCATTTAACAAGAAACATTTCAGTTTAATTTGAGATAATGACAAATTGAAAGCAATCCAATGTGAGTTGGATTGTTCTTGTCTGAAATATAACACTTGGCTGAGGGAGCTTAAATAATAATAATAATAGTTATAAGTCATGCCTGAAAAGGATTTAGATGCATTCTTTATTAGCTCTAGAATACCATCAAAGTTCCAGAATAGTATCACACACTCACTATCTTAGGAAGAATTTTGTTAATTGAAATTATTCTTCATGGTAACTAGAAAGTTGTAGTAGCTCTAAAGCATCACATCTCAACTACATATAAAGTCAAGGAAAAAAGCAGCTTCTCTAAGCATCTCTCTGTCTGATTGTCTGTCTATCTATCATCTATCTATCTATCTATCTATCTATCTATCTATCTATCTATCTATCTATCTACCTAATCTTGAAGAAAAATCTGCTCCAGAAAGTTTACTTGGCTTCCTTGGCCATGTTTACATCTCCTGCTCTATGCCTGGGTAATTGAAAAGATAAAAAGACAAAATTATCCGACATACAAAGAAGAGGGGTTGTTCAATAGGTAATGAGTTGGCCTAGAAACTTTAACATCTAAAAACATAATATCCAAATAATAATGTTCTTACTGCTATTATAAATGATAATATGACTGAAGAGTAGATGCCATTAGGAAAGAAAAATGTATTGACAAATAACTGATGTACACAAAGGAAATAGAACAAAGTGTAACAAGGAATATCTCTGTAATGAGATTTAGAGAGAAACTTTACACTTGTTTGCATTTAATTCATTCTAATATTTATAAATTCACATAGATTTTTTATAGGGGAAATGACTTTGTAGTTTGAGGAAACAATATAATTCAAAATTTTTCTAAAATAGGCATCTTATATTAATGTTCTTTGGCACATCTGGGAGGTAGAGAATTGAGCAGTCAAAATGAGCAAGACATTTTTATCAAAATTTGCTTTGCATTACTGTCATGAAGAAATGAGAGAAAGACAAAAGAGAAATCAAGCAAATGGTCACTAGAGAGATTTTAAACTAGAAAAATAAAAATGTTTTGTTAAGAGATGATGATACAACCAAAAGCCTTTTAAAAAAAAGGGTTGCTGCAACTTAATATATGGGAGGCTTTACTCTATGGACTTCTCTTGTGAAAATTCCTTTCCCTCTTGCCAAGATCAGCTTTATCGCTGGCCACAAAAATTAAAAATAGTCTAAGGGAAGAAGAAAAATACTCCTATTTTGTGGAAAGTAATTTACAGTTTTAACAGCATGATGATATCTGCTAATATCTCAGTGTTTTGTTGATATAAGTTTCTAAACAGTTTTCTTGGTTCACCTGAACATTTTAAATCACTTTAATTATATAAGTTATACAATAATATACTTTTCACTGCAAACACTTCAAACATCATCAAAAAATAAAATTCTTTCTTTCATTGCTTCCAAGTCTCTTGGCTCATTTCTCTATAAAGAGATAATCATTGTTAAATTTAGGCTTTCTGCTCACATATGCTATTGTGCACATCGAGTATTTGTAAAATCTAAATTTGAATCAGACTATGCACACAGCTGTAATCATATGCTTTTTCTTTAACATAGTAATATGTTCTGTGTGTTATTACCTATAAATGTATAAAAATGTTTTAGCAGCTGTCAAATCTATCTAAACAATCTCTTGATGAGCGTTTAGATTGCTCCTACATGCTTTTGCTTTTATAAAACATGTTGAAATGAATGTTTTTGTTCATGCAACTTAATTTATTTAAGTGGATATTTTTAATTTTTTTTTTATTTTTTGGTTTTGGGGTATAACCAACAGCTCTCAGGGTTTACTTCCTGACTCTACACTCAGAAATTGCTCCTGGCAGGCTTGGGGGACCGTCTGGGATATTGGGATTCGAACCACTGTCCTTCATGCAAGGCAAACGCTCTACCTCCATGCTATCTTTCAGGCCCATTTTGGTTTTGTTTATTTTTTTTATTTTTTGGTTTAAGTTGATATTTTTTGTAGTATTAATTTCTACAATTGAAATTGTTAGCTTTAAAAGTAGCATACAGGAACCGAAGCAATGGGACAGCAGTAGGGTGTTTGCCTTGCACACAGCTGACCCAGGACAGACCACGGTTCGATTCCCTGGCATCCCATATGGTCCCCAAGTCAGGAGCAGTTTCTGAGCTCATAGCCAGTAGTAATCCCTGAGCCCTACCAGGTGTGCCCCCTCACACATTCTGCCCTCCAAGAAAATTATTTAAAAATGCATATTTTATCTTCAACATCTTTGAATATCAACTGATGTACAAATAATTATTATAATTGCATAATTCATGTTTTAGCAATAATGAGGCTGAGCTTCTTTTATGTATTTTCTTAAATGATCATTAATACTAAAGAAGCTATTGGCATTATATAATTTCCCTAGGACAAAATTATATTTCTCTTATTAAAATAGCCTTATTCACCATTAAATATTGCATGTAATAAAGTTTTAAATATCTTAAAATTATACAATACTCATATACATGGTAGTAGTATTCTATAAATATGGCACCATGAAGAATAAAGCAAGTATTATCTATAATATCATGTTAGTAATAATTTGTCATATTATATTATGTATTTATTAGACATTGTTTATATTTCGACTTAGTTTATTTACATCTGCACATTTATTCATAAAAGTTTTTTTTTAATTTTTTATTTTTAAGTATGAGAACAAAGATGCAAAGAAAGAGGACAAGGTAAAGTTACAGTGGAAGGACAATCACCCATAAACAGAATTCTCAGTAGTCCCATTGCTGATCTTAACTTTGAACTTTCAGCCAAAGAACATTAAGAAAAATTAGACAGAACCCATGTAACAATTACTTTGTCCCTCAAGTCCCCAGATTGTAATACTTAATATTTCTTAGCAGCACACAAAGCAAACTAAAGCCATAAAACTTATGTAACTCCTTTAACATTGAAGGCAAAGTATTTTTCTACATTTCCATGCACATGCATATTAGTTTAAGTTAACCTCAAAAGTTTAAGTGGGTTGTTTTCCTTAAGGATTAGAGTCAAAGGAGCACAGTAAAAACGGTGTTATACTGGCAATTATTGTTTGCATAGGCCCACCAAAATATGAGGGACATGGAAAGAAAAAGCCTTGGCCTAAATACAAGGAGACCCTACCCCTGAAGTTTCCTGGCATAAGACTAACTCTAGGCTTCAGGCAAACTAGTTTGTCCAATCCAAGTCATTGTCTGTAGTGCCATTACACTTTCATTTTTCACTCAGTCTTTGTTGTTGGTATCATGTTTCCGTATTAAAGACCCTGGAATCTGCATATCCTACATTGCAGTCAGGATGGTGTGGAGCACCATCTCGTTTCACCTCACAATTAAAGGGCAACGCAGAGAGCCCTGTCCTGTAAGCCGGTAGTTGTTGTCAAGTCTTCTTAGTGTTAAGGGAAGTCTCTTTTGAGCAGGTCGATGTCAGAGCAGTGGTAGGGTCCTCCCTGGTATAAAAATTTTTATATAGTAAAAATATTTGTATTTCTTTGATTTAATTTTTTTTTTTTAGTTTTTGGACTCTGTACTCAGGGACCATCCCTGGTGAGACTTAAAAAAATCATATGAGGTATTGGGGAAGTGACTCAGGTCAGTTGCATGCAAGACAAGTACCTTGTCACTATATTATCTCTCCAGTCATGTCTCTGATATCTTTAGTTGTTGACATTTACCTTTTTAAACTTAGTCTACAATATAAGTAGATACAGGTTTAACTTAAGTACATTTTTGTGACAATGTAAAGGAAAAAACAAATAGACTTTTTAAAAGTCTAGATTTAAAAATTTAGTATTATAACATGGTAAATGTTATATGTTTTCTAATGTGACATCTTTGAGTTATTAAAAATAGATCTCAGTAGCTAAATTCACATGCAATTTATTTTTGCATTCCCAAATAAAAATATAACATTAAGGGGGTGGGGGGAAATATAACATTAATAGCTCTCTGAATGTTCACTATTTCATGAAATATACCAATATATTTATTAAAATTAAATATTTAAATTTTAGAGTAAAAGCAAATTCAAATTTGAGCTTTATAAACATAAGCAATACACTCTTCTACACTTCCTTCACTTATAATTCCTAGAGATGAAGAACAAAAATAATAGCTATTGTAGAATTTTTAAATACATTTTATGCTAACCACATATAAAAAACCACAATTCTCCATATTATAACTGTATTACATACGACTATTTTTACATATTTACTATATTTTACTATTTTACTTTATTATTTACAAAGGCATTCCTCTACCATTACATTCTCCAACAAACAAAAAGTAATTTTCTTACTGCTAAGTTTATCTCTTTTGGGAATCTCCCTTTAAGCCAGTTTGGGCCTCATAAAAGACTGCAGTACAGTGGTCTTTCTAGAAAGTGTGTATCTTTGAAGTGTTGGTGACTCAGATTGATGTGTTCCTTCCTCTTTGGTGTTCATTCTTAGCCCTTGGACAATCAAAACAGAAAAGACATGGGCTAGAAGGCATTCTTTTCCACAATGGTGCTTCCCACACATTTGACCCAGGACCATGCATATGGCTCCCAGTAGGCGGATTTTATTTAAATGAATGAGATTGGTTCTATGTTTAATTCATGATGAAACAATTGAAAAGCACTCTGATAGGGAGGAAAGATCAAAATATAAGTTCCTGGGAATCATCGTTTTATAAATTGCCTTTTATAAACATTGCCTTTTATAGGGTGAGTATGCAAATCTCAGAAAACATACTTAGAGAACTGTATATAAATACCAAAGAATGATGGGCTGCTTTACTGTTTCCATCACTACTTTGTGATTTTCATTTCTGTTGCTCACTGGCAAGGCTTCATGCACCAATTCAAAATCTGCTTTCAGAAGAAAGAATGGAAATGTGCTGGTGCATCCGTAACATCTGACAGCCTACCTGGACTTCATTCAAATGATCAGCTGCCCTCACTCCCTTGCATGGAAAAAGGTGGTTAAGAGAAGCAAAAACACAACATGAAAATCTTCTTTAAAAAAAAATATCTGAGAAAGCTCAAATGAGTGAATAATAGAAAACAGCCAAGACTCAGTCAGTCACTTGGGGTTGATCATTCGGTTTGTTTTCCTTTCCTCTCCCTCCTACTGACTGCCTTTTGGTCACTTCACTGCTTCTTGGCACATCTAGGAGAGGGGGTGTCTGTGTAGGGTCAGACAGGGGAAAGGAGAAGATCATCAGTCAATTTTGCATTTCGTTAGTCTCCCTAGAGAAAGGAGGAGGAGTTGCAGCAGAGGAAGACAATGAGGATTGAGGATTATCTGTGACTTTCAAAGACCATTGTTTCTCTAGTATCAAGAAAACAGCAGTGGGTTGCCAGCTCACTCCACTGGCCCACAGGACAAAGTAAATTCAGGAAGCATTCTCAGATCAACCAGAAATCAAAGCTCTGATAGTAAAAAGCCATGTACAGAAATGCTATGCTATTTTTTAAAGGGGGTGGCGGATCATTTGGGCCAGGCACAATTGGAGAAAGTCAAAATCCAGCTGTGTTCAGGATTTTTCTAATATTAGTAACATAGTGGTTTTGCAATAACAATATAACATGTGCTCTTAGAGGTGTTTTTTCCATTTTTCACTAAACTTCTACATGTTTGTTATTTTATCCAGATGGTTTCAGTTTGTGAACATTGCCTACCAAAAAAAAAGTCATTTTGCAAGAGCTATTTGATGTTCTAAGAGGTGTTCTTATGCTTAGAAAGCAGAAATCATGATTTGTAGAGAGAAATTATTTTACCAGTTGGTAAAGATTGCTTTTAAGATTCTGCTTCTCCTCATTTCCCCTAGTTGACTTTTAGGGAGAAAACGATGTTGTTCTGTCTGTGATGAAAGAGAAAAACATAGCAGGAGAGAGAGAGAGAGAGAGAGCTGGGAGGTGAGGACTTTGCTATCTTTATGAACTGCTACTGTTCAAAATCAACTCAGTCTCCTCCTTGGA
Organism: Suncus etruscus; assembly: GCF_024139225.1. Taxonomy (NCBI): domain Eukaryota; kingdom Metazoa; phylum Chordata; class Mammalia; order Eulipotyphla; family Soricidae; genus Suncus; species Suncus etruscus. Next base: position 145,302,078 of record NC_064852.1, on the reverse strand, counting down.
AAACACAGTCTTAACAATGAAAGATGTTTAAATAGTGATAATGGATAGAAATAAAGAGACTCTTATCTTTGAAATCTTGAAGTGGACACAAGGAAGCAAGATACATTTAGCTAAAGGCTTACCCCTGAAGCCCAACTTTCATCTTTTATATGTCAGTCTGAGTTTATGTGCTACAGAATACATAATGCCTTAGAGGCCTGGCCTGCCACCTAGGAAAACAAAAAACTATAGTGCTTTATATGAAAACCAGAATTTGGGGGTAAGATTATTCTTTTTATAATTTTGAATAAGCACAGTGTCAGGTCAATAAGGAAATATCTGAGAGTAGCACATAACTGTGCGGCAGACAGCTGAATCATAAATCTTACTCAATCATGCATTCTTTTAATCCACTCAAACACCTACTCATTTATTCATTCATTCAGCTATTATTCTATTTCTGCTAGCCGTTCCTCCTCAGTTTTCAAAGATAAATCATGCTAACAGATAAAGTTTATTTTTATTATAACACATCAAATTTCTCTCACTGGTGAAAATGCACAAAATTTATCGAAAGTCAACCAGATTCCTTTCCAAAGTGTCAAGAAAGATTTAAAATGAAGGAAAAGAATAGTTCATGATGGAGGCACAAGAGAGAGTACAAAAAATAGGGTTACTTGCTTTGCATGCCATTGGTCCAAGTTCAATCTCAACACCCCATATGGCCTCCCAGCGCCCCCTAAAAGAAGTGATTCCTGAGCATAAAGCTAGGAATAAGCCTGGAGCACTGGTCAGGGTCAGTTGTGGCCCAAAAGCAAACAACAACAACAACAAATAGTTAACTGTAATTAAACAAGTAGCTTCAAAGCTAATTCATTTCTGGTTGATAGATGAAGTCTCACATCATTTAAAACAAAACTAAAAAGTCCTTCCTCTAGGCTAGAGATTCTTACTATTTTACATTCAGAAACCAAGCAGTCAGGCCGGAGAGATAGCATGGCGGTGGCGCATTTTGCCTTGCATGCAGAAGGACGGTGGTTGGAATCCCGGCCACCCATATGTTCCCCCACCCCACCCCACCCCACCCCCGTGCCTGCAAGGAACGATTTCTGAGCAAAGAGCTAAGAGTAAAATCCTGAGCACTCCCGGGTGTGACCCAACCCCCCCCCCCAAAAAAAAAAGAAAAGAAAAGAAAGAAACTAAGCAGTCAAATATCATTCCTACAGCATACAATTGGGTGCCCAGTGAGCAGTGGCCCACTAGATTTCCCAATCAAACCCTGACTAATTGATTCTGAAATACCTTGCTTCTTTTTCCCAATCATTGACTCAGAAACTGTCCCGGATTCATTTAGGCCCCTCCCTAGCCCTAACTGCAGTAAATCTGGTACTATTAATGTAGAGATGGCAGCCTAGAAACTAAGTTCCCACCTTTCTTGTTATCTTGACATGTTTTCCTTCCTTTCACCAAAATTTTCCTAACTTCCTTTGTCTTTTTTACACAGGGTGAGGCTGGGGGCTTGGAGCCTCCCAAACAGTGCTCAGATGCCAGTGTAGTGGGGTGGGGGTGGGGGGTATGCTGAAGTATGAGGAAGGGCATGTATGGTACCAAAGAAAGTACTTAGGCCTTACCTTGAGCATAGAAAAAAAGTATCTCCACCACTAGGTTCACCCTCTGGTCCTCCCAGTTTTCTACTTTTCACGGACAAAATTGTTACACACACACACACACACACACACACACACACACACACACACACACACGTCTGGAGTCTATAATAGTTTATCCAGCATTTTTGTATTTCAACTAAAATTAATTTTTAATGACTGAAATGACCTTTTTTAGGGGAAACCTTTCCAAATTTCATTGTATCTTAGTGACTTTTTTAATTTATTTTTTATTTTTAAATTTTTTTTTGGTTTTCCAAATTATGGGTGGTGAACCCACATTGAATTTGCATAACTTTTCAAAAAATGTTTCGTTATACACATTTTTTTCCTTTTCTTTTTCTTTTCTTTTGTTTTTGGGCCACACCTGGTGACACTCAGTGCTTACTCCTGGGCTGTGCGCTTTCGCCACTGCTCCAGCCCCTTGCCCTTTTTTTTAAATTTCATTCTAAACTTTTAGTCACTCTATTTATTATAGTACCTATTTTATCTTCTCTAACTAGATGTTGGTTTCATTAAAAGTGAGATCATATTAATAACATTTACACTTGGTTCTTCTATGCTGTTTAGTATTGGACATATAACATAAAATATGTGTGCTCCAAATAAAGTCCATCCATCTATCCATCCCTCCATCCATCCATCCACAAGATATTAAGGCAAATGCTGTGTGAGGTAACAAGAAAGTTATGACAAGCCCAGGGAAAAATAATTAGGGCCAAGTGAGCCTCTCAATGTCCTTCAAATCACACTCCACTGGCAGCTGCTTACACCACTTGTTCAGGCCAGCCATGGACAGAGGTTAGAGGGGTGAAGCACAAGCAAGGACAGAGCTCACAAATCACTAGATCCTGACACATGCAACAACTCTGAAAGAGCTTAAAACTATTACCTTCAACTTCAAGGCTCTTGTACTCACCCTGTTAAGTCTTTTTGACATTCTAACCCCATAACTTCCTCCTCCCCTCATGGCTGACTCAGGGCAATTGGCAGCTCTCAGGATTGATGGTTAGGGAACCTAGGGAGAAAGTCCCTAGGTCAGGGTCTTAAGACTCTGGAATTCCTTCCCTCCCAAGCTCTGTTTTCTTCTATGCATGGCATTTTGCCAAGTGTCACTAGATCTCCAGCAGTCTGCAAGGGACATAGGAATATCAAAAACTTTGGTTGAACCAATCTCCCACCTGCGACCGGGTCCTAATTGTTTTCATAGCTGCCACTTATGGTCTGAAAACAACTAGGTGCTTATTTGAACCTCATCTATCTAGTAAAGTAAGATTAAATTAACATTTTTCCTGCTAATGTTAAATAGACATTGTAGTAACTTAAATACCAAAATATCAAAGGGCTTCGATACAGTGAACCAAGAAAAAAAAAGTGGTCATTTCTCAATGATACAGTCAGCTTAAAATAAGCTTAACCATGACATATTACATCAAAGCAATCATTCCACTACTTTTTTCAATGAATCTCTAGTAACTTCTGGTTATTTCCTCCAAAACTACACTGTAATTTATATTCTTATGAAATATTTAGCTTTCTTCAAAATATTTATATAGTTGTTTGTGCAAATTAATTCCTAATTTAAACTATGTACGTCTTTGAAAGCATTCTTATTTTAGAGAATAAAAAATACTTGATTTAATAAATATAAAAATAATAGCATAATGTAAAAGTGTTCAGCCTCAGAGATAGCACCATGGTAGGGTGTTTGCCTTGCACATGGCCAACCCAGGAGGGACCAGGTTCAATTCCCAGCATCTCATATGGGCCCCCAGCCTTCCAACAACAATTTCTGAGCCAGGAGTAACCCCTGAGAGCTGTTGGGTGTGGCCCGAAACCAATCAATTAATTAATCAATCAATATATAAAGTTTAAAAAAAAATGTAAAAGTGGGGCTTGTGAGATAGCATGGAGGTAGGGCATTTGCCTTGCAATCAGAAGGATGGTGGTTCAAATCCTGACATTCCATATGGTGCCCCAAGCCTGCCAGGAGCGATTTCTGAGCATAGAGTGAGGAGTAACCCCTGAGCACAGCAGGGTGTAACCCCAAAACCAAAAAATAATAAATAAATAAATAAATAAATAAATAAATGTAAAAGTGTTCAACAAACTCAAAATTCTAGACTTTTTTAAACTATTTAGCAAAATTTAAAGATGTGCTTAATAAATAGATATCTCAAGTTTTTTAATTTTTATTTTCTTTGGGGACCACTCCTTGATTTTTCAGGTCTTACTCCTGGCTCTACGTGGACTCAAGAGTTGCTTCTGGCATGACTTAGGGATACATTTTGGATGATGGGGATTGAATTGAGTTAGTCATGTCACGTGCAAAGCCGAGTCACATGTACTTTCTCTCCACCACTCTACGTTCTTTCAAGTACTGTTGTGTAACCTTCAAAGAACCTATATCCCAGGGCAGGAACAATAGTATAGAAATTAAGTCTTGCCTTGCAAATGAGTTTAATCCCAAGCACCACATATTGTCCTCTGTAACCCACCCTAAGAGATTGCTGAGCACAGAGCCAGAAGTAAACCCTGAGTATTACTGGGTGTGATCCCCCCAAATTTTTTAAATTTAAAACCCAACTTAATTATCAATACTGAGAAACTATTGTTTTGTTTGCTTTTGTATTTGTTTTTGGAATAGATCATGTTAAGTATCATGTACAGAGGTTAAATTATGATCATGCACAATTAAAATATTAATATTATAAGTCAGTGTTACCTTAATATTTTTAAATTACAATAATCATAATTTTATGCAAAATTAATATAAATATTAAAATACAATATTAGAAAGCTGAAGAGAGAGATCAATGGGCTGAGTATATGCTTTACATACAAGAACTCAGGTTGAATTCTTGTAACACATAGTCCTCTGAACACAGCTTTCTATTATTTGCAATGATCTCTTCCAAAAATGTAGCGTCCATACAATTGACATCATTTCCCTATTTGCCCATCCCATTTCTCCATTTCCCTTTCACCTTGAATAGCTATCATTTTTAGTTAAAATATTTTTATTTTGATTTGTTGATTTAGTTTGATTTGTTTGATTTTTAGTTTGATTTGTTTTTATTTCTGTAGTGTTTGTTCATTTGCATAACTTATATACTAAGTTATTTTCAGTTATCATAAGGTTCATACATAACTTTCTATATTTATGACATTCTTTTTGGAAATAATAATTATGTAACTTTGAACACATTCCAAAGATTTAAATTCTAGTTCTCTTCACACATACACTTTTTATCTCTCATTTTACATCTTTAACTGATGTGTATACTTTTGTTTTTTGTTTTTGTTTTTAGGCCACAGCCAGCGAGACTCAGGGGTCCTGACTGCACTCATAAACTGCCTGGGCTGGGGGTGGGGGACAGATGGGATGCTGGGGATCGAGGGTGAGCAAGGCAAACACCCTACCACTGTACTACCACCACGCAGGCTCCTAATGTGTATACTGTTGCTTACTTTTTATTACCTCAGTTTTTCTATTTTGTTGTTGCTGTTTTGTTTTTGAGCCACTTCCAGCGGTGCTCAGGAGTTACCTCCTGTCTCTAAATTGACTCCGGGAAGGTTTGGAGAACCATATGGGATGTCAGAATCGAACCCGGGTTTGTATGCAAGTCAAGGCCCTACCTGCTGTTATCACTTGGGTCCCATTTTTCTGCTGTTAATCTCGTCATATTTCCTGCAAAACTGACTGATTCATTTACTGTACTCTGTATTTACTGTTTTCAGTGAAAAATGTGTTATATATTTTTCTTTCTTTCTCTTTCTTTTCTTTCTTTCTTTCTTTCTTTCTTTTTCTTTCTCTCTCTTTCTTTCTCTCTTTCTTTCTTTCTCTCCTCCTCTTTCTCTCTCTCTCTTTCTTTCTTTCCTTTTCTTTCTTTTCTCCCTTTCTTTCTTTCTCTCTCTCTCTTTCTTTCTCTCTCTCTCTTTCTTTCTTCTTTCTTTCTTTTCTTTTCTTTCTTTCTTTCTTCTTTCTTCTTTCTTTCTTTCTTTCTTTCTTCTTTCTTTCTTTCTTCTTCTTTCTCTTTCTTTCTTTCTTTCTTTCTTTTCTTTCTTTCTTTTTTCTTTCTTTCTTCTTTCTTTCTTTCTTTCTTTCTTCTTTCTTTTCTTTTCTTTCTTTCTTTCTTTCTTTCTTTCTGTTTTTAGGTCACACACCTGATGGCACTCCTGGCTCTGTACTCAGAAGTCAATCCTGGCAGGCTTGGGGGACAATATGGGATGCTGACATTCAAACCAGGATCCATCCATCTATCTATCTATCTATCTATCTATCTATCTATCTATCTATCTATCTATATTCTTTTTTTTTCTTATTTGGTGAGGAGCCTTCAGCAATGCATAAGAAATTATTTGGTGCCACAGATCAAAATGGGCTGGAGCTCATGAAAGGTATATACTATCTTTCAATAACAATAAAATGTTGGTCTGGCTTACCTTTGTTTGTTTTGGGGCCACACCTGGCTGCGCTCAGGATTGCTCCTGGAAGGGTAGGGGGACCATATGGATGTGGGGATTGAACCCTGTGTTGGTCTCATGCCAGACAAATGCCTTATGCTGTGCTCTAGCTCCAGCCCCAGTAATGCTTAATTTTTTTGTTTGTTCTTTTTTGGTTTTTGGGCCACACGCGGTGAAGCTCAGGGTTTAACTCCCTGGGATATACGCTCAGAAATAGCTCCTGGCTTGAGGGACATATGGGATGCTGGGGGATCGAGCCGCGGTCTGTCCTAGATTAGCGTGGTGCAAGGCAAACACCCTACCACTTGAGACACCTCTTATCAGTACCAGTATGGCTTAATTTTAATAAAATTTTTTGTATCAAGGAATACTCATTACCTTTTATTAAGGCTTTAACATATAAGAAATTTTACCAAATTATGTCTCTGCAAATGTACTGTTATTGTCATATTATTTTCTTTTTTTATTGATATTGTATATAACATGATGTGATTTGAGCCATTTTTGCATCTAAGAATAAGTCCCTTTTGTAATGTTATATTTCAAAATATAACTTTCAAATCCTGTTGAATTAAATTTGTTAGTGTTTTCTTGAGAATTTTGTGTTTATATTGATCAGAAATAGTAGTCTGGAGGCTGGAGCTATAGCACAGCTGCAGGGCGTTTTTGCCTTGCATGCGGCTGACCCACAACAGATATGGGTTCCGTTCCCGGCATACCATATGATTCCCGATCCTGCCAGGAACCCCTGAGCACCACTGGGCGAGACCCAAAAAAAAAAAACAAACAAAAAGAAATAATATTTGTATTTTGTTATAATGCCTAGTTTTATTATCAGGTTGATAGAGGCAACATAATGTATTTGGAAGTATTTCTTCCTCTAGTTCTTGGAAGAATTTGTAAAGACCAAGCCACATTTCTTTGTAGGTTTCATAAAATTCCATCAGTAAGGTCAAATACCTTGAGGAGTCTTTTGGAAGATTTTTGATCACTACTTAATTTCCATATTTGTGATCAGGCTCTCCATTTCTTTTTGATTCAGTACTGGTAAGCTATATTTTTCTTAAAATATACCTATTTTTCTAGACTATCAATTTACTGGAAGTTATTTAAGTATTCTGTTATAATCTGTGTTTATATAGTATCTGTTGTAATTCTTTTTTTATTCTGTTGTTTATTTATAGGATCTCATTTTTTATATGAACCTACCTAAAGATTTAGTTTCATTTATTTTTTCAAACAACTCTAAGCTTCATTGATCTTCGACATTTTGCTTCTTTTTCATTTTTTCTTTTTTATGCATTTTAATAATATTATTTTATTGAAACCACTGTGATCTTCAAAGTCATTCATAGTTGAATTTTCAGATATACAGAGAATTTGAGCCATATCTACCATCAGGGTTGACCTCCCACCACCAATGATCCCAGAGTGCATCCTATACCACCACCCTTTGCACCCTGGTCTACCAGTATGTATGTACTATGTAAGTTTAGATTGTTCGAGTTTAGGCCTGTTTCTATTATCCTTGACTTTGCCTTGGATATTTAGTTCTGTCCTTACTTAATTCCCTATCAATGTATCCAAGATCACATGGCCCCTGTCCCCAGCTTTTCTTTATTCCTTTCCTCTTAGTTTTATAGAAAAAATACAGAAATATGTGGTTAAAAAATAGTAATCTGTGTCCTATGGTTCTTTATCATTATTTCTATTTTTCTTTATTCTAAAAACTTGCCTTCATATCTTATTTTTTCAAGTTAATTCCGATTTAAGCATAAGTGATTTTATGTTGTTCAATCTCATTTTTAAAAAGAGATTGGAAAATGCAATTTCTGTTGTATTTTGTGTGTGTTTATAAAGCCCAGAGAAAATTCTCTTTCTAAATTCTAATTCTAATTTTAAAAAATATTAGGGCAAAAACCTGTACTCACATACTAACCAGGAAAAACTAAGATCAGTTGAATTAACATCTCTTTATGATATGCTATAATTCATTTCACACATCAATACACCTAAGTATTAAATTATAAAAGAAGTATTATAAAACTATAAATATTTTTCATTTAAGTACTTGGCTATCCTATTTGTCTACTAGAAAAATGAAAATTCATGAATAGCAAGAACAGACTGAAATAAAGGTAACGTCACACTTTTAATTTTTTCCCATAGAGAGTTCACTGAATTTTGTTAAACTAGTAATGGTATTGAAAAAATAATTGCCTTGCACACATTCAGTAGATCATCATAGTCTGCGTGCTCAAACTACACTCTATAAGTGTCTTAATGCTGAGTGGTTGATGATGTTGGTGGTCATCAAATCCAGTTTTCACTACCCTGATGAAGGAATGTGGGTTGCAACACACTAAACCAAAATGATTCAAAGACATTTTTGACAGTGCTGCTAAATTTAGTTGCTTGTCTATAATTCTGTTCACCATAATTATATGGTGAAGAGTATACAAACATGTTTTACAGAAGAAGTTACAAGTACAAAGCATTTTCTCATAGAGTAGAAGTTCATAAAGAACATTTATCCTAAATGATTCGAATCACAGAAATCAATAACTTGTAGCATTATGTAGAGTTGTGAAGACAGTCAACTAAAATTTCCCTTAGGAACAAGCTAGCCTTATATAAAAGAAAACATTGATATTATAAAATACACTTAAAACCTTTCAAAGGCTTTTCTCAAGTTTCCCATCATAGAGCCTTCCATGTCAGATTGTGTCCGAGTTTTTTAAGGGATTTTCAATTGCCAGAAAAGGTTTACTTTGCTCATTAAAAGCTCACTCAAATGGATATCAAATATCTTTTGTGTTCTGTAATGTGTTGTAATTTAAGTCTGAAAACTTCCAATCTTTACTTTGACCAGAATGTTAAAATCTTTCTCAATGGAGGCAATAGAGTATATCACTGATAAGGTGAAGGCAATCCAGCAAAGGGTCATGACTTAGCCTTTCCTGTACAAACAATAAAAAGAAACTTGTTTGTTCCCATGTTATGTGCCGTCAATGATCCCACCTATTTTAACACACCAAATCCCTTTCCTGCCTTGACACTAACTCTTCCTTTTTATACAGTACTAGAAGGAAATAGTGGCATTTCTTTACAATGTGTGATCACGATAGAGCCATTGAACAAATATGTACAACCATGTCCTAACCACTGAGAAAGACAGAAGAAAAAATAAGATATAATCTCTACTTATAGAACTAATAATTTAAGAGGAGAAAAAACCTTATAAAAAGACAGAATTGGCCCAAGATCCCCATGACCAAAGTCATGAATTCAATGAAATAATTACAGTAGACTGAAGGAATAAAATCATTAAAGCAAATGTAACTCTTTAAAAGCATCTTCAATGGTAAATAAGTCAGAAAAGTGTGTTTCTGAGAAATGCATGAGATGAGGAGTAAATGTTAAAGTAAGCAGTCTAATGATTAGACTAAGTACAAGTGAAGAAAAAAATAGATGGTTGTTGGCATAATGTGACAACTGACAAGGGAGTTATGTTAATTTATAATCACTTGGTGATCATTACAGACTTCTGCCATGAGAAAGTAATGTTAGATCTATAGTTTGGGAAAATGGTCTGACATCAACATGTCAGAAAGAATAGATGGAAAAGGCACTTAGAGTTTATCGCCTTAATTATCACAGGTTATTACCTCACTAGGAATATCTCACTTATTTATGTTTATTCATGGTTATTTATTTATCAGTAGCAAAAGTGAGAAAAGGGCAGCATTAGTATTTGTCAAATTCTATCTCTTTGAATAGATAGCTTCCATGTTTAGTCTTTTATAATTTTTTCAAGAAACCATAGATCAACCTTTTCTATATGATCCCATTCGTAAGAAGATAATTTAATATCTGCCTTACATTTCCCTCAAAAACATAAATATCCTAGGAGGAAACAAAATTAAAGGGGATTTAGGTATCAATAGACATTTAATCTCATTAAAAAATTGAAAATTCATAAGGTAATGGACAGTCAAATTTGGCAAAAATTTATCTACAAACCATGCTATTTTCTCTCTAACTAAAAGAGATAAATAAGGAGACAAGCCAGAAATATCCTATGAGAATTTGATCAAATGATTTTAATCCCAAATTATTTAAACACATTATCTAAACAATAAACATATTTTAAATTTAATTTACTTTATATTTAATTATTATTTGGAGGGGAGGGCATCCCTGTTATAGCTCAAACTTTATTACTGCCTCTGTGTTCAGGGATCACTCTTGAGCTAAAGGGACCAAATATTTGCAGTTTGAGGGATGGAATGCCAATGGACACAGGCAAAGCAAGTACATCAATTTTTTACTATCTCTCCCACCAATACCATCATTAAAATTAAGTAATTCTACATACATATTCCTAAAACATTATAAAATGATAAGAAAAAACCCATAAAATTCAAGTACATTGTTTCTGCAAGTTTGCATGCCAATGTTGACCTTATATAACATATTACAACCTCAGCTCTTTTAATAGAAATATAATATAACTCCATGCCACATTGAAGGACCTGAAGTACTATGGAAATTATTTTCTTTATATTTGAGATATATGTGAAGCACCTTTTTGGTTTTGATTAAAGATGGAAAGTACATACTTTTTTTTTACTTTTTTTTTTTTTTTTGCTTATTTGGCTTTGGATCAAAGATCACTAGTGGTGGTCCTAGGGGTTGCCATATGTGGTGCTCAGCATCAAACCTGAGTTGGCTGTGTGCAATGCAAGTGTCCTACCTGCTGTATTAACCCTCCAAACTACACTTTTTAAGACAAGCCATGGAATGTTATTTTTGAATTGAATCTGCTAAAATCCAGGTTTACATTTTCTTCTTTTAGCATCCTCTTTTACACAATTTTATTACTTTTTATGACATTTAAATTTAATTGAAAAACATTATCTAAAAATAAATCTCAAAACCAATGACAACTGTTTGAGCAGAATCCAACTCTTTAGTCCTCCAATAAATACCCTTCCTCTGTCACTGGAAAACCCAGTCAACCCCACTCCCCCACTCCCTGACATCTTGCTGGCTAAAAATGGCCCAGTTTCATTCCACAACTAATCGCATAAAGAACATGATGCCACTGAATCATCTCAGGTAGTCTAGTCCAGGGTAACAATTTTGGAGCCTTATCAGAGTGCAGGCAGACAGATTACTCTTTCTATGTGAAAAAACAACAGCTCAGAGACACACCCAACATCCTCTAACTTCATCAAATTTCCAAGCCTCCATCTCCAAATTTTAGTACTCTCAACCCAGAAGTATCATATAGCAAATCTGACGGGAAAGTCTCAAAGATGACCACCATGCCGAAACAATAACCTGTAAAACTCAACTAGCACAAATAAGCCAATAAATTCTCAATGACTTTAGTGATATCATTGAAGTGAAAAATATTTTCACAAATTGACTTTCATTAGTTTAAGTTTTAATAATTCCATTTGCCTTTATGTTGTGCCAAACAATATGAAGTTAATTTGTTTGTGCCTGCCAGGGGACAGACTGGGTTGGGAGGTGAAAACTGGGAAACTGGTAGAAGGAAGGTCATACTCATGGTGGGACTGGTATTGGAACATTTAATGCTTGAAACAACTGTACTATAAGCAACTTGGCAAATCATGTTATAATTACAGCTGCTTGCCAAAAAAAGACGTCAACAAAGTCTGACAAAAGAACCTTAAGAAAAATGGGCACATAGAAGCCCATGGTCTCTTGTTTGTGATAATACCACGTTATTTAGGAAATACATGCTGTTCAGTTGAATTTGGTGTTGTCCTAAAATGAAACAATGAATTTGCCTGCCACTGAACTAGGGATAGCACACACCGCATTGTTTTCTGATATTCTGAAACTACATCAAGAAACCATGAAGAAAGTTAATTACATGTAAAAAGCTAATGGCTTTTGACAGTGCAAGTAAAGTAGTAGTTCATATGTAAATGACAGGGGAGAAAAAGTGAAACAACATATGGCTCATGAAAAACAGGAACTTTGGATTCAGTCTAGAAGCTTGCATTTGGCTTACATAATGAGAGCCATCTGAGGCAGGGCAAGGATAAAATAGCCGATGCTGACACTAGTTGAGAAGTGTTCTCTTTTCAGCATTCCTGAATTAATAGAGGTTTGTTTCTACTCAGACAAAATGATGAAACTGCCGGAAGATAACAGGCAGTTATCTCTCAGTGTGAACGGAAAAGAACTGTGCTTCTCGAATCACTTGATATATTCAATTTTTGTACAAAAACAGTAACAGATATCTATAAGATAGAGATTTATACATAGAGCTTATTTTTGAGATAAGCTAAACTGGTCTCACAAAGCAAATAGTTAAGTCATTAATTTATCAGTAATATATTATTGATGTCTAAAATCACTCCTGACCTGTCAGTGAACATAGAGAGAAAAACAGAAGGAGAAAGAGGGAATATTCAAATTACCCTAGTAGGAAAAATCTTAACCAAAACTCTTATTTTAAATGAAAAAAAAAATGGGTATCTAGGTTAATTAATTTAATTAGATTACATGGAATGATATTATTTGTTACCATTATAATTGTCATAGATTACATACATATGCAAAGTATGCGAAGTTATTTATATATAATGTCCTTTAATTGTCACAATAACCTTGTAAGTTAACATGCACCCCTTTTACAGAAAAGTCAAAGTTAGGGAAGATAACAAGAGAGTTAAGATCTCAACTCAGATTTGATTCAGACTTCAGAGGCCACTAACCATAAAATTTTCAGAGAGTGAATACATAAGTTACTTTTTACACTAACAGGCAAAGAGGAGCAGAAGAGCTTTACTTATTTCCAGTTCAAATCCAAAATGTATTTTTATATCTGACCATATTAATCTGTCATATTAGTCATTAACTATAATGATATAACCAGAGTTTTTTTTTAACAACAATAAAAATAAAAAAATAAACAGAGGTGTCTGTTTCATTTCAAGAAAGAACCAGCAAGATTTAATATTAAGATTAGAAGTATCTCAGCAAGCAATCCAGTTTTAGTTGTTCTTTTTCACTTGATTTTTCTATACATGAACTTCGCCGTGTGTTGGTCAAATTGTTTATGTTCCCACTCAGGTGGAAAGTGTCAAGTTTCTTACTGTCTTCGATGTGGAATAATCTTTTCATCAACTTCAGAGAAACTAGGGCAATTGAACCAAAATTTTTCTTATCAATCTGTCACTTAGACCATCATTCATGCATGGTTCAAGGAACCTGGAATAACTGGAATAATGTTGCTTAGTAATGCCCTTTCTCGTGCATGGCACCACTTCATGAACAGTAGTGCAAATGACAATTTGCATCCCCCCAAAAAAGGAGAGAGAAAGAGAAAAGAGAGAAAAAGAAGAAAGAGAAAGTGAAGTAGAATGCCTAGCCAGAGGTAGGCGGGGGTGGGTGGGTGGGTGGGAGGAAAGAGGGCATCAAGGAGTGTGAGAGGGAAATTAGGGACATTGGTGGCAGGAAATGCGCGCTGGTGAAGAATGCTGTATATTGCATGACTGTAACTCAATCACGAAAGACTTTATCAGTGGAAAACACTGTATTATGAACAATCTTGTAACCATGATGTTTAAATAAAAAAAAATTGAAAAATATTGTCCTTTCATTAAACAAGAACACAAGTTTTTATTATCATTATTTTCTCAAGCTACAAAATTATTTACTACATTTTTAAAAAATTGCATCAGTTTCCCAGAGCACTGATAGGGTACAGAACTTAAAGTGTTCATAGTTGCTCATTCATATCCCTTGTAAATTCTATATATGTTGATAAATTCGTAAATGAGAACATGTGATTTCCAAGCATTGCACCAGCATATTTACTTTGGGAATTTTTCTAAAATAACAAATTCAGAGAGAGTTCTCAATCTTAATGAATTTTCTTTAGACAAGGCAAGATAATATTTTATTTTATTCTGACAAGCACAGCACAATTTTGCATGATCACTGGGTCTGGGGTATAGTTTTTTTTCAAATTCAATTACAGGGGCCCCAGGGAGAACTCAGTGGTAAAACACCTGCCTTGCACTTGCTTATGAGGCCGTCCCACATGCAGAGCATGATCCCAGCAACACTGCTGTTTGTGATCCTGGCACCATAACAAAGTGTCTGAGCACCGCAACAACATTGTGTGACCGCCCCAGTTCTCGCAATAATAATGAAAGGGAATGGATGGGAAAAAACAAGGGATCCATTACCTTTCTTTCTTAAGTTTTTTTCTTCCACACCAAAATGCTTAAAAATGTAATTTCAAAAATCCTGAAAAGCTGAAAAATCTATTCTTCATTTATCTATTTGCCACCGATACTTGTGAGTGAAAAACTGTCTTTTCTTTTCTTGTCAAATAACAATGAAAATGGTATTAGTCACAGTTGGGATGGAAATCTTCCAATAAGAGAAAGTTAAGTAGCATTACTCTCCAAGCCTAATAAAAATGTCCATTGAGTTTTTGTTAAGATATAAAGATGATTGAAAATACCATCACCCAAAAGGTAAAACTAGAGAAGAAGAAAAAAAAAGTTGCCCTTTTTTCTGTGTTCTAAAACTATGCTAAAGAATAAGAGAAATGCGACTTTGGTGTCTCTGTCAATCTTTTCATGACTAAAGAGAAAAAAAAAAAAAAAGGAAAGAAACCCTCCTTCCCCATCACCAATGTACAAAAGAGGAGTCTTGCTGGTAAGGTTAGCATCTGTCAGTATCAGACCCACTACAAAAGCAAAGCGGCTCTTTGAATTGTTCCCTTAATGAGATCTCCCAATGAATAGAGTGTATCTGAAGTTTGGGATTTCACAAGGAACATAATACTGCATGGAGATCAGTTTAGATCGGAAGGAGGTGAGTTTCAGTAAAACACATGGAAAATAGTCACAGGCATTTTAATGGCTTCAGATGAAAATGGTTAAAATAGATTTTCTAAGTATTGTTCATAAGCATTTTATCTGAGTCATCTGAGTTTTTTTTCCTGTCTAGGATATTCTTGTTTGCCTGGCTTCTACTCATTGTTTGTGCTCCATTTGTAGACCACTGCAATCGAATTTTAATGAGTTCCATGTTAAACACCTATTATAATTCATTCTTTTAGGCCATTTTATAGGGGAACAAGCATGGATATAGACCTTGAGTTGACTAATATCATCTGCTACAAATGAAATAATTAATTTCATTTTATTATCATTTTTATTTTGACCATATTGGCTTACATATCTTTCACAGTAGTATTTTAGGTACATATTAACATTGAATCAGGGGAATTCCCATCACCCAATTTGCCCTCCCTCCACCCCCATTTCCATCTTGCAGCCCATATCCCACACCCTCACCCCAGGCAGCTAGAATAAGTGGTCCCCTCTGTGATTAATTTCATTTTTTAAAGGATAATTCTAAGAAGGATAAAACTGATTGACTGGAAATCCTATATTCAATTTCAGTAGCTCAACCTCTGAAATTAATGAACATTTCTTTCTTTTTTTTTTTTTTTTTTTTTTTTGGTTTTTGGGCCACACCCGTTAGATGCTCACAGGTTTCTCCTGGCTATGCGCTCAGAAATCGCCCCTGGCTTGGGGGGACCCTATGGGACGCGGGGGGATCGAACTGCAGTCGCAATCTTTCCTTGGCTAGCGTTTGTAAGGCACACACCTTACCTCTAGCACCACCTTCCCAGCCCCGAACATTTCTATAATTTATTTTACACTTAAAGTCAGATAAATTAGTGATTTATTTAATGTATCAGTACCATCAAAGAGAGACATGAGAAACTGGGGAATAGAGAGCCTGAGCATTTACTAAGGAACACAAAACATAGTTCTAACTATAATTTAGAAGTCAGGCTTTCCAGAAAAATCAGCTATCTCTTTATATTACACTGCAGTTGTTCACCAACACTGAAAAAAATATCTTAAACATTTTTTTTTTTTTTACTTTTTTTAGTAGTGAACCACAATATCCACTGGTACTCAGGGCTTACTCCTGGCTCTATACTAAGGCATCATGCCCGGTGGGATATATATATAATCAACCAAAGTCCCAAAGTTTATATATATATATAATTTTTTGGTTTTTCGGGCCACACCCGTTAGATGCTCAGGGGTTACTCCTGGCTACGTGCTCAGAAATTGCCCCTGGCTTGGGGGGACCATATGGGACACCGGGGGATCGAACCGTGGTCCTTTCCTTGGCTAGCGCTTGTAAGGCAGACACCTTACCTCTAGCGCCACCTCGCCGGCCCCCCAAAGTTTATATTAAAGTCCACTCATGTGTTGTTCACTTTATTAATTTGGAAATATATATAATGTCATGTACATATCATTATAATATTATCACTACCCTAAAATTTTATTTTAGGGTCAATTCTGGGGATTCTGAGTCCAATAGTGTGGGCTTAATGATTAATTTCTAGGGACTGGGAGTGCAATGATGCTTGGGCAAAGCAGAACTAGGAACCATCCATGGCCACATCCAATGTTGCTGGATGCCATGAGTTGCTGGAGATTGAACATGGGCCTTCATGTTTGTAAGGCATATGTCCCTATCCCACCTTCCCTATCTTAAACATTTTAACATGAACAACTTGCATTCATTAATTTTCTTTCAGTGTCAATAATTCTAATGCACTTGATAATATTTGGTATATACATAGGTTGAGTCTTTAAGATATAAATTGTAAAACTTGAGTTTCCTTAGTATTCCTTTTAAAATTTTTAATCAGCTTAAAGAAACATGATATTAACTCTCAAATCACAATTAATGAAAAATGTAAAAAAGATTTATATTTCACAAAATATATATCTGTAAAAAGGAACTAAGAATGAATTGAATAGTGCAGATAAATGTAAAAGAAAATGTAGCAATGCCTATAATTTATACCTTTTTGTTTTGTTTTGGAACAATATTGAGATCATATGGGTGTCCAGGATCAAACAAAGGTTGGCCACATGCAAGACTGTACTATAACTTTGGCCTTATAATTCATACTTTTGCAGGGACATTTGCAGTTAACTGAGACTTTGGTAATATGGTAATATGCATGGTTAGTAACTCACTTTTCTATTATATATTGGGGTTTTTTTTTGTTGTTTGTTTTGTTTTTGGGTCACACCTGGCAGTGCTCAGGGGTTACTCCTGGCTCTGTGCTCAGAAATCGCTCCTGGCAAGCTCAGGGGACCATATGGGATGCCAGGATTTGAACCACTGACCTTCTGCATGGAAGGCAAACACCCTACCTCCACGCTATTTCTCCGGCCCCTATTATATCTTGTTTTAAAAATAAAAGTACTATTTTAAGGCTTCATGATGATGAAATCAAGAACATTCTGGAGCCTGCTGTACTTTAAGTGGGCTGACTAGGAATGTTTCTTCTCACCTCTATATCATGTAGGTGACTTAAAATGGGTGAAGTTAGAAGTACTTACAGCACTGAACTTGTCTAAGGGTACAAGGCAAGTCTACTTCTGTTCTCTATCTGAGCCAGTTAGAACATTGGTCAGCCCAACTATGATGAGGTGTGATAACCTGTTATTATAGTTCTGAAGTGGTCCTTGGTTCTCAGGTGATGGCTGCTGATAAATCACAGCTGTTACCCTCTGTTAACTGCCTTTGGCTGCGGGCAATTTTCTTTCTGGGGGGTGGGGTGTTCTGGGGATATACCTGGGTAACACCCAGTAATCTGGCATTGCACTCAGAAATCACTCCTGAAAGTGTTCTGTGGATAATGAGGTCCTGATATCGAACCACACGCAAGGGCAGGGCCTTACCCGCTGCACAATCTCTCTGGCCCTGGAAAGGCAGGTTTCTTGAACCAATTCATACCACTTCCTTATTAGATATCCTGGTTGTTGTGTGGATATTAAGAGTTGGGCCAAAAAAACTTTTTTTTTTCCAGTTCTAGAGATGCTGATATCATTATCAGCTGAAGTCTCTGAGTTTCTAAGAGGTGAACTTCTCTCTTGGTCCAGTTCTACTTCCCTTTCTCCTTTACATGTCATTCCTGATAACCCCAATATAGCATAGATCTTTCAGTGTGTTTCCTAGAAAACCTTGACTTCAGCACACAGATAACATTACTTGGCTAAATAATATGGGTTGTTAATAACATAGTTACTTATTACTTACTAGTCTGCTTTAGATAGAAAGAAAACAGTTTTTAAGATTTAAAAAAATGGTCTCTTTTTATCGGAAAGAAAAATTCTGCTATAGATATAGACAACAAAAATGATTGCCTTTATTCTTAGCTAGTTTATCAAAATAATGAAACAATGATTTGAACATAGTGAAATTCTGAAATTTGAATATTTTTTTAGGGATTTTATTTGTTGATGATAAATATTTCCTAAAGATTTGGGGAGTTTGGGCCCGGAGAGATAGCACAGCGGCGTTTGCCTTGCAAGCAGCCGATCCAGGACCAAAGGTGGTTGGTTTGAATCCCGGTGTCCCATATGGTCCCCCGTGCCTGCCAGGAGCTATTTCTGAGCAGACAGCCAGGAGTAACCCCTGAGCACCGCCGGGTGTGACCCAAAAACAAAACAACAACAAGATTTGGGGAGTTTGTCAAATTCAGGTTTTCAATTTTAAGCATACGTACCTTTACAACAATGCATGTAGGAGTTTTTCATTATTAATAATCACAATTCCAAGAAGTGTTACTAAGCAGTTGGTTCTTCAGTGATAAATTAGCTGTAAGCAAATCTTTATTTGATGATTTAATAAAAAATCAAATATGATAAACACATCATTACCTTCCTTAGATTGCACAGATCTAAGCATAATGCATCCCTAGAAAAAGATTCAATGAAAACCAGAGTTGAAAAACTATTGGACAGGCTGCCATTCCTAGTTCCCCAGTAAGGCAATATTCTGTTTGTTCTTGACTATGCACAAATAAAATGATAAAAATATATTATTCTATCAAATCATATTTCTTAGAATACTATGAGAAATTTAATAAAATTAATTTCTAATAATTTATATGCTGGTTATATTAAATTAAGATATTCCTAATTAGAGAGCTAATTTTGATAAATTACTGTGCAGTAGGAAAGTCACATTAAATTATTGCTGTTTGGTATTTGATTTCCAGAATAAAATTTAGGTTAGTCAGCTATAAAATGGCTATTGAGTATTATACAAGAACATTATATTAACATTCTACTCATTTGCAGACTTATCAATTTACTCAATCAGCTCTGGCTAGTAATTAATCACTGGATATAATAAGGGAAATAAGAAAGATTATCTATAGATAATAAAATAAGAAATAAATAGTGATAAGAAAATTGATCTGTAGATTTATGTAAGAAAGACATTTGTAAATAAATGGGTTCAGTTCAAAATAGAGGTAACTTCACTCAATTGCTCTCACATGTAATATGGAAATATATATATAGACTGGGGAATAGAGAGATATTTCCCATATCTATATATAGATAAGTATATTAGATAGATGATAGATAGATAGATAGATAGATAGATAGATGATAGATAGATAGATAGATAGATAGATAGATAGATAGATAGATGATAGATAGATAGATAGATAGATAGATAGATAGATAGATAGATGATAGATAGATAGATAGATAGATAGATAGATAGATAGATAGATAGATAGATAGATAGATGATAGACAGATTATATAGGGATCTATTATGCCACAGCATCTTTTACCTTCATTATGTTGTTGTAGGTTACCGTAATAAAATCTAGGGCTGAAGTGATAGCACAGAAGTAGAGCCTTGCCTTTCATGTGGCCTACCTGGCATGGATTTGAATTTGATCCCCTGAATCTCATTAGTCCCCTGAGCCTGCCAGGAGCAATTTCTAAGTGCAGAGTCAGGAGTAATCCCTGAGTGAGTGCCACCAGGTGTGGTCCTACACCCCCTCTAAAATAAATTAATTTTAAGAACTTTATAAAACCTAAATCATTAAACATATAAGTCTCAAGCAGCATATACAAAATCTATTCTGGGATTTCTGAATTGAAAATATCCTGAATTTTGGATCTGGAAGAATGTGAATGGAAGAATATAGTTTACTTGAATAATAAAGTCAGGACAGGAAAGATGAAATGAATCCAAAACTGTGACTCACAAGATACCAAGAGGTATTTTCTATCAGTGATCTTGAAAGTAATCAATCTGGGCATCCTTCCAGAACATGGTTGAAAGTATTCCAACTTGTCACTATGTGGGTTCACTCTGAAAACAAGGGAAAGTAACCCTAGCTTTTGTGTGACTAGAAGTTTATATATTTAGGAGTACTTTCAGAAAAGAAATTATTAAGTTATAAACACCCAATCAGGTATAAAGTTATTATTTTGAAGAAAAAATATAGCAACTTAGAGCGATACATCTTTTCAATGAATGTCTTATTATGTTTACAGAGAATGTGATTCCTGATTACGAACTGGCTTTCCTTTTCCCCCAGAATTCTACACCAATAGCTTTGAAAATGCTATGAAAATAAGTAGCCCTGATCCTTACACTAAAATGTCTGATATAAATCCACATTTAGAGGCAGAATGTCTGAAAATACAATAAAAAAAGTCAAGTGCAACTCTGGATACCAGGCAAACCTTCTTCAGGTGGGGTAATCACTCACAGAATGATTGATCAGCATTCTAAAGCAATAGAAGCCAAAAGTAAGGTCCAAGACTGTTAAGAGTTTTCTGCACTGTGTTCTAATATCAAGGGATAAGTACATATTGGAGAAAGATTAGATTATATAAATGTGAAGACCAATAAGAAGAAAAAGAGATTTGTAGGGTGATATTACTAGTCACATACTCCTAAATATTGTATATAGGTTTATAGCTTTCCTCCCCTACTCTGTTCTTACTCCTTTCTTCACCTTTTTGGCCTTTGAACTTCTAGAAAGGAGGATACTTCAAAGCCTTGCTTCCGGGATTTTTATGTACAGCATATGCTTTCTATTTTCAGGATATTCCACTAAATTCCAAAGTTTTGTCCTCGTCATTAAAATAAACATAGAATCAAGCAAAAAGAAGAAAAAGGGACAATACCAAATGAAAGCCTTTTTCTTTTACACTAACAGTCTTCAAACATCAAGAATATAACAAGAATAAGAGATGCTACTGCCTTTTTTCATCTTAAAATTATGTCATCAAGAGTTCATGAGTTTGGCATGGGAAAAGATGGTTTGGACATTGAAAGGAAAATATTTATATAGAGAAAAATGACACTGTGTACAGTTTTTTAAATATAATAAATCCAACTCATTACATTTACATAAGAATTATGTAAAACTCAGAATTTACATGAGGATTTTATTTACTTCTTATCTGGGGGCCTCCCAAGGAGTGATGTTCATGGGACTGGGGACTTTCCTGGTGATTTTGGATTAATCAACCCTTCAGTATAACATAAAAATATGAGGTTAGTGCTTGAACAATGTGATTCTAGGTACCACCATGATCATACCCAAAGGTGCTATACCTAGTGAGGAAGATCCATGTGATTAGGCTGAGACAAGAGAACCCTTGCTCTATACAATAATTGTAAAGTGAAAAAAGAATATACTTCCTGACTTTTAACCCTTCTTTTTATGATTAAAATTTAAAACAAATCACAAATCTTAGATATGATGAGCTTTGTAAGTATAGCTAAACATTATCAGGACTTTTTTTTTCTTTTTTGTTTTTGGGTCATACCCGGCAGTGCTCAGGGGTTACTCCTGGCTCTATGCTCAGAAATGGCTCCTGGCAGGCTCAGTGGACGATATGGGCTGCCAGGATTCGAACCACCATTCTTTTGCATGCAAGGCAAACACCCCACCTCCATGCTATCTCTCCGGCCCCAGCTTTCTTAATTTTAATTTAAATTGTTACACTCAACTCTAAAGATGTCCCACTGAGAGCATGCAAGTCATTTTGATAGAGCATAAGCTTTTTAAAACTTTGTAATAATCCTGATGTGAATGATAAAGTGTATTTAAAGATTAAAATAAATAGAATAAATTAAAATAACATCTTTTTTGTTTGTTTGTTTGGGTCACACCCAGCAGCGCTCAGGGGTTCCTCCTAGCTCTATGCTCAGAAATCGCTTCTGGCAGGCTCGGGGGAACCATATTGGATTCTGGGATTCGAACCACCATCCTTCTGCATGCAAGGCAAATGCTCTACCTCCATGCTATCTCTCTGGCCCCAGCATCTTATTTTTATCAAAGATTCTTAAATTATAAATGAACTTGTAAATAAACAGAATAATATATAAATGAAAGAATGTGTCTCGAAGGTATTTATTTCGTAGTATTTTAGTTTCCTTTTCTATCCATTGTTTCTTTTCTTTCTTTTCTTTTTGTTTGTTTGTTTGTTTGTTTTTATTTTGTGTCACACCCAGTGGCACTCGGGTAACTTCTGGCTCTATGCTCAGAAATCACTCTTGGCAGACTCAGGAATCATCTGGATGCTGGGGATTGAACCCTAGTCCCCCACATGCAAGGCAAATGTCCTACCCGCTGTGCTATCTCCCCATTGTTTCATTTATTTAACTGAATTTTAGAAAAGAACTATCAATTGGTTCAAAGATGTTCCAACTACAAAGTTCTGATCCTAGACTGCAAACATTGATGGTTAGTGCAAAGTTCACCAATCATGTTCTAAAACTCAAGTAAATAAGGTCATTCATGGAAGCAAAATGTAGAAAACATTCATGTGTTTGTATTTTAAACCAGATATAACATTATATGATTCAGGGCTTGAGAATCAAAAAACACAAAACCAATGATATATTAACAAACTGGAAAAGAATGAATAACCAGGTGAGTTAAGAATAACTGGATATATATGATTTTATTTAATAGACACATAATACATCTTGAAGCTGTGAGATGATGGGGTACCACCCCTAGCAGGGCTTGAAAGAAAAGGGGATAATGAAAACATAAAAGAGTAGAGTAAGCTAGATTTCACATGACTGGTTATTGCTGGCTACAGAAACTAAGACTTTCCAGGGAGGAGGGAGACTCAGTAAACAGCATCTTGTTACTTAACAGTTCAGTTAACAAATTTAGGGGGGGGGGAAGCAACTGCAAACTCCATCTCTAATTATCAACTCCCCTCAAGGCTTGAGTTCCTAAAAGATTTGCTCAGAGAATGGGTGTCACTAATCAATAATGACACCAAGTGAGACACTCCCAAGGGGCTCTCTTTCTTAGAGGTGTTTGTTAGCTCAGCAGGAAGACTCTACAGGGGAATGTTTCTTACTTCAGGGTTAATTATTTGTCTTTCCTATGGAGAAAGCCAATGGGAACTTCTAGAAAGTATAAAAGCGTATTGCTGAATTGCAAGAGGCAAAAAGAATCAACTCTGCTGGATTCCCAGCAACTAGTTGGATTGGGGATAGCCTTTGTCTGGCTAAAGGAGAAATTCTTGAAGTATAGTCAATGGATGGTCAGTGTTTATTTTAGTACAGTTTTTTCTACATAGTTTTTGAAGTGCAGGTTTTTCACAAATATTTTGTTTTAGAACATTCTGACTATATAGAAGTTTTTATGACTTTTATGGAAGTTACTAAAAAAATATCACCTGGGTCAGAAACTTGCTTACATTTTGGGGAGGTGGGGTAGAAACATTAGTCACAGGTTATTTTTCATTTGAAATATTAGACTTGGTGATCACATACAGATGGGTCAATGTTTTTATTAAACTCTTCAAGAATATAATTACAATATTTCTCTTTTCTATACATAATACCTTAATTCATGTGAGCCAATATTTTTGTCATTCTGAAATATAAGAGAATTCTATATCCCTTTACTTACCAACTACATGCTTAAGAGAATTAATAATTTAAATTGTATTCTTTACTTAGGTATCTATTTATATAGTCATTCTTTTCAATTCACAATTTTAATTCCTATCTTTCTACATAATTGTCTAATAAAATTATAATGTTTTTAATTAAAAAGTTAATTATTTAGGTCACTTACTTTTCAGGTGGTCAAAATGGGTTCAATCCCCTGCATCTCATATGATCATCAGAGCTCTCTAGGAGAGATTCTGAGAGCACAAGCAGGAGTAACCTCTGAACACCAGCAGGTGTGGCCCCCAACCAAAAACTAAACCAATGGATGTCTTTCTTCCTAATTTTTTTTTGGGGGGACACATCTGTGCTCAGAAATTACTCTGCTCAGAATTTCTTCCTGGCAGGCTCAGGAAACCATATGGGATGCTGGGGATTGAACCTGGGTCAGCTGCCTGCAAGGCAAACACCCTACCTGCTGTGCTATTGCTCCGAGTCTTCCCTTTTCAAATATTTCTTAATTTTCACAGTGTCAAGGATCAAATCCAGATCTCCCATATGCAAGGTAACTAGGTTATATATTCCTGATCTTATGCTTTGTAAGCATTACATTTTCTTGAAGAGTTGTCTAGAATATTTCCAAGTGGATGAAATTAAAGAAAAATTTGAGGGGCTGGAGTGATAGCACAATGGATAGGATGTTTGATTTGCACTCAGCTGATCCAGCTTTGATTTCCCCACATTCCCATATAGTCCCCTGAGCACTGCCAGGAGTGATTTCTGAGCACAGAGTCAAGAGTATCCCCTAAGCATTGCTGGGTGTGGTCCCAAAATAAAATAGGAAAAAAAAATTGAGGATTTTTTTTAAGTATTTTTCAAAATACAGAGTTGAACCTGGTTGGATAGCCAGAAGTAATTTTAAGGTATTTTGATTTTTTAATTAATTTTAATTAATTTTGGATTTTTTAATTCCTTGTTTATTTTTTAAATTTTTATTATATATACATATTTAGTTTTCTTTTTTTTGCTTTTTGGGCCACATCCTGTGACATTCAGGGGTTACTCCTGGCTATTCGCTCAGAAATCGCTCCTGGCTTCGGAGACCATATGGGACGTCGGGGGAATGAACTGAGGTGTCCTAGGCTAGCACGTGCAAGGCAAAAGCCCTA
Source organism: Suncus etruscus (assembly GCF_024139225.1). Classification (NCBI taxonomy): domain Eukaryota; kingdom Metazoa; phylum Chordata; class Mammalia; order Eulipotyphla; family Soricidae; genus Suncus; species Suncus etruscus. The sequence continues at coordinate 145,277,004 of NC_064852.1, read as the reverse complement.
CAGCTTGCGCCACTGCTCCTACCCCATAGTTTTCTTTTATGAATAAATAAATTCTGTATTTGGAACATCTTAAGAAACACTGCCACATAATTGTTTCATGTTTGGTTGTGTTATAGTCATACAACATACAATACCCTTCACTCATGTATGTTTCTCACCACCAATATACCCAGTTTCTCTCCCATGGAGATTTTCCTTTTTTTACATTAAACAAAAAACTTAGTGGCTACCAGGTGGTGAGTAAATTTTGGGAAAGAAACATTCTTTTTGTATTTTGTATTTTGTATTTTTTTTTGTTTTGAATTTGTTTGGGGGCTATCAAGGCTCAGTGGTTATTTCTGTCTCAGAAATTACTCCTGGCAGTATTAAGGATACTATGGGATACTAGGGATTGAACCCAGGTCTGCAAAATGCAAGGCAACACCCTGCCCATTGCTCTGGCCCCATGAATGTACCATACTATTTATTATGAGTTCTACCTCCAAGGAATCAGATCTACTTTACAAAATCGTTCTGTGGCATTCATAAAAAAATACTGTGAATATTTCTATATACAACTTTAATGAGGTTAACAGTAAAGAATTACTGAGTAAAGAATTAAAAAAAACAACAAGATTATTAATCGAATTTTCTGCCATGCAAGAGGGAAAAAGAAAATTAAACTGAAGAGGAGGTGTTCTTTTTTTTTGGGGGGGGGTCACATCTGACAGTGCACAGGGGTTTATTCCTGGCTCTATGCTCAGAAATCGCTCCTGCCAGGCCCGGGGACCATATGGGATGCTGGGATTTGAACGACCATCCTTCTGCATGCAAGGCAAATGCCTTACCTCCAAGCTATCTCTCTGGCCCCAGGAGGTTTTCATTTTATGACTGAAATCCAACTACAAACATGTTTGTAATCATGGTGCTTAAATAAAGATATATAAAAAATCAAATAAGCATGCAAGAATATATCCCAAGCTCCATCCGAGTTTCAGCGCAAGGGTCAAGACCACTAACCACAGAAGACAGATTAAAATGACATCGAGGAAACAGAACTTCTAAAATCACAAAGAAAGTCTTCATCATAAGTTCCATTCCTTGACCTGTGCACAGACTGAGACCTCTAGATTTAGAGGTCTGTTTTTATCATCCAGATTGAAGCAGAAGTCTTCCATAAGGCACAAAAACACCAAGGGGAGAGTAAATGAACATGAAAGGAGTCTATAGATAATCCCATGACAATATATTCCAAGGGTAGAGAAACACTGTATCTCTCAGGCCAAGGGGATTCCCGTTTCGGATGACCCCAACATTTACTGTGCCTATGGGGGGGGGGAGGGAGACACAAAAGACACTAAATAATCCTTTTTTAATTTTTTATTATTTTTTTATCTAGTTTTTTGTCAATTTCTTTGTTTGGGGGTAGATATTGAAGTAGTTGTCTATTTTTTATTTATATATTTACTTTTTCTTTCTTCTTTTCTTTTCTTCCTTTTTGCACCTTGTCATATTTTCTATCTCAAGACCATGGCAATATGTGGTGAATATTTTTATTGTTGCAGTGCTCACTGGATATCTTATTTGATTCCTCTTTTTGGACTGTTGTGGTGTTTTACCTTCTTCTTTTCCCCTTCGTCCCTCAAACCAAGGATGAGAGCCTCTAGAATGACTCTCCTTATAATCAGCGTAGTCGATTTTTACCCCATTATATTACTTTTCTCTTCCTCAAACAAAACCACATAACTTGAACTTTCTAGTCCTGCCTCCCAATTAGAGGGGGCAGTAATGGAGGCACCAAGACCAAACAGTTATAAGATCACTAAGTAATAAACTAGACACAGAAGGGACCACGCATTCTAGCAGTCCCTGGGGGGAGAGTGGAGGATATGGGAGGTAGGATGGGAGCAGGTGTGGGAGGACAATTCAGTGGTGGGAATTCCCCTGATTCAATGTAAATATGTACCTGGAATATTACTGTGAACAATATGTAAGCCATTATAATTAAAATAAAAATTATATTAAAAGATGGACATTAATGTTCTCATCTTGAAAAGTAATGAACTAAAATGAATATTTTCACTTCCTTACAAATATTAGAATTCATGATTGTAACTGAATGAAGAGAAAATTAATTTCCATTAAAATTTAGATTTCTAGGACCCAAACCAAGTCCTCTAGTTGAATTTTTTAATCTCAAAGAAGAGAATTGAATCTTTAATATAAGCAAAATAATAAATTGATGTCACTAGAAACAGGTTTTGAGGTGGGTAGAAGAGAATAAGAAGTTTAAATGGCAGTAAGTTTTCAGTTACAAAATAAGAAATTTCTAGAGATAAAATGTACAATATTTTGATTATAGTTAATTATACTATATTACATATCTTAAAGTTCCTAAGAGAGCAAAATCTAAAGCACTCAATAAAAATTTTGCAAATATATATAGTTGCATGACATGATTGAGTGGTGACTGGGGACTTAAGAATATGGAGCTGGGGCCAGAGAGAGCATGGAGGTAAGGCATTTGCCTTGCATGCAAAAGGATGGTGGTTCAAATTCCGGCATCCCATATGGTCCCCTGAGCCTGCCAGAAACGATTTCTGAGCCTAGAGTCAGGAGTAACCCCTGAGCGCTGCCAGATGTGACCCAAAAACCAAAAAAAAAAAAAAAAAAAAGAATATGGAGTAAAAATGGGAAAAGAGGAGATTCTGATTAAGGCTAATAGTGACTATTAGAGAGAGGATCATCAAAATAATTGAGCTTCTGTCCAAATAATAAGATTTCCATGTCTAAGCAAAGAGTAAAAGGAATGACATAACACAGAAACATCCTTAGCAAATATATAAATGTGTGATTTGCTATGCAAGAGTTGTAAAATATGAGAAGAGAAAGACAGCCTGTCTACTACATTGAGTAGGAATGTGACAGTGGCAAGAAATAAGATAGGACAAATACACTGAACTGACTATAAGCTTTGGAATTTGGTTTTCATTATGTGGGCAATTTGAAATCATAGGCTTTAAGCAAAGGATTTGAAGGATCTTTTTTTGGTTTTGGAAGTATCTACCGCAGAGGATAATGCCAAAGAAACTAGGACTTGTGTGTGTGTGTGTGTGTGTGTGTGTGTGTGTGTGTGTGTGTGTGTGTGTTTTGGGTCACACCAAGCAGTGCTCAGGAGTTATTCCTGGCTCCATGCTAAGAAATTGCTCCTGGCAGGCACTGGGGACCATATGGGATGCTGGGATTCGAACCAATGACCTTCTGCATGAAAGGCAAACACCTTACCTCCATGCTATCTCTCCAGCCCCGAAACTAGGACTTTTTAATAATTCCAGAGAATTACAACATATCTAATAGTAACTTGACAGCCCAAAAGTTGTAGGCAAACACAACACTGCCCTGAAATATATAGCAAATCACTTAATTAGGAGGTTTTCTTGCAAATGTGTGTCCAGGGCCAGAGATATAGCATGGAAGTAAGGTGTTTGCCTTGCATGCGGTGGTTGGAATCCCAGCATCCCATATGGTCCCCAGAGCCTGCCAGGAGCAATTTCTAAGCGTAGAGCCAGGAGCAACCCCTGAACGCTGCTGGGTGTGACCCTAAAAAACAAAACAAAACAAAACAAAAATGTGAGTCCAGTATCTTAAAAACTTAATTGAGAATGTTTTGGACTCTGAAATTGGTAAATATTTCCCCTTAAATAATTTTGAACTCAGTTGCTTAAAAAAACTATATACAAGTGTGATTAATGCCAACTTCAAATGGAGTGAAACTCTTTGTTTAAATGAAAAGATATATATGTTTCTCCTTGAGTTATTCTCTAAAATGACAAATGGATGTGATAGACTGCATCTTCATCAAGTATCTAAAAATAATGTAATAAGTATGTTAATTAAATGGAATGCTACAAGATGGATATGAAAATAAACTTATTATGATGGTTGGGTTTAAGAATTAAAAATAACTGCATAAAGAATTTTTATTGGATCTTGAAAGTGTTTTGAAATAAGAACATTTCACAACTTCCTACCCTTACTAAAAGTTAATGGATTATACCTATTTAAAATGGGTGAATTTTATGGTATATAATAGTTTTATTTAAGGCTACTGAATTACATTGCTGCATTGCTGCTAAATATTTATTTAGGACTGTTAACATAATAAAAGGACAAAACTTGCACTCATGTATTTAGTAAAAATTTTTAAAAATAAATAGGAATAGATAGATTTTAAGTCAATATTTATTAAAATTTAGTCATTTAGATATTTTAACATTTTTATAATTATCAATAAATTAAATGCACATTATAATTTATAAAGTATGAATCTGGGTTCAACAGTTTATTCTTTAAAAATAAATACTTTCGGGCTGGAGCAGTGGCACTAGAAGTAAGGCGTCTGCCTTGCAAGCACTAGCCTAAGACAGATCGGGGTTAGATCCCCCAGAGTCCATATGGTTCCCCCAAGCCAGGACCGATTTCTGAGCACATAGCCAGGAGTAACCCCTGACCATCAAATGAGTGTTGCCCAAAAACAAAACAAAAAATAAAAATGCATAAATAAAATAAATAAATAAATAAATAAATAAATAAATAAATAAATAAATAAATAAATAAATAAAAACTTTCAGAGGCCAGAGCAGGGGTGCAAGACGTAAGTTGTCTGCCTTGTGTGTGCTACCTTAGGACGAACTGTGGTTTGATCCCCAAGTGTCCTATATGGTCCCCAAAGCCAGGAGCGATTTCTGAGCACATAGCCAGGTGTTGCCCCAAAACTACCGTATTTTCCGGCGTATAAGACGACTTTTGAAACAAAAAAGTCAACCGAAAATCGTGGGTCGTCTTATAAGCCGAGTATATCCCAAAAAATGTTTCAATATGCCGCTAAACGAAAATTGTCTGAATATTGCCACAAAATGAATTTTCCAACTCGATCCTGCACCAATCACTGCAAGGCTGCTCTGACCGCCTCTTTAACTCAGTCAATCCAAGCAAGCTTTTTATGTATGCAAATTAGACAATGTTCTGGACCCGAATCTACACTGTAAAAAGCCTGCTCAGATTGGCCAGAGTCAGAGAGGAAGTCTATTACAGTATAAACTTTGAACCTTTGCTTGTTGTGATTGGCTCACTGTGGTCCATACAGTTGCAGCACAGGAACGTTCTGTCTGATACAGTGAATATAGGCCTAATCCTATGTTTTAACTGCAAAATTAGGGGGTCATCTTATACACCCAGTCGTCTTATACACCAGCAAATACGGTAAAATAAATAAATAAATAAATAAATAAATAAATAAATAAATAAATAAATAAATAAATAAAAATAAAATCTTCCAGGGAATGACCACATTCAAGTTCAAAGACTTGGGACTAGACTATCAAAGAAAAATCAAGACTTTTCTTCCTAAGTAGTTAACTTCCAAGTAAGAGATGCATGTATTATGCAAGAAAATTTAAAAATTCAAGGTAATTTTTTATTCTGTCTCATGTATATGTATAGTATTTCAAAACTGAACGTTCCATTGTATTTGCATTTATGATGATAAGCAAAGGAAATATGACTCAGAGCATACCACATTTTTTAAAATCATGGAAACTACAGTTTTAGTGCTAGACTGTTTTAATTCAAAGTAACCCTAAGGTGTAATACAATTTCCTATAGTTTACAAAAACAAAATTCCATATGAATGCTAGAATCTCTTCCTCATTTCCATTGCTACAATTAAGAACATAGAAATTTAAATTGCATTTGCTATCACAAAATACTATGTTCAGGCTGGAGCAATAGCACAGTGGTAGGACATTTGCCTTGCAAGTGGTTGACCCAGAACGGACCTGGGTTCAATCCCTGGTGTCCCATATAATTCCCTGAGCCAGGAGTGATTTCTGAGCACATAACCAGGAGTAGCCCCTGAGATTCACCAGTGTGGCCCAAAAACAAAAAACCAAAACCCAAATACTATGGTTTTTCTGGTTTTGAGCCATTAGTTAAGTTTTACTATCTGTTAGCTTGACTCTTTCCATTTTTTGAGTTTCACATTTTTAAAGCCGTCTTGTGCTTATATGGACATTTTTTATTTAGATACACATTTCTTTCTCTTCTTTGCTGTCAACTTCAGCAACCTCTGACGATCTATTTATACTTTTCATTCCTGGGAAATTGAAGTTCATCTTCATTTATCATCTGCAGATGTACTTCTCATGCTACTTATTTCCTTTTTTCATTTCACTAATTATGTTAAGTAAAATAGAATGTAATGTTGACCCAAGAGGGTCAGCTTCTTAGACTCTGTGTTCATTTTCCGTCAGTCAACCAAGCCTTGAATTAAAAGTCTATGTTTAAAATGCTAGCAATAGAATAGGAATAAACCACTTTAGTTCATGCAAGAAAATAAATTCCTATTTCATATTTGTGGAAAAATATTTAAATATTAACATCTGCAAGAATAAAAATAGTGATTTATATATGAAATGGGAATTATCTACTAACTTATTTTAATAATGAGTAATCATTAACATTGTATGTGATTATGCCAGTCACAAAATTATTAGATTTATAATTTAAGAAATCATCCAATATAAGGAAGTTATTAATATCACCATTATTTTTCAGGGCAGAGTCTGAAAGTCACTGAGTTTAGTTGACAATCAAGGCCTGTCTTTATTGACTATTTTTCTATCAGCATATATTACTCCAATTAATGCTTGCCTTTTTTATTTGCCATTTCAACTGGCTTATTAGAAGACTGCATGTACTGTAGGTCAGAGAAAAAGTACAAAATGTAGAACACTTTCCATGCACTCAACCAAATCAAATTTTATTTCTAGCAACTAATATAGTCCCCAAGCACACTAAGAGTGATTCCTAACAGAGCCAGGAAAAGTTCTGAGCACTGCCAAATATGGGAATAAAGAGAAGCCAAAAGGGAGAAAGAGACAGAGTGAACGCAAAGGGAGAATGGGAGTAAGATAAAGGAAAGAAATGAAGAAGAAATAAAGGAAGAATGAAGAAAGAGAAAGAAAAAGAAGAAATAAAGAAATGAAGAACGATAAAGAAATGAAGAAAAACGGTAAGAAAACACAGGAAAGAAAAAGTAAAAAGGAAAGAAAGGAAAGGAGAGGAGAGGAAAGAAAGGAGAGAAAAAAGAAAGAGAAAGAGAAAGAAGAGAGAAAGTAAAAGAAAGAAAAAAGAGAACAGAGAAAGAAAGAAAAGTAAAAGAAGAAAGTAAGAATAAGAAAGAAAGAAAAAGAAAGAAAGAAAGAAAGAAAGAAAGAAAGAAAGAAAGAAAGAAAGAAAGAAAGAAAGAAAGAAAGAAAGAAAGAAAGAAAGAAAGAAAGAAAGAAAAAGAAAGAAAAGAAAGAAAGAGAAAGAAAGAAAATAAGAAAGAAAGAAAGAAAGAAAGAAAGAAAGAAAGAAAGAAAGAAAGAAAGAAAGAAAGAAAGAAAGAAAGAAAGAAAGAAAGAAAGAAAGAAAAAGGAAGAGAAGGAAAGGAAAGAAAGAAGGAAAGGAAAGAAAGGAAAAAGAAAGAAAGAAAGAAAAGAAAGAAAGAAAGAAAGAAAGAAGAAAGAAAGAAAGAAAGAAAGAAAGAAAGAAAGAAAGAAAAGAAGAAAGAGAAGAAGAGAAGAAAGAAAGAAGAAAGAAAGAAAGAAAGAAAGAAAGAAAGAAAGAAAGAAAGAAAGAAAGAAAGAAAGAAAGAAAGAAGAAAGAAAGAAAGAAAGAAAGAAAGAAAGAAAGAAAAGAAAGAAAGAAAGAAAGAAAGAAAGAAAGAAAGAAAGAAAGAAAGAAAGAAAGAAAAGAAAGAAAGAAAGAAAGAAAGAAAGAAAGAAAGAAAGAAAGAAAGAAAGAAAGAAAGAAAGAAAGAAAGAAAGAAAGAAAGAAAAGAAAGAAAGAAAGAAAGGAAAGAAGGAAGGAAGGAAGGAAGGAAGGAAAGGAAGGAAGGAAGGAAGGAAGGAAGGAAGGAAGGAAGGAAGGAAGGAAGGAAGGAAAGAAAAAGAAGGAAAGAAGAAGAAAGAAGAAAGAAAGAAAGAAAGAAAGAAAGAAAGAAAGAAAGAAAGAAAGAAAGAAAGAAAGAAAGAAAGAAAGAAAGAAAAGAAAGAAAGAAGAAGAAAGAAGAAGAAGAAAGAAAAGAAGAAAGAAAGAAGAAAGAAAGAAAGAAAGAAAAGAAAGAAAGAAAGAAAGAAAGAAAGAAAGAAAGAAAGAAAGAAAGAAAGAAAGAAAGAAAGAAAGAAAGAAAGAAAGAAAGAAAGAAAGAAAGAAAGAAAGAAAGAAGAAAGAAAGAAAGAAGAAAGAAAGAAAGAAAGAAAGAAAGAAAGAAAGAAAGAAAGAAAGAAAGAAAGAAAGAAAGAAAGAAAGAAAGAAAGAAAGAAAGAAAGAAAGAAAGAAAGAAAGAAAGAAAGAAAGAAAGAAAGAAAGAAAGAAAGAAAGAAAGAAAGAAAAAAGAAAGAAAAGAAAGGTGAAGGGGGGTGTATTCTGTTTATAACTGAAACCCAACAGCGAGCATATTTGTAATCATGGTATTTAAAGATACCCTTCTCATTTGGGCTATAAAAAACTCCTCAGTATACTCCACTAATACTTGATATGGAGAATTTGTATGTACCAGAATATGCCTGCCGTAAGAAACACTCAATAAGAATCAATAATTTGTTCTGGTCTACTATGGGGTATGTTATATTGCTATGGGGAGTGTTGTTACTACTACCTTAAAAAAATTGTGCGGCACCAAATCCATTTTTTTAAAGCTGAAGGAGAAAGAAGAGTTTTCTAAAAGACATACGTATATTTACAACCCATTGTATTTGAACAGCTATGGTTTCCAAACAATTGTCTAAGCGTGCAAATCTGGTTTTAATGGCCATTCTTAGAAGATGGGCAGAATATTTAATATGTAAGTAATTATGAAGTTGGCACAGTAGCTTTTTTTTTAAGCTCTTTTGTTACTTTGGTTAAACATGTTTACTTAAACAGATTATTAAACAAGATTAAAAAAAACTTTATTGCAGATTTTGTCTTGCAAATGCTTTTAATTGACAAGCTATGAAAGTTGCATAGATCATCAGGAATAATGAATGATGGCAGATGGATTGGAACAGTTACAACGAAGAGACGCAGGTTTCTTTCCATCTTGAACTTCAAACTATCTCAGTTCAATGAAATGTTTCCCCAAAGCAAAGGACTGATAATACACAGACTAATGTTTCTACCTACCAAAATATGCCAGACGTTTTTGCAGGGTGAAGGAGCACTCTCCAGCATGCTTTGAACTGCTTAACCTTAATCATTAGCTTTCTCTGCTGTCAAAAAGATTCCATGCTGTGATTGTTAAATTCAATTTAAAGTTGAGGGGGCCGGAGTGATAGTACAGTAGTAGGGCGTTTGCATTGCACATGCCCAACCAAGAACGGACTCTGGTTCTATTCCTGGCATCCTATATGGTCCCCAGAGCGTGCCAGGAGCGATTTCTGAGTGCAGAGCCAGGAGTAACCAATGAGCGCAGCAGGGTGTGGCCCAAAAACAAACAAACAAACAAATCATATTGAGACACAGAGACTTAGTATAGTAAGAAGGGCACTTGTTTTGCCTACAGCCAACCAGGTTTGTTCCCTAGGGACCAGGTATGTTCCTCTGAGTCCCGCCAGGAGTTGTTCTTGAGAGCCAACATTTACCTTGGTACAGACAGACAGATGTAGCTCCAAACTACCTCTCCAACCACAAATTCATACTTAAAAAGACTATTAAACACGATAAAAAAAACTTTATTGCAGATTTTGTCTTGCGAATGCTTTTAATTGGCAAGCTATGAAAGTTGGAGGGACAAAGTAATTGTGCACAGGTTCTGTTTTATTTTTCTTAATGTTCTTTGGCTGAAAGTTCAAAATTAAGGTGTCAGCAAGGGGATTTCTTCTGAGAATTCTGTTTATGGGTGATTGTCTTCCCACTGTAATTTTACCTTATCCTCTTTCTTTGCATCTTTGTTCTCATAATTAAAAATTAAAAATTAAAAAATAATAAAATTGTGTAAGAGTCAGAAAACAAAAAGAAAAGAAAGTTACATAGATCATCAGGAATAATAAATGATGGCAGATGGGTTGGAGCTAACACGAAGAGTTAGCCACTTAGCAAACACTGTGTTTTACAATGAAGGAATTGAGAAATTACATGAATTTTTTTCAATTATAATCCATGTTGAAGTTTACCTTAATTTTTTTTTCTCCTCTGACCCTTTTCTCCTCATCTTCATCTGTTTCTTTATAACCGCCATCTTGTTTTCTCTCTATATTTACCCATCTTTTGGGAGGGGAATTCACCTTAACTTCATTTGAAATATTTCAGTGATACTTCCTGATAGTTATATAGAGCCTTATTTAATATCACTATTGAAAATTATCATTCTTACATAAAAATGTAAAATGTCAGGTTCTAGGGCTAGAGAACTCACTCAATATGCTGAAGGACATGCTTGGCTGACATATGGACTGAATTCAAACCCCAGTACTGCATGATTCCCCAGAGCACCAAAACAAACAAACAAACAAACAAAAAACAACAACAACAACAGCTGCCCTCCTAACAAATAAAATAATCTAACAAAATAAAATATAATCTCAGGTTCTCAAAAAGTAAGTTCAGAGTAATAAAGAAGAAATCTTATTTTAAATAAGAAACTGAAGAGACGCCGGCCCGAAAGGCCTGCGCGGGTCCCTGTCCTTTACACGGGCGCCTAGCCCGCCACATCCCGTGGAGACCCCAGACGCCGGCCCAAGAGGCCTGCGCGGGTCCCTGCTCCTTTACACGGGCGCCTAGCCCGCCACATCCCCCGGAGACCCCAGACGCCGGCCCGGGAGGCCTGGGTGAGTCCCTCCTGCCTCACGCGGGAGCCTAGCTGGGCACATCCCCCGGAGACCCCAGACGCCGGCCCGAAAGGCCTGCGCGGGTCCCTGTCCTTTACACGGGCGCCTAGCCCGCCACATCCCGCGGAGACCCCAGACGCCGGCCCGAGAGGCCTGCGCGGGTCCCTGCTCCTTTACAAGGGCGCCTAGCCCGCCACATCCCGCGGAGACTCCAGACGCCGGCCCGGGAGGCCTGCGCGGGTCCTTGCCCTTTCACACGGGCACCTAGCCCGCCACATCCCGTGGAGACCCCAGACGCCGGCCCGAGAGGCCTGCGCGGGTCCTTGCCCTTTCACACGGGCGCCTAGCCCGCCACATCCCCCGGAGACCCCAGACGCCGGCCTGAGAGGCCTGCGCGGGTCCCTGCTCCTTTACAAGGGCGCCTAGCCCGCCACATCCCGCGGAGACTCCAGACGCCGGCCCGGGAGGCCTGCGCGGGTCCTTGCCCTTTCACACGGGCGCCTAGCCCGCCACATCCCCCGGAGACCCCAGACGCCGGCCCGAGAGGCCTGCGCGGGTCCTTGCCCTTTCACACGGGCGCCTAGCCCGCCACATCCCCCGGAGACCCCAGACGCCGGCCCGAGAGGCCTGCGCGGGTCCTTGCCCTTTCACACGGGCGCCTAGCCCGCCACATCCCCCGGAGACCCCAGACGCCGGCCCGAAAGGCCTGCGCGGGTCCCTGCTCCTTTACAAGGGCGCCTAGCCCGCCACATCCCGCGGAGACTCCAGACGCCGGCCCGGGAGGCCTGCGCGGGTCCTTGCCCTTTCACACGGGCGCCTAGCCCGCCACATCCCGTGGAGACCCCAGACGCCGGCCCGAGAGGCCTGCGCGGGTCCTTGCCCTTTCACACGGGCGCCTAGCCCGCCACATCCCGCGGAGACCCCAGACGCCGGCCCGAGAGGCCTGCGCGGGTCCTTGCCCTTTCACACGGGCGCCTAGCCCGCCACATCCCCCGGAGACCCCAGACGCCGGCCCGGGAGGCCTGCGCGGGTCCCTGCTCCTTTACAAGGGCGCCTAGCCCGCCACATCCCGCGGAGACTCCAGACGCCGGCCCGGGAGGCCTGCGCGGGTCCTTGCCCTTTCACACGGGCGCCTAGCCCGCCACATCCCCCGGAGACCCCAGACGCCGGCCCGGGAGGCCTGTGCGGGTCCCTGCTCCTTCACGCGGGCGCCTAGCCCACCACATCCCCCGGAGACCCCAGACGCCAGCCTGGGAGGCCTGGGTGAGTCCCTGCTGCCTCACGCGGGAGCCTAGCCCAGCACATCCCAGGGACCACGAGCGCCTGCGAGAGTGATTTGGGCAAGTCCCTTCCCCCAGGTGGGCACCTGGAACGGCAACTTGAGCAACCCAAATAGACGGGGGGAGATAGGGCCACCCTTCTGGACTCGCAGGTGACCTAGAGCAGTCCACCCCCCTGGACCCTGGAGTGGACCAGGGACTCCCCAAGGGCGAGGGCAGAGCCTGAAGGGTCGGACTGAGGGAACTCCTTCAAGGGAAACTTGGAGGGGGCAGAGCTCCATTGACTCCCAGAGAAAGGAGGGGGGATTGGGAGCTAGGCTCAATAGCGCCAGCAACCAGTGTGGCCAGGAGTGGAACTGCACCGCCGACAGAAATAAGGAGTAGAAAAGCAATAATACCCACTGCAGGAGGGCCGAACTCTAGGTAGCAAAGGGGAGGAGAAAGAGCCAGGTTCAACAAGCCCACCCAACAGCATCCTCTAGAATCACCTTCAGGAAGGGGACCAAAGCAGGCCGAAATTAGAAGCCACAGCACTCCAAAACACACCATTAAATACAAAGAATTATGCGTAAATCAAGGAAATCCATAATATCTGGAGACAACATGACAAACCCTATTAAATTTCCAAGTCCACCAAAACGCACAGATCCATGGGAAGAAGACCTAAAAGCGGTCATGAGGAAGGAAATGCAAGAATTACTAAAACAGATGAAAGAAACCCTAGCAACCGAGTATAAGAAAGCCATGGATGAAAGAATCAGCCAAATTAAAGAAGAAATGTCAAAGAACATGAGAGATTCCATACAAAAAGAAGTGAAGGATTTAAAAGACAAAGTAACAAGCCTTACAAGCAGAAACACAGAGTTGGAGAAGCACATCGAAGAACTCGAAGGAAAACTGCAATCAAAAAATGATCAAGAAACCAACAAAGAAATAAAAGGCAAAGCACTGGAAGGAAAAGTCCAATATCTAATGAATAAAGACAAAAGAAACAATCTAAGAATTGTAGGTATACCAGAAGGGGAGGAAATAGGGAAGGGGGAAGAACAGGTAGTCAGGGAGATAATAACAGAGAACTTTCCCACCCTCTGGAAAGACAATTCAGGACAAATCCAGGAAGTCAAGAGAGTCCCTAATAAAATAGACCCTAATAAACCCACACCAAGACACATAATAATCCAAATGGCAAAAAACAAAGAGAAAGAGGAACTCCTGAAAGCAATAAGGGAGAAAAAAAACCTCAAGTACAAAGGAAAAGACATAAGAATCAAACCAGATCTCCCATTTGAAATAATTCAAGCAAGAAGACAGTGGAATGACATATTTAAACGACTGAATGAAAGAAATTTCCAACCCAGGGTCCAATACCCAGCTAAACTATCATTCATATGGGAGGGCAGACTAAAAACATTCTCAAATATGAACGAACTTGAACTATTTGTGCAAACTAAGCCAATACTAAGCGATTTACTCAGAGACGAATTACACAATCCAAACCCCCGATTGTAACAACAACCACCCCACACAATACAACTGCACAACAGTCCTCTCTATCAATAATTTCCCTAAATGTAAACGGACTAAACTCTCCAATCAAAAGACACATAGTAGAGAACTGGGTTAGGAAAAATAAACCGGACTTCTGCTGTCTACAAGAAACACACCTACAGTTACAGGATAAGCACAGGCTTAGAATAAAAGGATGGAAAGTAATCATCCAGGCCAATGGAAAACAAAAAAGAGCAGGGACAGCAATTCTTATATCAGATCAAATTGTATTCAACCTCAAGAAAGTGATCAGAGACAAAGAGGGTCACTACTTACTGATCAGGGGAACATTAGATCAAGAAACACTAACCCTGGTCAATATATACGCACCTAATCTAGAGTCAGCAAAATATGTGAGGCAACTACTGGCAAACCTGGAGAAACACATGAAGGGAAATGTGATAATAGTAGGGGACCTGAATACTCCACTATCACCACTGGACAGATCCACCAAACAGAAAAATAGCAAAGAAATAAGAGCTCTAAATGAAAAATTAGAAGATTTAGGGCTGATAGACTTATATAGAGCCCTCCATCCCCAGAAAGCAGAATACACATTCTTCTCAAGCCCACATGGAACCTTCTCCAGAATAGACCATGTCTTGGGATACAAAGCCAACCTATATAAGACCACAAAGGTAAGGATCATTAGAAGTACCCTTTCAGATCACTATGCAACAGAGGTTAAAATTGATATCAAGAAGAAGCAATGGAGAAAAACTAATACCTGGAGATTAAATAACATGCTGCTCAACAACACCTGGATCAAAGAACAACTCAAGGAAGAAATAAAAAGATTCCTTGAGACAAATGACAATGAAGAGACAACATGTCAAAATTTATGGGACACAGCAAAAGCAGTAATTAGGGGGAAACTCATAGCAATACAGGCCTATGTCAAGAAACAGGAAAATAACAAAACCAACAGTTTAAAAGATCACCTCAAAGAATTGGAGCAACAGCAACAGAGAAATCCAACCACAACCAGAAGGCAAGAAATAATAAAAACCAGAGCAGAAATAAACAACATCGAAACTAAGAAAACAATACAAAAAATCAATGAGACCAGGAGTTGGTTTTTCGAAAAAATAAACAAGATAGACAAACCATTGGCAAAACTCACCAAAAAAAAGAGGGAAAACACCCAAATCAGTAGGATCACAAATGAAAGGGGTGAGATTACAACAGAACCCCATGAAATACAACATATCATGAGATCATATTATGAACAACTATACTCAACTAGGCTAGAGAACCCAGTAGAAATCGACAGATTCTTGGACAAACACCCTCTTCCAAAGCTGGAAAAGGAAGATCTAGAAAGTCTAAACAGTCCAATCACCTCAGAGGAAATTGAAGATGTAATTAAAAAACTCCCTAAGAACAAAAGCCCAGGCCCAGATGGATTTACAGGTGAATTCTATCAAACATTTCAAGAAGACTTACTACCACTTTTCCATAGGCTTTTCCAAACCATAGAAAAAACAGGAATCCTCCCCAACTCCTTTTATGAGGCTAATATCACACTCATTCCCAAAGAAGGCAAAGACACCACTAAGAAAGAAAACTACAGACCAATCTCACTAATGAACATAGATGCAAAAATTCTCAACAAAATCTTAGCAAACCGAATCCAACACTTCATCAAAAAGATCATTCATCACGACCAAGTGGGATTCATACCAGGAATGCAAGGTTGGTTCAACATACGCAAATCAATCAATATGATACATCACATCAACAACATGAAAGACCAAAACCACATGATCATATCAATTGACGCAGAGAAGGCGTTTGACAAAATCCAACATCCTTTCATGCTAAAGACACTCAGCAAAATAGGATTAGAAGGAACCTTCCTCAAGATAGTTACAGCTATATATGAAAAGCCTATAGCCAACATTATACTTAACGGCGAGAAACTAGAAGCATTCCCACTAAGGTCAGGAACTAGACAAGGCTGTCCACTCTCTCCACTCTTATTCAATATAACTTTAGAAGTCCTAGCAATAGCAATCCGACAAGAGAAGGGAATCAAAGGAATTCAAGTAGGGAAAGAGGAACACAAGCTATCTCTATTTGCCGACGATATGATGATCTACATCAAAAACCCTAAAGAGTCCACAGTAAAACTCCTAGAAACAATCAACCAATACAGCAAAGTGGCTGGATACAAAGTAAATACACAAAAGACAGTAGCGTTTCTATATACAAACAATGAAGTTGAGGAGAGAGAGATTAAAAATACAATTCCATTCAAGATAGTATCAAAAAATATCAAGTATCTAGGAATCAACCTTACAAGAGAAGTGAAAGACCTATACCAGGAAAACTTCAAAACACTTCAGAAAGAAATTGAAGACGATCTAAAGAAATGGAAGAACATCCCATGCTCATGGATAGGTAGAATTAACATAGTCAAAATGACTATCTTACCCAAACTTTTATATAGATTTAATGCAATCCCTATCCAAATCCAGACACAATTCTTTAAAGAAATAGAACAATCAATCACAAAATTCATCTGGAACCACAAAAGACCCAGGATAGCCAAACACATATTGAAAAACAAGAAGCTGGGAGGCATCTCCTTACCTAACTTGAAACTATACTATAAAGCCATAGTAATTAAAACAGCATGGTACTGGAACAGAGACAGGACCTCAGACCAGTGGGTCAGAACAGAATTCCCTGACATAAACCCCCAGATATACAGCCAACTAATATTTGATAAAAGAGGCAAGAATCTGAAATGGAACAAAGAAAGCCTATTCAACAAATGGTGTTGGTACAACTGGAAAACCACATGTAAGAAAGTGAAAATCGACCCATATCTCACCCCTTATACAAAAGTCAACTCAAAATGGATCAAAGACCTTGAAATCAGACCCGAATCTATAAAGTTTATCGAGAATAAAATAGGCAGAACACTCGAAGACCTATATATCAAAAAGGTCTTTGAGAATGGAGCACCAATGGCAAGAACTTTAGCATGTAATATAAACAAATGGGACTACATCAAACTAAAAAGCTTCTGCATGGCAAAACAAACCCTACTTAACGCAAGAAGACAGCTAACAGAATGGGAAAAAATCTTTTCACTCGACATATCAGATAAAGGCCTGATATCTAGAACATACAAAGCACTCAGAAAGCTGAGACCCTCAAAACCAAATAAAGCCATAAAAAAATGGGGAGATGAAATGAATAGACACTTCTCTGAGGAAGACAGAAGGATGGCCAACAAACACATGAAAACATGCTCACCTTCACTCATCATCAGGGAGATCCAAATCAAGACAACAATGAGATACCACCTTACACCAGTGAGGATGGCTCACATCAAAAATAATGGAAACAACCTTTGTTGGCGGGGATGCGGTATGAAAGGAACTCTCATTCACTGCTGGTGGGAATGCCCCCTAGTCCAACATCTATGGAGAAAAGTCTGGAGAGTGCTCAAAGAACTCAGAATTGAGCTGCCATTTGACCCAGCAATTGCTCTCCTAGGCATATACCCCCAAGATGGAAGGGCATTCATTCCAAAATACGTATGCACCCCACTATTTATTGCAGCACTCAGTATAATAGCCAAATCGTGGAACCAACCTCGATGTCCAACAACAGATGAATGGATCATTAAGATGTGGTACATATACACAATGGAATATTACATGGCAGTCAGAAACGATACAATCACAGACTTTGCAGCAACATGGATGGACTTAGATCATGTTATGTTAAACGAAGTAAGTCAGAAGACAAAAGATAAACACAGAATGGTGGCACTATTCTGAAACACCTAGAACATATAGTTTAAACACAACTAATACCTAACAATCAAATAACAGGGTTTAACAGGGTAGAAACTTCGAACACTGTAATACTCAACATATACGTGGGAGCAGTGTCCAAAATTCATGAAAAAGGAGCAACACAAACACTTGACAACACATTATACCACAAAGAAAGCAGCAACAACAGAAACAACAGCATTAAGAGAACAGGTAAGTAATCAGACTTCCAAAACAAAGGCCCACAATAATCCCTTAGAGTTCGTATACAGGAACACAAGTATAGAACACCAAGGGAAATCACGACTGCAATGGCAGCATACCATAGCACTATGTTTTAATGCCTTTATCTTACTATATTTTAAATAACCTCTCAGCTTTTCTGTCCACAGGCGCCCTTGGATACAAAGGGCGGACAAACTAAGATGGCAACTCGGGATACCACACGAGATACCATACATAGCATGCACTACGAGAGGGCCACGAGAAAACTCTCTAACATATACTTTATCTCTAGGTTATTCCTTCTTTTAGGAATTGAAGCAAGTGACCAGTCAGACCACCGAAGCAGTGCCTGTGATGTACAGACTTAAACTACAGGCTCTATTCTTCGAACACATTCAACCTAACCAGCATTCCCTTGCTATTCTCCCCTCTCTTCTCACTACTTTTTTTTTTTTTTAATTCTATTCCTCTCTTTACTTTTTCCCCTTTCTCTTCTCCTTTTCTTTCTAAGGTATTTTCTCTTTCCTCTCACTGCATACCCCTCCCATATACCTTCCCCTGTCTCCCCTCTGGAAATCCAACTATCCCTTCACCCCTCAATTCCATCCAGATCTCCCACCATATTAAAACTCTTCACCCTCAATCCTTAATCTATTAGGCATCAAGGCCGACCTCCTACCCAACGAAACAGTACCCAGCACCCAGGCGAGGGGACACCCAGTCAAACCCACACCTCGTCTCCTGCAAGAAAAGACAGCCAACTCCCTGCGGACTCATGCTGTGCGGCCTTCCCTACCAACTCCCCCTAACGTGGACTGTTTCTTGAAACCGGATCTAGGTCCAAAAGTATCCCCAACGCAAGAACTCTTCCAAGACCTCCCTGCCACAAATTTTTACCAATCTGAAGAAGGTCAGGGGGTGGGATAGGAAGATGCCTGGGAACCCACACACCACAGGAAACACCCAAAAGACAATGGGAAAAACTGTACCTCCAACATAGGCGTAAGACTGGTAATACACCACCTCTTTACCTACTCTCCCCCAAATGTAAGGTAGTCTTTTGCACCACTTTGGTCCCTTAAAAAACCTCACTAACTCACCTTAAATTTTTTTTAATTTTTTTATTTTTTTTAATTAATTAATTTATTTTTTAAATGTTTGTCCTACATATACATTTGTGAGCGCATACATTTTTATTTCCTTTTTTTTTTTTTCTTTTCCTCGCTTTTGGGTATGTGACCTGTTTCTGTTATCCCCTCTGTCCACCCACAAATACACAGACATTATAATGTAGCACCACTTCCCCCTGCAAAGGCACACCAAATAAAGGGGAAATCTTACATATAAAAAAAAAAGAGCTCTTGTCTACTAGAGATGGGAACTCATAGTTGTTTACAAAACAGGGATATCTCCTACCTTGAAAATATGTCATGTGGAATCAACTTAGACCTCAGATGATCAGATACCATTCATCCAGCCTTGAACCCTGGATCCCAGACATAGAAACGGCACAGTTCCTCACAACAGTGGCAAGAAACAAATCCCAGCCGGGACTGCCTTAATACTGCGGGGTCAACAACAAGGGCCAACTCTAACATGATTTCCTGACAATGAGGAAAATCTGAACATCCTGACCTCAGAGCAGATTAACCTACCTTACCAGCTAACGACAAGACACAACCAGAAGTCTCGGCACCCTTTGGTAGGTCCAAAAGCCAAGATCGTGATTTATAGTTGACTGGCTGCTAGAACTACAACCAGACGGTATACATCTTGGGACCAAAAAAAAAAAAAAAAGCCCTAGTTTAGGGTTTGAACTATGACCTGCACAATAACCAGGATCCCCAGTCCCAAAGGTCCGGCAGAGAAAATTGTAACGGAACAGGGCTTTTGGAAGCACAAAGAAAGATGCTATCCTAGGTGCCACCCTAGGATCAGGGCAAAGACCAAGATCACCAACCACAGAAGATGGTTTAAAATGATACGGAGGTAACAGAACCTCTAGAACCACAAAGACTGACTTCATCATAAGTCCCACCTCAGGAGCTGTGCAGATACTGAGACCTCTAAACACAGAACAGAAGTCTTCCACACACCAAAAAAAAAAAAAAAAAAAAACCACCACCGGGAGAGTAAAGGCTCCTGAGCAAAGTCTAGTGTTGATCCCATGACAGTATGCTCCAAGGACGGAGAAACCCCATATCTCTTAGGCCAAGTGAATTCCTTTTCGAATGACCCCAATATTTACTGTGCCAGGGCAGGAGGGAAAAAATAAAAATACAAAAAGCACAAAACCTTGGTTATTATCTATATATTTTTTACCTCCATTTATTATTGTTGTTATTATTTTTATTCACCTATCTATTTTGGTCGATTTCTCTGTTTGGGAGTGATTATTGAAACTGTCCCCAACCATACTTATATTTTCTCTTCCTTTCTTTTCTTTCGTTATGTGCTATGCCATGTTTCTCATTTCAAGACCATGGTGTGTTTTTTTTGTTTGTTTGTTTTTGCTTGTTTCGCTTTTTGTTGTTTGTTTGTTTGCCTGTTTTTTTTTTTTTTTTTTTGTGGTGCTTATCGATACAGCTCAAGCCCTCACTAGATATTTGACACTTCTTTTGGTACTGGTGGAGTGTTTCACCTTCTTTTTCTCCATCTCTCAAAACGATGATGAGAGCCTCTAGAAGGATTCCGCCCAGTTTCGGGGTATTAGATCCTTACCCCAGTTTATTACTTTTCTCTTTTTCAAACAAAACCACGCAACTTGAACTAGCTAGTCCTGCCTCCAGTTAGAGGGGGAACTAAGGGAGGCATCAAGACCAAACAGGTGCAAGACTACTAAGTTGTGGGTTAGATAAAGAGGGGACCACATATTCAAGCCGACCTGGGATGAGGGAAGAGGAAATGGGAGGTAGGACAGAAATGGAGGTGTAGGGAGGACAATTTGGTGATGGGAATCCCCCCTGATTTTATGTAAATATGTACCTAAAATATTATTGTCAACACTATGTAAACCATTATGATCAAAATAAAAATTAAAAAAAAAATAAATAAATAAAAGAGATCAATGAAAAAAAAAAAAAAAAAAAAAAAAAAGAAACTGAAAAATATGTTTCATATGGTTTTGTAACTACTTATTAAAGTAATCTTTAAAAGGTGGTTAATTCACTGGAAGACAAAATAATCAACTATTTATTTTACTATTTACATGAAGATCAACATGATAAAAAAAGTGGAAGTTATGGCTATCACAGAAATGATCTGATATCTTCCTTTGAAGTTGGTTGACAAAAACTCTCTCAAACACAAATCCATTCTATGTGGCATTAAATATGTAAATAAACATGTAGCTTTGGCGAAAAAGATATTAGTCTTATGTAGATGAAAATAGTCATCTTGAAATGCTATCAAGGTTTGCAGAGGAATGGATTAATAAAAGCAACTAATATGACAGAATGGTTATATGATATATCTTTCTCAAAATAGCATATATTTAACTAACAAAATGCAAAATTAATTAAACTTGACCTTCAAATACACTATAATTACATAAAATGATGTATATTCAGTCTATTGTGTATTGGCATATATGTAAATATATAAAATATATCTCTATATATGTAAACTTATATAGTCTATTGTGTAGTGAAGAACACTGTTGAAATAGTGTTTATAAGCTAAATAGTAAACTTTTATAAAAATAATCACATCATCAATTATTTATGAATAAACAAATTCTGGATGGATATGGATGTTATTCACTTGTGCTTACAGGCCACTCAGAAAACTGCCAGTTATTTTGAAACTATTAAAATAGATTATAATACAGCCAATGGAATTAAAAACTAAGAGTTTTAAAGTCAGAAACACTTTAGGTCAAACTATTTAACTTTGTCTAATATTATTCATTTTAACCTTATTATCCTGTCAAACAGATGTACTATTTTCATATTAAAAACATTTCAGGAGACTATAATTAACAAGACATATTGTATACTTTAAAGATATAAAGAAAATAGATGTTTAGCATAAAAAAGAAAATCTGCAATTTGAGATGATTGTATACCAAGGGGCTTTATTATGGCAACTATCTCAGAAAATCAGCATATATCAAGTCATAGTGGAAGTTTACACAATGTGATATGTTAATTATGTTCTACTATAAATTGGGAGTCACGTGTTCAAGATTTATAAGAAATAATTCATGTTACAACCAGAACTTAAATAGAATCAACAAATTTTATTTGCTTTTATTTGAGTAAAGCAAGGATACTACTACTCTTGTGAAGTTTAATAGCTATGTTCCATCTATATTTATAGCCATCAGGCTGTTTGATTGGACATGTTACACAGATAGATATGTCAAATTGTGCAGAATGAAACTAGGGGAAGAACTGGATTCCAATTTAAACCAACTATGGAGCTTACCTAAGAAAATATTCATGATTAAAATCTACACTTAAAACAAAATAGCACCTCAACTATACATAACAGCTCTGAAGTAATTAGTCAGTAAAGGAGTTGTTTGAAAGACAGTCATATAGATGTATTCTATACTCTGCAGAGTGACCGTGAAATTAAAGAAAGAATACAGGAAGACAGGCTCACCAGGAGTCCTTGAGATGGTTTGGTTAAACAAGGCAAGAACCACCCTAAGCCTATGGAAATGCAGATATACATGAAAGAAAGAACTTTGAGTAGGAATTAGCATGACTTGGGACCAGCCTAGAATGGTGAATGAATGCAAATAGGCTGGGGAAACTCAAGGTTCTTTGCAGGAAATGAAGATGCAGTGCCAGCAGAATAGATAGGCTAATGGAAAACTCCAAATTCCTTTTCTCCCCATGTTTAGATTTAGGTGATGGCAGAGCATCTAAGTAAAGATATTACATAAACAGAATGAAAGCTGTAACTGGAGAAAATATAAAAGGTCAGGGCAGAAGAGGAAGATCTGGAAATTGTCTGCAGAGAGGTAGGTGGTAAATAAGATCAGACTCAAGCATACTGACTTGCTGAGAAGACATGACTTAAAAATCACAGAAGGTTATTAAAAATAAAAAACACTTATCAGGATTGCAGTTCTATTGTAAACACGCTGAAGTTCTCTCATTAAATATATTACCAAATTTTACATATTAATTCCCAAGAGAGAAGGCTTTGCTGATCCAATGTCTTCATTTAACTCGTACATTCTATATATACATTCATTTAATAAGTACAAACATACTGGTATAAAGTAGAAATAATGAATGATGGGCTGGAATGGTGGTGTAGCGGTAGGGCGTTTGCCTTGTACATGGCTAAACTAGGATGGACTGTGGTTCGATCTTGCAGTGTCTCATATGGCTCCCCAAGCCAGGAGCAATTTCTGAGCGCATAGCCAGGAGTAACCTCTGAGCGTCACCAGGTGTGGCCCAAAAAACCAATATATATACCAGATATACCAGATATAGTACATATATATACCAGATGATTTAAAATTATATATTGGAGACTCTATAACTGATACAGATGGGTAGGGTGCTTGCCTTGCATGCAGCCAATTTGAGTTCAATCCCTATGGTCCTTGAGCCCCAACTGGGAATGATGATTGTGAGCCAGGAGTAAGCTCTAAGTACAGTCAGGAATGGCCCCAAACAAAACACTGTTGAGGTGCGGGGATCAGTCCCCATCTCTCGAGCGGCGTCTAGAGCGTTTCAAGGAGAGTCCGAAGCCATGCAAATTTGCAAAGGGTGATTTATTTTTCTGGTGCCAGGGTAACACCAGGGTCAGTGCTCAGGGATGAACCCCAGAGCGAAGACCCCGAACCATTACCGAAGCAGTGTTTTTATAGAGCACTTTTCCAAAGGGACAGCGCATGTCACGGAAGTAGTATTCCGTTTGTTACCTATTACTTAGGAATACAGCACAACTCAGTTAAAAAAAAGAGATATTTAGCAAACAAAGAAACAATCGTGAAAGCCTAACAGACCGCCACTAAAAGTTACACAGAGACTCTGCATTGAATGATATGCTGAAACTAGAGGATGCTCCACATCAGTCTGACATCAAGGAAAGAAATGCACAGAATCCAGAGTCTTTAAATATAAAAGTCTGATACCAACTATAGCTAAAGTGTGAAAAAGTTTCACCGGGACCTTGAGAATGACTGGAGTTGGATAGACTGGTATGCCTGGAACCCAGAGTCTGTCTTATGCCAATAAACTTCTGGGGTGAGGCCTTTTTGGAATCAGGTCAAAGATTTTTTTTTCCCATTTTCCCCATTTTTCTGGACCTATGCAAAAATTGGCAATTGCCACTATCACACCTTTACTATATTTTTTTACTCTTATCCTTTAAGGAAAAAAAAATACAACTTATGGAACTTAAAAACAAATTACTGTAGTAGAATGCCTGTCTCGAAAACAGGCAGGGGACGGGAAGGGGGGGGGGTAATGTTGCACTGGTGAAGGGGGGTGTTCTGGTTATGACTGTAACCCAAATATGATCATGTTACTTAAATAAAAATATATTTAATAAAAAAAGTTACACAGAGACAATTGCTAAAACTTAACAGACCACCACTAAAAGTTACATTTTTATCCTACAGAAAAATATTAAACTTAAGGTCACATTTCTTTACCTTAAAGGCTGAAGGTGGGGGTGGCCGCCTTACTCTTTTTTTTTTTTTTTTGGTCTTTGGGTCACACCCGGCAGTGCTCAGGGGTTATTCCTGGCTCCAGGCTCAGAAATTGCTCCTGGCAGGCACGGGGGACCATATGGGGCACCGGGATTCGAACTGATGACCTCCTGCATGAAAGGCAAACGCCTTACCTCCATGCTATCTCTCCGGCCCCGGCCGCCTTACTCTTGCTCCACCTTACTAAAAGTTTTGCGAGCAAAGATAACAGAAAGCGTGAGCAAATTGGGCTTGTAAACTTAGGGAAACTTCAAACTTAAACTATACGCATTTATGAAAAGCAAAAACTTCTTGTCCCTTTCAACACAAACAAAAAATATTGCTATATTGATGTACTTTCATATTCATAAACTATAAGTCCCTTTGTGGCAGTCACCTAGTATTATTTGTGCTGCTAAAGTATGTAAATATATATCCCTTTTTGTCTTATGGTGGGGGCAGCATCACAGTAGTGCTCGGGAGTCTTGGGTTCCATTCGTGGTCATAATACCATTCAGCAGGCCAACAACCAGTGCTGAGGCCTAAGAATGCAGTGCTGTGGGCCCGGGGAGATAGCACAGCGGCGTTTGCCTTGCAAGCAGCCAATCCAGGACCAAAGGTGGTTGGTTCGAATCCCGGTGTCCCATATGGTCCCCCTTGCCTGCCAGGAGCTATTTCTGAGCAGACAGCCAGGAGTAACCCCTGAGCACTGCCGGGTGTGACCCAAAAACCAAAAAAAAAAAAAAAAAAAAAAGAATGCAGTGCTGCTAAGAGCACCGAAAATTGATTTCCTCAGCCACTTTTTACATTTTGGATTGAAAATTCCCATTCTCGGTGCTTGAATATCCATGATATAAGTTACAGTGCAATGTGAGCAATAAGCCACTTGAAAGTAGATTTGAACACCATTTTAACTAAAAAGTAATGAGACTTGGGGGCCAGAGAGATAGCACAGCTGTGAGGACTTTGCCTTGTATGCAGCTGATCCAGGACAGACGTGGTTTGAATCACAGCATTCCATATGGTCCCTGTGCCAGCCAGGAGTGATTCCTGAGTGCAGAGCCAGGAGTAACCCTGAACACTGCTGGTGTGACTTAAAAGCCAAAAATATATATACTAATAATAATAATGAGACTGAATAATTAGGATCATCAAATGTGTGTAAGGGTCATGATCATATCCAAATTATTTAAATTACTTCGAAGTATCTCCTGTGAGAAAGGAATTTGGTTTAACACATCAATGGGAAACAGTGAACCATGACTGAGTTATTGGTACAATGCCCAATGACAAACAAAAAACAAAAACACCTTCGCCTAAAACTATTATTTGTTGAGCAAGATTTTTAGTAATTTATCTAAAAGTATATCTATTTTTGACTTATTTGAGAAAGGCCAAAGTTATAATACAGAGGTTAGGGCACTCACTTGTTTTGTATGTATATGACAGGATTTCAATACCTCAAACACATATGGTCCCCCAAGGCCCACAAGGAGTGTTTCATAAGCATAAAGCCATGAATAAGCCAGGGCTAAGCCCTGAGCACTGCTTAGGTGTGGTCCCAAAGAACAACAAATAGGAGATATATTAGAGAGCATAACTTGCTCTTTTTATTCATTTAAATTTTGGTAATATAATTCAAAAGACATAACCAGTTAACAATGTAAAAGCACTCACCTTTCAATCTATATAATTATATATAAATATATATATTATATATAAACATATATAATATATATTTGACAGGGTTATAAGTCACCTCTTGCACTATGCCATATGAGAAAAATTACTACTGAGCCTAGAATGATAAATTGTTGATTTTTGAATGTAAAGGGAAGAATTGTTGAAGAATTGTTGTATTGTTGATTTTAAATAGGACTTACATTCAAGCTCAGTCAATTCCCCTCAAGTTTAATTGAACTACACCTCACCTCTGACACCTGAGTTACAAATAGTTTGTTAGTAATGGCACAGTCTCTGGAAATTGATACACATTATTTTTATTGTGATGAGTTGTCTTATGTACTCTAAGATCTGTAAGCCATTCACAATCAGCTCTCACCACAAAGACTAATGAAGGGCAAGAGGAAAGTTTCTGGACTCATGAAGGTTTATGAGTGACAATGACATATTTCATGACACTTTTACATTTAAGAACTCTATATAAATATATCTCAGAATTATATCTAATGCTGTAACAATGCATATAAATCAACTACAAAATGAAAAACTGTAAACAATAAAAATAATGAGCAATAAAACAATAGGTTTGAATTTTCATATTGTTATTTTTTGTACCATATCCAAAAAAACTCAGGGTTTACTTCTGGCTTTCAGTTCACAGTGATGGCTCAGAGAGTATCCAGAATATAAAGGATCAAACCTGGGTTGGTCAGGAGCAAAATAAGAGCTTGACCCACTGTGCTCTAGTTTTTCAGATGTCTAGAATTGCCTTTTTACAAGGGTATTGGTGAATCATAAGCAAATAATAAATAAAAGAATCCATTATCTTATCATCGATAATAAAAATTAGGTTCTTCTTTTGGATATAACTCTTACATATCACATATAGGAAGAAGAAGAAAGACTATAATTCAAGATATATGTGTAAACTAAAATTTACACCATCATTGCACCTGTTACATTGATTTAGTTATATATACAGAGAATATATGAAATAGGTAATAATGTATAATATTTACACATATAAATATAAACTAGATACACTTTTTAATTGCTAATGAGAAGACTAGACAATGTTACTCTAAGAACAACTAGTGCCATGATTCTGTACTTCCAGGCTGGAGCGATAGTACAGTGGGTAGGGCATTTGCCTTGTGTGCAGCTGACCTGGGTTCGATCCCAAGTTTCCCATATGGTCTGGTCCACCCAAGTCCTCTATGAGTAATTCCTGAGTGTAGACTCAGGAGTAACCTCTGAGCATCACCAGCTGTGGCCTAAAAACAAAAACAAAACAAAACAAAAGATTCTGTACTTTCATATACCACTATTCTCTATGGAAAGCAAGAATAATCTCTTGGAAAAGTTATGAACTCCCTAGTGAGGGCAGAGAGAATACAAAATGAACCAGAATATCCTTGATACCAGAAAATAAGGAAGTACTCAAAGCATTATAGGGACCCTCAAAGGATTACAGTGTTCTTTTAAAAGAAATCTACTCTTGGGACCAGAACAGTGGAGCAGTGGTGGGGTTTTTGCTTTGCATGCAGCTGACCTAGAAGGACCTTGGTTCGGTCTTTGGTGTCCCATATGGTCCCCCAAAACAGGAGCCACACAGAGCCAGGAGTAACTCCTGAGCATCACCAGATGTGGACCAAAAATCAAAATAAATAATTAAATACATAAATACATAAATAAATAAATAAATAAATAAAAGAAATCTAATCTTGTAGTTAGATATAGGGGGAATTCTGTTCTTATCAAAATAATTATAAAAATAGGTCAATCTGTTAAAAACACGAGAATCCATGATTCCTATAAATATAAATAAATGAATAAAATTAAAAAAACAAAGTTAAAAACAAAGCTAAGTTCTTTTTTAGTAGGCTTACAACTATTTAATATAGAATAAAACCACAAAATTATTATGGTTGCTAAAACTAGTGATTAAATGCATAATAAAATAGAGCTACTCATTCTCTTCACACTATCTCTCTACAAATTACTTATTAAAAATGAAGTTTAAAAAACATAGCTTACAATGAAGAATATTGAGGACTCATTAAAAGATAAAGCTAATGTTACCATTATTCAAAATAAAACTAATTCCCGTTGACACCTCATACGAAGTGTTGAGAAGGATTAAATATTACTTAGTACTTTTACTATGAAAATACACAATCTGTTTGAATTCAGGAAGATTGTAAAACAAACACAAATCAAATGTCATTTACCCGGACTCCTAAAGATATCGAAAAGTTCAAAGGGCATTATTGATATAACTCATGAAATTTGAAGGGAACTAAGGATTAGATAATTGTATTATACCAATACAGAAACATCCTGATTTTGTTAACTCTAATGTAATTATGTCTGAAAACATCTTTATTCTTAGGAACTACCATTGGAATAGTTAGAAGTTTAGGGACACAGTATTTCAGAGGCCATTTGAGCAAAAACTGCAAGGAAGTTATGGAGAAAGAAATGACAGAAATGATGAAGAGAGGGAGGTAAGAAGGGAGGGATGAGGGGAAGGAAGGAGAAAGTTACGTATTATGTGTTAGATCTTGATGAAGAGCATAGAGAAAAGCATTTTGTTATTTCTCCATCTTTTCTGCAAGTTTTAAACAACATCAGCTTTTATATATTTTATACTTTTATATTCTACTCAAGTTACCCTACTTAAAGTATTCTTATATTCAGAACATAAACCTTTAACATACTATTATTGTTTATTTTCTTTCTCATTAACCTATTACAATTAAAATGTAAATTGTTCCTATTTAACATATTCTTATATTCAGAGCATCAACCTTTAACATACTATTATTAGTTATTTTCTTTCTCATTACCAGTTACAATTAAAATTCGATTGCATGAGAGCAGGGAACTGGATGTGTTTTTGTCTACTGTGTATTCCAAAGTCCTAAGAAGTGTTTGGCACAAAGCAGATGGTAAATTAATATTTGTTGTCGATAAAAAGGGAAAAAATCAGTTATCTTGAATACCACTGGTGTGACTCAAAACAAACAAAAAATCATTTAAACATTTAACATATCAAAATTTCTGAGATACATGCTATCATTCACTTCACTTTATGAGTGTGGGATGGGGAGGAGGGAGATTTGGAACATTGGTGATGGAAATGTTGCACTGGTGATAGGGGGTGTTCTTTACATGCCTGAAACTCATCTGCAATCATATTTGTAATCAAGGTGTTTAAATAAAGATATTAACTTAAAAATACTTGAAAAAACAAAGAATCTCACAGTACAGGTAGTGGGCAGTGAGGTAAATGGTGTTGGCAAATGGTACCAGGACGTAGGACCAGTGAAACTGAAGGCGCCTATAGATTGGGCGAGTGAGGAAGAAAAGAGCCATAGCTAGACAGTCAGAGAAGAAGGAGGTGGACAATCACTTAGAATTGTTTGTCCAAGCAGGACCTGAAATCCAAATTCCAGGAGGGTGAGCCAGTGCTGTGTTTCCATGCACCACTTCATTACGAAGCAGTGTGTAAAGGTTGCTATCAAGGACAAAAGGCATACTTTATACATTCCAGTAGTTGGACTAAAAATTGGGATGGATGGATTCCAGAAAACACATTGCTCAAATATGTGCTCAAATACAAATCTGCAGAAATTGCAAGTATTTAAAAAAATCTAATCAGGGGCAGTGTGCAGAGGAAAAGATGTGAGGGGCTGCCCCAGGAAAGAAGACATCTGGGCTTCAATATTAAAAGGTCAAAGTAAAAACAAAAGAGGCCAAACAGAAAACTTCTGGAAATGGAGACTGGAGATACCACTGAGATATTTCAGGTTCCTCAGAAGTAAAAAGCCCATAAGTAAATCCCACAATCGAAAATGAGACTTCCATGGACAGTTGAAGTTGAAGTAAACATTCCTGAAGAAACAAAATCATGGCTTGTAGATGACTGTTGATGACTTGTCAATGATTTAATTACTCAACAGAAACATCTCTTCTATTTTTCTGCCAAAAATAATGTGAATTCCATCCTAGAGGATTATGTAAATATAAGAAATCTACTGCCAATGAAGCTGTCACAGGGATAAAAGAGTATTTAAAGGTAGTGTTGAGAACACAATTATTGTATGCTGAAATCCGAGCCAAACACCATGATGACCCCAAGCTTCAGGTATATGGCACCTGGCATCTGCTGAGGCTATTTGTAAGACTTGGAGTGATGTTGGCTTATACACTTTTGGATGAAAGAGCCTTCCTTTCTTACTGACTTACTTCCATGGTTTTCTAAAGTACTTGACAAAGAATTCTGAAACTCTCTTCAGTGATTATGAAGTGGCACTTGCTGAGTACCACTGGAAAATAGCAGAAAGCACAGAAATCCACTTACATTGTTTGGGGTCTCTGGGACACACTTCTGTTCTTAGTCACCTTGTATGCTTGTTGTACTTTGAAAACATTAATGTATAACAAAACATGTTTGATTTTTGTTTGAGTTACAATGTCAGAAAATAAAAAGGTTATGGCTCTTTTTTTTTAATTTCAAAGTTGCTAGCAGTATATTCACTAGCAAAGAAAGGATGACTGAGAGATTTACATTAGTGTTTCATTTTCTGGCTGGCAAAGTTGTTGGTGAATGCTTGGGGTCCTTTTCTTTGATACTATGTACACGTTGATATTATGTGTAAATTTTCTGCTATATCAAATGCCAAAGGTTTGATTCAGTATAAATACCTGAATACTTATGCTCAATGTGTTCCCTTTTTTTTTTTGTAATGGTGCTTAAGAAGCCCACTCTTGCAGGTCATTCATGATGTTCCTTAGGCATCTTACCTTTGCTTAGATTGTGTTTGTATTAATGTCAATGCACATTTTCCATTATAAACAAAGTGCTTTTTGTAGGTGCGGTTTTTTTTTTTTAACAATTTTTTCTTTAAGTTTATAAAATGATGGGGCTGGAGAGAGCACATCCATAGAGCGTTTGCCTTGCAAGCAGCTGACCAAGGACTGACATTGGTTTGAATCTCTGCCTCTCATACTTTCCACCATTCCTGCCAGGAGCAATATCTGAGCACAGAGCTAGGAGTAACCCCTGAGTACTGCCGGGTGTAGCCACCACCCTCCCCCCAAAAAAAAAGAAAAGAAAAGAAAAGAAAGAAACAGCAAAACAGAATATGTAAGTTGCTTTCCCCAGTCACTTACCTGGCAAGCAGTGGGAACAGAATAAAAAGTTGAGATAGTCTCTGTTCCACAGTCTACTATTCTCTCTCTGAAGTGAAGAAGTAGTTTTGTGGAACAATGTGAAGCCAAAATATTCTGGTTCACAGACATGGAAGCAAATCTAAAGTCTACCGGGTATATTATAGATAGCCTATTATCAAGTTTTCTAACTTAAAAAAGATGAAACGTATTAGGTTGAAAAGATAAAATAGTTGATAAGGAGCTTTGCCATACTTGAGGTCAGTCCAGAATTTCTCCCCAGTACTACATATGACCTCCAAGAGCCCCCAGGAGTTATCCCTGAATTAAGACAGGAGTAAGTCCTGAGCACAGCTAATTGAGACCAATGGTTATCCTTTCCTCCCCAACACACAACACACACACACACACACACACACAAAAAAAAACACATGATGAAAGACACGTTGGGAATAGGCACCTAGACAAAATTTATTTCTATACAAATAGGTTAAACATAACCTATTCTGGGGTCAGACAGATAGCATATCGGTAGGATGTTTGTCTTGCAGACAGTCAATCCAGGATGAACAGTGGTTCAAACTCTATATGGTCCCCGTGCCTGCCAGGAGACATTTCTGATTACAGAGCCAAAAGTAACCCCAGTGCCGCCAGGTGTGACCCTCCCCCAAAACAACAACAACAACAACAACAAAAAAAAAAACCCTAAAAGTAACCTATTCTGATTATCCTCCACTGTTTGCTCTGATATGATTATACATTCTTTCTCCCCATATTGTTTGCCTGAGTATTCTATGGAATTCATTACTTCCTGTGAAGGTAATTTAATCATATGAGGGCAGCCCATGCTGCCAGTAAAATGTACAAGGAGAGCATAAATGAGATTCGAAGAGGATTGTTGGTGCTTCATTTTTGAAATAAGGATCTTTAGGGGATGGTGGGAGGGCTCATGTGTAAACAGAATAAACACAAAGTAATATTTCTTTACTGATATGAGTTGTAAATGAAGTGTGATACAAGTGACAATTCTAAATGTGGCATGACTATGCATTGTTATAATTGTATAAAACGTTTAATTAAACTGGTTGGCATGATAATAAAATAATAAATGTTCAATAATTTTCACTGTTCTATTTAGGATGTTACTATAGATTCCACTTTTTGATGATGGTTTAGTTTGTTAAATATGTGACACAAAATAGACATCTACTTACTAAACAATATATTTTGGTCTACGTAGACTTTTTGGAGTTGTTTTATAAAATTACTAAGAAATAAGACAACAAAATTATAAGATAAAATGTTCCTAAAAGAAACTATACACATCAACACTTTTATTTAAGATTCTGAAACCCAAATATAGCAAAGTAAGTAGCAGGTCATTGGGAATAAGCACCTAGACAAAATTTATTTCTATACAAATATACTTTTTCTGTCACATTATATAAATAACTCTTATTTTTATCATGTCATGTATCCAGAAGTACTTTTACTTATAATCAATGTTTTCCAATTTTCATTGTTTTTTTGGCCTTAACTAAAAGGCATTTTGAATTTAGACCATGGTCATGTAGGAATTTCTGAGCTTTCAGAAAACACTTTTCTTATTTTTTAATTGTTCAACTAACTTTAGTCTAATAAAATTAGATGTATCTCTTTACACTTACCCTGGATGATGAATAGACTTTTATTAAAGTTACTCATAATGTCATTTTCTTTTAGTTTGTCTTGTCTTTATATGTATTTATGATAATCTGGGAGGTACTTAAAGCTAAGAAGTAGCTAAATATCTAACTTTAGATGTCAAGAGTGAATCCAACAATCAATAACTGTTAGAATACTTAAAATATACTGCCCAATAGTGTTTTGATTAAAAGCACAAAATCTAAACACAGTAAGGCAAAACTGTCCTATCTGAATCCATCTGAAGCTGGATGACTTTAGGCTCTTAGAGAAACCAGAGAAAATATTAGATAGGCTTACTTTTAATTTTTAAGTGACTTTAAAGCCACTACAACAGATAAACTCTCTGTATTGCTTCTTGTTAGTTCCTATATTTTATGGTGTCTACAGCTAGTTATACATTTTAAGCATCTGCTAAAGCTCAAATTCTGTTCTAGCTTCCTGTAGAGCAGTTAAGGATTATTTACTTTTATATGGTTCATTTATGTCTGCGGTATGTGATAAAGGTGGTGATTTCTTGACACAGCAATATAGATGGGTTTTCCCCATTAAAAGTTCTGTGGGGGGCAAGGGGAGGGAACCCTTCAGAATCACTGTGTGGTCCTGTAAATCAAGCAGTGTCCTGGGCTACTTTCCTTTCAGGTTTGGATCAGAACAAGCACATATGAAATTGCCAAGAGCATCAAAAAAGAAAGTAAACCCACCCAAAACAAACACAACAAAATCTAATATTATTTTAAGGAACAAAATACTTAAAGATTGTTTGACACCTTGTGAAATATCTTCAAGGGAGTTGCCAAGAATATGAAATTTGAAATACATATGTACATAAATTTTGAAAATCATAATATAGGATATTAATATGCCAGTAAAGTTAGTAACATCAAATCACTCACATTTATTGAGTTCCAACTCTGTTTTGACACTGTGCTAATTGCGTTCCTTTTAATATGTTTCATCTCCACAATCACACCAGAATCATGTTACAGTTGAGAAATTTATGATGGTCTTATGCATTTTACTATAGTATTCTCAAAGTGCACTATTTATATACTAATATATTATTAGTATACTATTTATACTGTATATAATAGTAAATATTAATATACTATATGCACTCGATAGTATATTAATATACTATTATTTCAAGTCACATCTCATTGGTAAAATTATTTGACAACATTTAGTCCCCCTTCACTCTGAATGGTATTATCTCTAACTGGATCCTAAAAATGATCTTCTTCACTTGTATTTCTCAAATCTTTTTTAATTCTTATAGTTCTAGGATTTGTATTATCTATTCCTGATTTTTATTTTTCCTATTAACACTTACCAAAGGTTGACATCAAATAAATACCTGTTGTATATGAAGTACAGGTATACAAAGACATTTTAAAATAGGTGAGAAGCTGCTTTCCCAAAACAAATACCTACAAACACAGATGTTCACATTTTTGTCTTTTATAATATTTTTAAGTCAATTATAATATTTTCTTTTTTTCTTTTCTTTTTCTTTTTTTTTTCATGACACACCCACTGATGCTCAGGGGTTAGTTATTTCTGGCTATATGTTCAGAAATCGCTCATGTCTTGGGGGACCATATGGGATGCCTGAAATCGAACCAAGGTCTGTCCTGGATCAGTCACGTGCAAGGCAAGCACCCTACCACTGCACTACTGCTCCGGCCCCTATTTTCTTTTTTAAAGTAAAACAGGTTTTATTTGGAGCTACTGAGGAAGGAGAAGAGGATTAAAAAAAAAAAGCAAGATAATAACATGCTGAAGAAAAACACAGATTTCTCCAAAGGTTAAGGGAGCCCATTGTCCTGCTCAAAGAGGAAAAGTTCTCATCTCAAGGGGGAGAGGCAGGTGACATGTATTCAGGTACCATGTATACACCTGCCAAAGTATAATAATTTCTGAAGAAGCCCTGCTTTCTAGGAAATGTTTATTTTAGCAAAAAGTTTTATTTCGATAGAAGATTCTGACTCATTAACAATGCTTAAATATCATATTATAGAAATGCACTTAAATCTACTTGGTGATATTTATGCATACCAAAGTTTTTTCAAATTCATTATCACGGCTGACTCTTAAACATGGGACCTGTTATTTTATAAATGAGCTAAATGATAACTTTAAAGAAATTTGAACTGGGAACCTCTAGGGGGGGAAAGTTATGAAAATCTTATTATCACTTTAAATCTATTCTAAACCATAATGAACCTTTTTGAACAACAAAAGATATATCTTCTAAGTTGGTATTTATTTTGTTCTAAGTCTCAAAATTCCTTCATCTTGGCGTCTAAATTTTTCCTTTGACTACCAGCACATTTTGTTTAATACCCGATTCACTAATGGCCCTTTAAAAGAGTATAGGGTATAGTTCGTCAACCAGATCCTATTTTATTATCTATATTACTGGTTAGAATATAGTCAAAGATTATTTTATATGTGTACATATGTATATATTTAAATATACATATGTATATAATACACATATGCATATAATATAATAATGCATGTTATGTGTGCATACCTTAATATTTTTATAAAATGAATGGAATAATAAAGGGCAGTAAGTGTTAAAAAGAAAAATTGAAGAAGCATTCTTAAATAATACCTAACATGACATAACATTTTATGTAACATATATTTTACTATATATAACTATATATCTAGATATAAAGTTATATACAGCTTCCATTGATAAAGAGGGTAGCAAATATTCTTCTGCCTAAGGAAATTTTAATGTAAAATTAATAAACATGAATGCAATAAAATAAATCTCAGTGTTCTCTGTCTTCCATATGGAAATACCTACTCACTTATTAGATATAATACATTCTATAAAGATTTAATAGATAAATAATAATTTGCTGAGGCCTGTCTTTCTTACTAAAATGTATGTATATAAAGAAATGATCTATAATTCACCTCGTAAAGAATACATAATAGGTTTACAATAGTGCCCAACACATATAAAAATGTACATGTGTTGTTGTATGGAAGTTGGACTTTGAGATACGTCTCTTCAACAACCCCATGAATGACAGCTGAACCTGAACACGCTCCTGCACATGTCCCTTGGACATGTTGTCCTCTTGTCATGTGGGTATAAAAAAAGGAAAAACTTTGATCTTGGGCAGGGGAGTTAAGATAGTGACTAGAGCAGCACCTCCTGGTCCACAGGGGGCCAGAGATAAAGCATCAGAGAGATGCTGCCTGCTTTATATCTATTTATTTCTTCATTTATATTTCTTCTATTTCTTATTCTATTTATTGTTTATTCCATTTTTTATTTTACTTCTTCATTTATATCTATTTATTTCTCTTTCTTAATAGGCCTCCCCTGGCCACCTCTAGCCGGTGAATTTCTTCACCTCTTTCTCTCCCACTTTCTGAAACTCCCTAGATGTCAATAGCAGGAGGCTTCAGACTCCAGGAGGTATAAAAAGGGAGGTGTTCTTTTGTATAACTGAAATCCAACTACAAACATGTTTACAATCATGGTGCTTAAATAAAGATATTACTTTAAAAAGAATTTTTAAAAGTTTACTTGTCTTCTCTCTCTCTTCCTCTCTCTCTCCTTTACTCTCTCTCTCTCTCCCGCCACCCCTCTCTCTCCCCCCCACCCCAGTGGTGCAGGGCATAAGGTGTCTGCCTTGTTGGCACTGACCTAGGATGGACCGCAGTTCGATCCCCTGGCTTCTCATGTGGTTCCCTAAGCCAGGAGTGATTTCTGAGCATGCAGCCTAAGCATCACTGGGTGTGGCCCCCAACCCCCCAAAAAAAAAAGAAAAAACAAAAAGAAAAAAAAAGAAAATACACCATCAAATACACTCTAACTAGAAAGAAATAGCAGATATTTTGTCAATCCACAAGAAGGACTTGAAATCAGGATGGGATATTTGGTTTCTGTGACAAATGTCAACTGCCTTACATTATTTCTGGCCGTTCAATTCTATGTAGTAGTGATTTTCTTGATTTTAAATAAAATTATCTAGCTCAACATCAGTTTTGTAAAACACCTTCACATGTTCTTATTGAGAAAGCAAATAATATGCAATAGGGAGATATAAAATATGCAAGAGAAAGGTATAAGTGTCTCGGTTCAATTTCTTTCAAGAAAAGAAAGAAAAGAAACAAGGAAAATACAGAAAAATAACCTTGCCTGTGCTTGTAAAATGAATTAGCTTGGAAATAGGTTCCACTTTCTTTCACTGACCTTTGGCCCCCATATGTCTTCCACTGCCCACCTTCTCAAAATACTCCCTCAGAAGCCTTTTACACAGCCTAAATATAGCTCCCAGATGTCTTGCCCCTGCACTATGTGGTCTCCCCCCACCTTTACAGAGATTGTACGATTAGAAAAGATAGCAGGAAGGCTTGAGCAACAGGATCCTTTTGGTTCAGAATAAGTTCATAGCATAGCAGGTCTTTCCTCTGCTTCCATTTGAATAGATAAAAAACAGATCTGTTTTCTATAAATTCTCTTATACATCTTTGAAAACTAAAGCACATTTCTTTGCTTCAAAGAACTTTTCTAATGCATGTCATAATTATCTAATTTGTGATGATCTAATTTGTGTCACCTATATTAAATAGGTGACAAACTATACATATCCAGTCACTAGCTGCCTTCTCCATGTACATTTGCAATAGCGTCTACTGTTTCCCCCACATCCTCTGATAAATCCTCTGATTAGCACTGAGTTTCCTGGCAATATGGTGGGTAAGTAATTCAACCCTGACCTTCCATTCTATGAATTTGTCAAGAGAATACAAAAGCTTTTGACAAACTGTATTTTGGAAATCAACTGATGTCCTGAATGTTTTGAAAGGAGACCACTAATAAAATGCATTTATAGCTATCAGTATCTTCTCTTTAAGGATCATTGTGAGAAAAATTGCAATTTTGTTGTAGTTTTTCAATATCTCTTACCTGTGGCTAAATATGTAATAAATTGTCTCCAGGAAGAGAAACTATAGGGACTGACCAAACTCACAACGCAACTTTCCTCCTCAATGAAAAATTTGGTGGGTGAACCTCCCTTCTAATTAGTCTCTTTTGTCAACATTTTCAAGCATGACAACAGCCTTTAAAAGGCCCAGAGAACATGACTTTGGGATTGGAATGAAGATGTGAAAATTGTGTTTTTTAAGGATAAGAAGCCAGAATGTTATCTTCATTGTTTTTTTCTGACTACCCAGCAAAATTTATTCCTGAAACCAAGATACAAATCAGTGTATCAGGTAATGTGTGGATAGCATCTCGTATTAAAAACTGGTTTCATTGTACAATTTAGATGCATCAAAGAATATATTGCAGGTTAAAACTGGTCTTTCTGCTGCTATAATTAGGTCAACCAAATATTATTTGGTCAACATTTAAACAGAAAGCTGGGTAGCAGTTGAAGTTACAAATAGTTTTCTGTGAACTTGGATGTCTTGAGCAAAGCTGAGATGTTTGCATAATCTTTCTGTAGCAACAACATTCCACAGGCATATTTCTCTTTAAAAAGAAACTCCATGATCAGTGGTATTCTGGGTTCAAGGCCTGAATAAAAAGCATCTCAAGTCAAAAGCCCTATTCTGAAAAACTGAGATGTAGGGAGGGGTCACAAGTCTTTTACTTCTCTTTTAAATTGTTGCTGGATGACTGAAAGTTACAATGGTACAAATAAAAAATTTACTTAAGTCTATGAACTTGAACTTTAAGCTATTTATCCCTATTTCTTCCCTGAAATATTCCTGAATATTTGAGGTTTCTACAAAAAAAAAAAAAAAAAAAAAAAGATAAATGACAAGTAGAGAAAAGGTTAAATGCACAATAAACTAGCTTGCATAATTTTTCTCAAGGCCTGGGAATAAAAATGTTAAATGCAGCCTATTACATTTATCATATTTTTTCAAAACACAAGTCTTAAAATGTATATAACATTTCATTCTTTAAAGTGGGAATGCAAAAACTAGTAATCAAAACATAAATCAATGAGTGTCTGTATTGTACTAATTCTAAATATTCTAAATCTTTTCTGGGATTTTAATGAAGACCATATCCAATAAATAATATATTTGTGTTTATGTTTTGATTTGTTTTTATGCACTATACCTGGCTCTGCTGCAGTCTTATTCCTGGCTCTGAACTCAGGAATCACTCCTGGTGGGGTCCTGGGTGATGGAATGTGGTATGACAAAACAAACTCAAGTTGACTACGTGTAAGCCTAGCACCTTACCCGCAGTACCATCTCTCTGGGCCTCAAAGCAGTATGCTTTTTTTTTTTGGGGGGGGTGCACACCCGGCGGTGCTCAGGGGCTACTCCTGGCTATCTGCTCAGAAATAGCTCCTGGCAGGCACGGGGGACCATATAGGACACTGGAATTCGAACCAAGCACCTTTAGTCCTGGATCGGCTGCTTGCAAGGCAAACGCCGCTGTGGCATCTCTCCGGGCCCCAAAGCAGTATGCTTTTAATAAAAATTTCTTGAGTCCTCACTGGATAATGGACACTTTTGTTTTGTTTTGTTTTGTTTTGTACTGATGGAATGTTTCATTTTTTTTTCTCCAACGCCCCCCAAATCGATGATGAGAACCTTTAGAAGGACTCTGCCCACTTTTGGAGTATTAGACTTTTACCCCAGTTTACTACTTTTCTTCAGACCAAACCACGCAAACTTAATTAGCTAGGCCTACCTCCCAGTTAGAGGGGGAAAATAGGGAGACACCTAGACCAATCAGATGCAAGACTACTAGGTGGTAGGATAGGTACATAGGGGACCACATATTCTAGCAGCCCTGGGGGTGAAGGAAGTGGATATGGGAGATACGACATAAACAGAGGTGAAGGGAAGACAATATGGTGATGGGACTCCCCCCTGATGTCATGTAAATATTTAACTAAAATATTATTGTCAACATGTAAACCACTATGATCAAAATAAAAAATTATATAAAAAAATATTGAAATAATTTTTAGAGTTGAGGGCCAGAAGGACTGGCTCAAGATATGAAGCTCACCACAGAGTGGTGAGTGCAGTTAGAGAAATAACTATGCTGAGAACTATCATAACAATGTCAGTGAGTGAGGGATGTAGAGGACCTGTCTTGAAAGCAGGCAGGGGGTGGGGGCGGGAAGAGATGGGGGCATTGGTGATGGGAAGGTTGCATGAGTGAAGGGGTGTGTTCTTATTATGACTGAAATCCAACTACAATTATGTTTGTAATCACTGTGTTTAAATAAAGAAATTTTTTAACAAAATGGAAAAAAATTTTAAAAAAGAAAAAAAAAATTTCTTGCTCTCTACATGCCCATGGGGCTGTGGATAGGAGTGTAGGCCACAAACATCAGTGCTCAGCAATTATTCCTGCGTCTGTGTTCAGAAATCACTCTGATAAGCTAAGGAACCATATTGGATACAGACACTGAATCTAGGTCAATTATGTGCACAAGTGTCCTACTTGTTGTTCTATCATTCTGGGACCCTCTACTTTGAACCAATGGAGTATGAATCTAATGCTGCATTTTTTCTTCTGTAAAATTTTATCATAATGGTCTAACTTTTATAAATCTGTGTTTAGCATTTCCCTAGTATTATAAATAATAATATATCTTAATAAATATACAATAATATAATGATATTATAATATAATATATAATAAATATTATTAATAAACAACAATATTCGCCTAATAATCTTTAATACATTCATTGTATATAATTAATGTAATAAGATCATTTAATTATGCCTCTTGCATTCTCATAACTGCAGAGAGTTGTATATACAAGCCTAGAACCTCCAAATCTGAATAATATACAACAGCAGATAGTAAATGGCAGATGTAGTCCATTGCTACAAGCTTATGTTTCTCACACTTATTTGGAAATACTGGTTATCAGTTATGCAAAGATGTAATCAATTGTCTAGTCAAACTGCCTACTTTTAAGCGAACTAGACCTCACTGGAATAAACTGAATTGTGATTACTAGTTAATTCACATTTACTCAAAAATATTCATGATTGGGGCCAGAGCAGTGGCGCAAATGGTAGGGCTTTTGCCTTGACCTTGCTAACCTAGGACAGATGGTGGTTAGATCCCCTGAAGTTCCATATGGTCCCCCAAGCGATTTCTGAGTCCATAGCCAGGAGTGGCCCCTGAGCGTCACCGGCTGTGGCCCAAAAACAAAAACCAAAAAAAATTTATGATTGAGGAGGCAAAAATAAACTCAATCGTTTATATAATATTCCAAATTAAAGATACTATGCAGAAGTTAAAATATTAAATCTTTGCGGACTCCAACTTGGCTTTTCTGGAAGTTACAAAACAGCACAGACTATTCTGCCGCTAATCTTAAAACCAGCAAGCTGAGTTGTTTTTATCTCATAGGCTTAATCAAGTGAAATTAATAAGTTGATATGACTATTTGCCTGAAGAAACAAATTCACAAGTAGATTGGAAAATCATTCACAATGCCACCCCAGAAGAATTTATTATCTATACAAGTATATCAACATAATGCTACATTATCACACGCACATACACACAAAAATAACCCTTCTTCATAATGAATATAAAACCAAATGTAAAGAAAATATTTTTAAAAAATGGATTTTCTATTCTCCCCAGTAATTACTTCTATGTTTCTTTAACTAAAGGACAAGTTGGAATTAGGCTAGATTTGGTCTATGTTGCTGACATTATTATGACAGTGAGTAAACTGGACTTCAGACATAACTGAGTATTTTAAGAGCAAATATTGTAAATGCCAGATGTATATAAAAATAAATGAGTTTATTTATTTTTGATATTTCAATAACTGTTGTTTTCTAAAATAGAAAATGTGCTAAAATAAAGTCTAACCTTTGAATTTGTTTTGTGACATGAATAATTCAGTTATCCAAGGTTTTTAGAATTTTTTTTTTTTTTTTTTTTGGTTTTGGGCCATATCTGGTGATGCTCAGGGGCCACTCCTGCCTATGCTCTCAGAAATTGCTCCTGGCTTGAGGAACCATATGGGATTCTGGGGATCAAACCATAGTTCGTCCTGGGTCAGCCACGTTCAAGGCAAATGCCCTACTGCTGCACCACTGTTCTGGTCCCAGTTTTTAGGATTTTCTATACCAGAGAAACAAATGATGTGATGTATTTTGTTTTTTAGTTTTTTTAGTTTGTTTGTACTAATTATCAGTTGTAAATACTTCTAATTATACAGGAGACTATGCAAGTAGAGCATTTTTACCTTACGTGCAGCTGACCTGATATGATCATCAGCATCCCATATGGTTCCCTAAGGCCACCTAGAGAGTACTTAGCACAGAACCAAAAATAAGCTCTGAGCACCACTAGTTATGGCTCCAAAGTAAAACCAAAACAAAATAAAGGTAGAAGCAGAAACTTAAGAGATAGTAAGTACTACAGTTGTTGCAGGCAAAATGCTTGCTTTGCACATGCCCAACCTAGGTTCAATCCCCAGAAACCCATATGATCCCATGAGTACCACCAGGAATAATCCCTAAGTACATAGCCAGGAGTAACCCTTGAGCATCCTTGAGCATCCTTGAGTATGATCTAAAACAAACAAACAAAAGACAGAAAAATCACAGAGTATACAAGTTTCTAACATGATACAAAGAAAATAATTTAAACCACTTTAAATAAATCTTTGCAACTATATCTAGAAGATAATCTCTATTTTGATTAGTATAAAAGACTAAGGAATAAAATTATTAAAAGTAAAATAGAATGCATTAAAGCATCATTTTTGGAGCAGAAATATATTCTTAATAAGAATATTGTATAACAAAAGAATATGAGAAAGCCAGGAGGCAGATTAGTGGTTAGGGCACAAACCTGGCATATTCTGAAACGAGGTATGATTCCAAGAACCACATGTTTTCTGGAATATCATTGAACTATGCCTTCAGATTCCCCAACCACTATAAGAAAGGGGTGATACTGGAGGACCCCCAGCACTACCACTGAATTTGCCTCATTTTTCCTGCTATTTCAAGGCCAGGAAAATATTTCACCCTCAGGCCTTTGAGCTGAACCAATGGTGCAGTGACCTAATAATCTTGAAAGAGTCCCAGGCATCCTGAGCCTACTTGGGAGCCCTCTATCGCCAACCAAAATGCAAAGAAGGTACATTTTTAAACAACATATTAATTGATTTTCACAAACTATATAAACAATAAATGGATTGAACATGGACCCGAGAGGTATAATGAAAGTTGATTGTACCCTTTGTGCTATTTTAGTCCATTTGTCTTTCATAAATTATTTCACTTGATCATCTCAAGCAATGTCTCAAATAAATTATCTTCTCATCACTTTACTTATGACACAGACATAATAAGATCCTGAAGAGGTTAAGTCATTAACAAATTATGACTGTTAGCAAGTTCAACATTAGATTTTTCTAATTTCAAAGGGTTTAGACTCCATCTAAGATTATCTAACGTTTTAAAAGACTATGTCTTTTAGAATGCTTAGTTTATTATTAAGGTTCTATTTATGTATACATATGCAACTTGGCTTCCCTCTTTTCCTACAAAATATATTATAGAAGCATTTTTCATTCATCTTATATTTGAGGAACAACTTGTCCAAGTGCCTAACACCTACACAAGGATATAGTATGAAAGAGGGAAAATACACATAAAAGTTCAGTGAATGATTGTTTCAGCAATTATTGGACCTGGCATCATTAAAAAACCAAAAACCTATGTGCCCTATAATAAATGGGTTTACCAATTTCAGTATCCATAATTCAAAAATGGACACTTCTACTTTAAGTAAACTAATACAAAATTTAGGTTATTATCCAACCTGTTTGAATAAAATAAGTTATCTATGATATATAATTAAAACTTTCAAAAACATTCTTTATTACCTCTTTAGAATATCATTTTAGTTGGCAGAGGAAATATCAGGGTTCAAAATGCATCACATAAACCCTAGAGCTAAATTAAAAAATATATAAACTGTTTCTAAATTCACTTCCAATGTTTTGTTCTCAGCTTTAGGAATAAATGAAAAGAACATAAAGGGCTGTCTAGTGTCTCTATGCTAAAACACTTCTGTCATAAATTTCATGCACCCTGAGTAATTTTTCAGCAGAGCAGACCCATATTATGAAAACATCACCATCAGTTCACTCCTTTGTTTTAGACATTCATGTTTCCATGTTATGCTTTCATTCAATGGACAAAGCCACATCTGTGTCGTTCACACTACAAATCTGATAAAACACTCAAGG
This sequence comes from Suncus etruscus, assembly GCF_024139225.1. NCBI lineage: Eukaryota > Metazoa > Chordata > Mammalia > Eulipotyphla > Soricidae > Suncus > Suncus etruscus. Next base: position 145,232,865 of record NC_064852.1, on the reverse strand, counting down.
GATCCTCCGAGTAGAATTGGTTAACATTCAAAAATGTAGTAAATTAAAAACTGCTTATTTTTTCTTCTTTGTCTACAAGCTTACTCCAGAGCACAAAGAAATCCCAGATCCTTTTGTTTTGTGGAAGAGAAAATGAAAAGAAGGGTTAAGGTTATGGTGACCTCAAGGGTTGGAAGTTTAAGCAAGAACTGTCTGTACTAAAAAGTATTGTTAGATTTTTATCTGACTGTTTTGAATATTGTTAGTAGAATAAAAAATAGTAGTATTTCATAAAATAAATTAAGCCAATAAATTATAAATCAAACACCTGCCTGTGCATGAGTGAGCAAGCTACTGAACAAATGTTCAATTTAATTCTTGCAAGTTTGTTAACAGGGTTTACCTACAATTAATTTAAAGTCTTATTTGAAAGATAATGGCATTCTAAAAAAATATTTCTGTAACATACACACACAAATATGCAGAGAACACTATGTCCTAGTCAACTTGCTGTCTGATTAACAAATATAGTGGAAGGAAGAAAAACATTCAAATAAATTATAGATTTCTGTCATCATGCAAGGCTATTTCAGTTTTCTCATTTAGATGTAAAGTCCACTTAAGACCTACTAGACAAAACTCTCCCACAAGAAAGAACTATGTAGCTAGAGCTCAATGTGTAATTTATCTTAAAAACAGTTAACAAAACTAAGCAGTTTATTCTTGATTTTTATCCAAACTTTTAATAATAAGAATTATGAATATTTATAAGACTATATACTGTCTTTAGTTGCCTGAATCTGTAATGACAATTGAATCTTGTGCCTTACGTTTAAAATCCACAAACTCACAAAAAAGCAGAATATTTTGTGGAGCTAAATTCATTTGAAAAGATACAAATTGAGATTTTAAAAATTGTTATGGACCATAGAGAGTACAGAAGACAAGTTGAATTCTGGCATCACACATGTGTCACAAATACCATCAGGAGTGACTCCTGAGAACAGACACAAATGTAAATGTGGGTGTGGCCCAAACTCCCCACCATTAAATATAATAAAATAACTTAGATTAACAAAAACAAATACCACATTTCTTGCAAAAATTATATATATATGTGTATATGTGTGTATGTGTTGGTTATATATACCATTTCAGGGTGCGAGGTTCCCAAATTTATGGGCCTAGGCCTACACCACATTTTGAAAGAAAAAGAGTCATCAGTGACCACTTAATTGCACATGAGGCTGCTACTTTCTTGCTGGATCCTTCAGCACCCCTGGAGTTGAAGCTGGTGGGTAGTACTGCCATTCTGGAAAAACGCTTTCACACTTGGAGAAATTTAGGATTACTTTATTTCCTTCTATCTAGGAGCATTTCAATGGGAAAGATTAAGAAATTTTGATTAGCTATATTCGGATGAACCTAAATTACAGTAATGAAAGTACTTCTTTTATTAAACATCATGATCATGGTCAAACCATCTGTTTGTGTTCATGACGTGTTTCTTCTTCTATTAATTATTGTTATTAATTTTTCTGAAATTCAATCCTATTTTATTTTCACTTTTTTAAGACAGGATACTTCTTATAAAGTCCAAGTAAATCACATTGCCTGCATTTATTTTTCACCTAAAATAATGGTACTGCTTACAGTCACTGGGCCAACTTCAGTGATCGCCAAAAAAAAAAATGACAATTCTGAGACCACTGAGTCTATCTCAGACTCAATTCATTGTATCAAAAATAAATTACAACTATGGTGATAATGTTAGTGAGTGAGAGAAGTGGAATGCCTGTCTAGAATACAGGCGGAGGGAGGTGGGGAGAGGGAGATTGGGGACACTGGTGATGGGAATGCTGCAGTGGTGAAAGGGGGTGTTCTTTTTTGTGACTAAAATCAAACTATAATCATGTTTGTAATCAAGATAAAAAATAAAAATAAACAAATCACTGAACAAGATCACAATTTTATGAACTTAATGGTACCAAACCTGTTTTTGAAAATGCAGCCACTTGTAAGTTTTATTCAAATAGAATTCAAGTTTTCGTCAAGGTCTACAATAAAAAGTCAATCAAATCTGAATGCCGAAATATTGTTTATTGATCATTGATTTTTATAAATATATGAATTAACATGTATATATTCAAGTATATCAATGAAATATGGGGCTCTCTGCACACTACAGCTTATAAAATGTATTAGATATCCTATTTATTAAATAATCCAACTGCTATGCTATTTATACTCACGTCTTTATTTTAGGTCCCTCCTGAATTAAAGGGAAGACTTATTTCTGATGTTTTGGCGAACCTTATGGATATTCTACTAAATAGGATGGACAATTGAATGCTTGAATGCTAGTGCCCAAGGATAGGGTCCTGCTCTGGTAGTTCAAGGCCAAGTAACTGGAAGTTTTGGGGTTCCTCAGAGCCTCCTCTGAGTGATGCTCAGAGGGGTCATGTAATATTAGGTTTCAAACTGAGGTCGAATACATACACTTTGAACCAGTAATATCTCCCTCACATATGATACAATTATATATATATATGTATATATGTATATATTGTAACAATGAACAGGGACAGTACGTTTCAATTCAATAGGTAAACTATTCTAAGAACACTTGTGTGATCTAAGTTTTATTTATTAGGTATACAATAAATAACTATAGGAGTGGTTTGCCTGCAACTATAAATCTTCAAAGTAACAGGTGATACAAGCTAAATCTAGCTGCATTTTCTTGACGATTAAGAAAACAATAAGAATTTAACTGCTTAAATGCAAAATGTGCAGTTCTAGATATTAAAAAAAAAGACAATGGCAATAACAATTGTTGGTACAGAAAGGGAGATAGAAGAGAAATAATCGCTGATGACCAAAACTGAGGTTGGTTCTATTAGGACTTTCCAAGATCTCCAAAGCAGTTCAGGATGTATCAATGAGATTTAAACATCACATGGAAAGAGTTAGCCTGGATAAGTCCTTATGTTAGATCTCACTAAGATTATTGTCCGCAGGAAGTCAAGATTGAAAACATAGGCCTGAAGAGGATGTGGCCTGTAAAATTACCCTACACGTTGCATCTCCAAGCCCAGGTGAATGAGTCTAAAGCAGGGTCACACATGAAATAATCCAGATCAAACTGAGAATGAAACACGTGTAGTCTGGCAGTCCTTTACCTCGTTTCTCCATCCCATTGCCTGCCAGAACTGCCATTTTTATTGAGCACAGAGACCACCTCCAGGAGGGGCAGTAAGTAAATAGCTCAGGCTCTTCTGAGCCTGTCCCACCAAAGTTAACATGTAACACAATCTTTGTTCTGGGTGAAACAAAGTTGTAAACAAACAGATGCAAAGAAACCAAGGATGATCTTTGTTTTAGGTAAAATAAACATAACAGTGGTCTATTGAATTTCTTAAAACTTTATTTGAGAAAGGAGAATAAATGATTAGAAGAAAAAGCTAGAGCATGGAAAATTCTAAAGTAGGTAATCCAGGACAAATGGAAATCTATCTCATTTTATATTGATAAGGGAAGTTGGGTGAGAACTGTGCATTGAGTTTGAAACATGCCAGAAAGAAAGAACAGGGTTATGGGAAGGAGGATATATGAGAGGACTTTCTTCTGCATACCTTAGGTACATATCCTGGGCTCATTCTGAGAAAAACAATTTTTTGGACCATTGTCGATCTTCTAATGTCATTATCTCTGTTTCCCTCTTATCCATACATGTATAAATCTGGTCAAGTCACAAGCACAAAGTTTCAGTCATGGTGTTAGGATGAAAATCATACACATTCACACATGCTAAGAGAAATCAGAGGGAACTTTTCGAGCTAAGTAGCTGAACGTGTAAAACAGTTACATTTGACTGCTGTTATATGAGCCTTATCCTATAAAAGATCACCGAGAGTTTCAACAGATTAGAGAATATGTGAATCTTTAATTCAGTGGTGGCTCATTTAGCAGTACAGAGTTTATATTATAATACAGAAACAATGTGATGCCAAAAATATCCCTTGCTATTATTGTTCAACTATATATGGAATAGAATTCCAATAAAAAGAATGTTTGATTTTAGAGTATGCAATGAATAACATACAGAAAACAACTAATATTAAATAACCACCTCTCCCCAAACATGGCAGATGTAAAGATAAAAGCAATGTCATCATGATATCTTTTTCCATGTGGGTTAACATTAGTTTGTATGGCTAGTATATGTTATAAAGGTACACTTCCATATATCTTCAAAAATATATGCTGTCATAACATGTCAATCCCCAAATTCCAGTAACCTCTACATCAATTCTTTGAATTATCTTCCCTTTTCACCACCCCCTCCAACTTTGACGAACTCAATTCTGTGGTTATTAAAGTTATCCAAGTACATGGATTTGTTTTCATTTGGATTTCTCTATTCCTTTTCTTTTTTTTTTTTCTCTACACCCCACTTATGACTCAAGTCATCAGTTATTTGCCTTTTCTAACTGACTTACCACTTTTAATAGAAACCAATGTCTGCAATATTTCTTTTTTGGTTTGGGGGCCACATCCGGCAGTACTGAGGGGTTATTTCTGGTTTCCACTCAGAAATAGCTCCTGGCAGACTCACAGACCGTTTGAGATACTGGGAATCGAAACCTGGTCGGTCCTGGATTGGTCGCAGGTGAGCAGCTTGAAAGGCAAAAGCTCTACTGCTGTGCTATCACTCCAGCCCCACAAATTTCTTTTTTATTAAAAATGTGCACAGATATATTTTGAATAATCCTAAAGAAAGAGAAATTTCAACTCTATTATGTACAGTGAATGCTATTATAACTAAATGTTTAGGGTTTGTGGAAGTCTTTTTTTTTTTTCCTGAGGGTTATAAATGGCAGAACTTGGGACTCAGTTTTAGTATTTCTGGGTAGAACATATGCAGTTCCAATGATCAAAATAAAGTTTGTTTCATTCAAGGCAAGGTCCTAAACCTCTGCACAATTTTCTTCTGATCAAAATAAATGGTCTTTTAGGAAATAAAAAAAAAAGAATTCTTAAGAAAAATGACCTCCTTTCCTTTTTTTTTTTTTTTTTTTTTGGTTTTTGGGCCACACCTGGCGGTGCTCAGTGGTTACTCCTGGCTGTCTGCTCAGAAATGGCTCCTGGCAGGCACGGGGGACCATATGGGACACCGGGATTCGAACCAACCACCTTTGGTCCTGGATCAGCTGCTTGCAAGGCAAATGCCGCTGTGCTATCTCTCCGGGCCCTCCTTTCCTGTTTTAACTCATATTTCTAAAGTATAAATTGTTAACAATTTATGCCATGTCTTCTACACTATTAATTGTAAATAAATAAACTTAAATAGAACATCAAACATAAATAAGCAGAAAAAAAAAACTTAAAAATTGTGATTAAATGAAATGGTTGCTTTAATAGCTGCATAAGAATTTTTCACAAAGGACAGGAGTGACAGTACAGTGGTAGGATGTTTGCCTTGCACGTGGCTGACCCCGAATGGTCCTAAGTTTGATCCCTGGCATTCCAAATGGTCCCCTGAGTCTGGAGTGCATAGCCAGGAGTAATCCCTGAGCGCATAACCAGGAGTAATCCTTGAGCGTCACAGGGTGTGGCCCAAAATAAAAAAAAATTTTTTCTCTTAGTAACATTTTCAAAACTTTATAGTCTAAAGATTAAGAAATTGTAAAGGGGGCCAGAGAGATAGCATGGAGGTAAGGGCGTTTGCCTTGCATGCAGGACAGTGGTTCAAATCCCGGCATCCCATATGGTCCCCCGAGCCTGTTAGGGGCGATTTTGGAGCATAGAGCCAGGAGTACCCCCTAAGTGCTGCCGAAGAAGAAGAAGAAGAAGGAGGAGGAGGAGGAGGAGGAGGAGGAGGAAGAAGAAGAAGAAGAAGAAGAAGAAGAAGAAGAAGAAGAAGAAGAAGAAGAAGAAGAAGAAGAAGAAGAAGAAGAAGAAGAAGAAGAAGAAGAAATTGTAAAGTATACATAAAATACATATTACTTTATAAATTTTAGAAAGTAAATTATAATAAGTGTATTTTTTAAAAATATATTGACAATGTATCCCAAGAATCTGGGAGTTGGCATTCACTTGGGACTAACTTTAGCTGTAATTATATTGTGTAAAATTCAATTCTTAGTGGATATAAAGGTGAATTCTGAAGCCAATCAATCTGTGTTCTGTTCCTTGCTCTGCCACATAATAATACCGGGAACAAAAAAAATTATTGGAAATGAAAAATTATTAAAGTCCATTATAACATTAAAATATTGATGACTTTTGTCTTCTTTATTGGCTATCATTTAAAATATCATTTTATATCATTTAAAATTCTTAAACAGAAAACACTTACTTCATTATTAAAATATTTATATTATATATCCCTACTATGTTAGTAATACTGACATAAGGGCTTTATTATGACTATAGAAACTTATAGAAAGAAACCATATAGTGTAAATGATTATGACTTCAGTTTCTAGGATGAAACTGGCACTTTAGGCTTGTGATTTTAAATTCTCTTAAGTTTCAGTGTCCTTTTACCATTTCTTTGAACTGGGAAAAGTAGTTTGATTCTCTTAACTTCATTACGAGCATTAACTGAATGAATAAAGATAAATCCTACAGATAAAAATTATAATATAGTAAAACATTCAATAAGCACTAGTATTGTCAATAGCAGAGTCAAAACAAAATCCCAAAAATTTTAGAAAATCAAACTTGTAATTCCTAACTTTTAATTTGTTCAACATATATTACTTTTTCAGTCTTTGTTATTAGGTGCTTAATGAATCCTGTTTTATTGAGTCACAACTTATGAAGAAGGCATTATTTTCAGTTGTAGATGCAGAAATTTTAGCTCACAGGGTTAAAGCATAACCACAGACACATTCCTACATTATGAAATAACACCTCATATATGACGAACAATATGCATTGTCAAAGATCTTGAAGTCTGGGGACTTGAGCAATTTGATAGCATAGTAGTAGGGTGGTTGCCTTACTTGTATTTAAACTGGACTCAATCCCCCAGCAAACCATATAGTTTCCCTGAGCACAATGAACTATGGCCACACATCAAAAATAATTTCATGGGCCGAAAAGATAGCACAGTGGTAGGGCATTTGCCTTGTCCACAGCCAATCCAGGATGGATGATTGTTCGAATCCCATCATCCCATATGGTTCCCATGCCTGCCAAGAGCGATTTCTGAGCATATAGCCAGGAGTAACCCCTGAGTGTCGCCAGGTGTGACCCAAAAACCAAATAAAAAAATTCAATGTCTATTTTTGAAGATGGTCTATCTATTCAGTGATTTCTAATTTTATCTTATTTATACTCTATCATAATGAATCTAAAGGGTTTCTTCGTACCCATGAGAAAAGCACTGGTCTTCACCTAGTTTGTGGTGGCTAATTCTCTAGGTATTATGGTCATTAGAGAAAATAAGAATTCCATAACAGTGAGTCATAAGAATGTAAAATAAATGTATTTCTTAAGAGGATGCAAATTTCCCAGGGAGCATATTTTATTTCTAGGCATAAATATGTGTTTGCTTAAATTGCCACATGTTCCATGTTACAAGACCATTATTCTTGCTCAGCAAACAGAATTTCTATGATTTTATAGAACCATATTTTTAACTTGAATACTTTATCAAAAACATGCATGTCTTTCAAAGCATGCATATTCATAATATTAACCAGAAATATCTCTTTAATGTACCAAGTCATAAAATGCATCATTAGACATATTCTACCTGGTAAATAAATCCTGAAGAGCACTCTCCATTTAATATTACAAGACTCACTTGCCTATAAGTATGTAATAATACAGTTGAAGATACAAGTTTGAAAACAGCTATTTTAAAAAATGGAATTCAAATAATTTCAGAGATCAAACAGATTTCAAATGCATCTATAATTCCTTTATGTTAACTATGCTTACCACACAACTAGAATAGTGACATATATCTTGCCTGATAGTATGAATCATATTTTAAGTGGTTGTAAAGTTCTACATGTGGCTTGTTTCTTAGCCTTAAAAAATAATTATACTCAGAGCCCTAACACTTTTTGTACTATGTGATTCATAAATAATATAGCTGTACAAAGGAATGTATCTAAGAGTGGGGGCTTCTGACACCCTCTGAATTAATAAAATTCAAAGCAAGTTAGGATCTTCTTTCCATTCCTCATTTGAAAAAGAAAATAGAGTAAATCATGGCACAAAGAAGACAGGAATATTTGCAAACTAAAGTTTCCCAGAGTAAAGTGCTTCTTACCTGAGAAAGGCACTCATAAAAGACTCAGGTCTAAAATATCAGTTTTATATTAAAGACAATTTTTAAATTTTGTGTTATTATATTGTTCATTAAAAATGTAGTGGAATGTTTCACTGGTAAAGGGGGTGTTCTGTTTATGACTGAAACTCAACTACATGCTTGTAATCATGGTGCTTAAATAAAGATTTTATATATATACATATATATATATATATATATATATATATGTTACCTTACTCTACCTACTTCCAATGGGCAACCTCTACTTAATATATTACTATATAATTTTAGGCTAATATAATTACTGCATCAATCATATTCCTTACTATCTCAGCTTTGAGTCATTCACCCTTTCTGTATAATGAAACTCCAGAATTCAAAATTATTTTTCAACATCATTACTATTTCTAATGGATAACTTAAAATTTGACAGTAAAGTTCTATCATCTTAGTGCAACTTTCTGCCTTCCTCACCAAACACATTACCTAGAGTTCCAGGACCCATTTCTTGCCAATTTCATAATGTATTGCTGTAGGAGCTAGAGAGATAGCACAGAGGGCAGAGTGTTGGCTGTGCAGGCAGCTGACATATATTCAATCCCAGACAAACATGTGGTCCCTGGAACACTGGAGTGATCTGTGTATCATCAGTAAAGCACTGATCATGAGATCCAAAAAATAAAACAAAAATTTCATCTCCCTCATTCATTCATCACTCATTTATTCCACTTATTTAATATTTGACAGAGGATAAAATAGAAGTGATTCAGGGATTTTGCAACAGCAAAGAATGCACAAAATTAAGGAATAAGAATCAATTCCGATGCTATCTAAAATGTTAAAAATTACTAGGATAAAACCCTGGAGCAAATTGTAAGACATAAAACTAGAAAGAAGAGCAGGGACCCACTTAAGATACATAGTTTAAATCTCAGATCTGAGGATACTTTGATTAATCAAATTTTGACTTTTGGAAAAGCGGAAATGATAGAGATTTACATGAAATGATACTGACTGGATTGTCTTGATAGTTCTGCCCCTTACTGCTTATAAAAATTAGAATGTGATATTCTCATTTAAAATTTGTGAAATCATCTTTACAGAAATAAGACCGTTTATATATTAACTTCATTTTAAAATTTGAGATCAAGTATACAATGTGACATAGTAACAAATAAATCATTTTGTACAATATTTCCAATGTTGCTACTTTAATAGTTATAATGAATGTTTCGATGAATAGTGTTTTTTATTTCTTTTGAATTATTTCCTCGGGACTCATTCCCAGAAATATGGTTACTGAGACAAGGCAAGTAAAGAAAAGAAGTTATATTATTTACATTTACTGCTATTAAGCTATTATTTGTCGATCCATGTGTAATGTAATAAACAAAGCACCTCATATATTTTGGTGGATGCCTCCAAAAAAGTGTTGAAGTTCCCAGGAACCATTCTGGAATGGTGCTCAGAGGGCCTCCAGGATTGTATCCACTATATTCAGGTGAAAATGTAGACCAAGGGAATTGAAAATGAATTTACTATCTCCCTAACCCGCACCTCATATATTTAAAGAATGTTACTATACCTGTTTTAAATCCAGATTTAATATCTATCAATTAAGAATATGGGGGTTCGGGGGGGGGAGAGAGTGGATCTGGGATGCATTTATTGTAGAAATTCCAAACGGCTAGAATAGAACAGATGTTACTAACTCATTTCACATTTGGAAGACCACCAGTCATCCATGCCCAATAATAGTTTTCAGAACATCTGGATTTAAACTTATTCTATAAAAATGACAGACTAACTAGAATACAGTTATATAGTAGCTTCATGCCTTGATACTCAGGAACATAAATTAACTGAGACCTTTATAATTTTCAAATGATCATAAAATTATATTTACTGTAAGAATTAAGAGCACATAAGTTCTATAGTATATCATGTTAGTATTATGAATTTCTGGTTCAAGGATTTTTAAATATACTACTTTGAAAGTAGAACAATCCATACCTATGATTATATGACCTAAAGGTAGACTAAGACATATATAAGTTTAAAGTCCATTAATTAACACCTGCTATATCAAGTTTATTTGAAATTAATTTTTTCAACATTTAAGAATGGTAAAGATCTTGTTTTGTTTTGTTTTGTTTTGGGGCCACACCCGGTGATGCTCAGGGGTTACTCCTGGGGCCGGACCAGTGGTGCTAGAGGTAAGGTGTCTGCCTTGCCTACACTAGCCTAGGAGAGACCACCATTCGATCCCCCCAGCGGCCCATATGGTCCCCAAAGCTAGGAGCAATTTCTGAGTGCATAGCCAGGAGTAGCCCCTGAACATCACCAGACGTGGCCCAAGAACAAAAATAAAAAAACAGAAGTCACTACAGGTTTAGGGACCATATGGGATGCCAAGCAATCAAACCAAGGTTCACCCTAGGTTAGCCACATGCAAGGCAAATGCCCTACCACTTGTGCCATCCTCTGGTACCAGTAAAAGTCTTTTTTTTTTTTTTTTTTTTTGGTTTGTAGGCCACAACTTTAAAAACCAACACATCTATCCATGCCATGAGCCTTGGTGAAATGTTAGAATTTGGAAGACAGAGCTCATGCCTAAAATGTTAGTCTTCATTAATTATGATATGCTAAATATACCTCAGAAAGTCCAGCATGTATGCTTCATAAATGGTTCTAGTCACTACTGTTCTGTTCATTTGTACTCCAAATTTAGCAGCTTGTAATAACCACTTTATTTAGTTCCCTAGATTCAGGTCAAGATTTCAAATAGATACAGTGTAGATGTACAGATTCTGCTCCATGGTTTTCTATGATTAACCCTACATCTGGAGGCAATGAAATAAGTGAAGGTTAAAATCTCTTAAGGGTCACTCAACTATATTTCTAGAATTTGGCCTAGTGTCTCTAGATGAGGATTTACTAAGTTCATTGGACATCTCTCATGTGACTCGACATTCTGACACTTTGGAGACCTCCTGTAAATAGAGATCAATATGGCAGCTGAGGGCTACAAGCATTGTTATTACAATAGGAAAGATAGAAAAACTAAACTGCCTTTTATGACCCAATCAAAAATGAGAAGATGGTGGCATGTATGACATAAATCCACTTATCAAGTGATATTATAGACAAACAAAATACAATTTTAACAAAAACTGTTTTATACAATGCTCTATATGATTATTCCAAAGATGGTAATCTTTAAAAATTGAAGTCAATAATTGCCTCTAATCTTTGTGTACCTATACATTTTAATTCTTGCTAATGTTTTACTTGCCATTTATTTGTAGTTTTTGTATCAAACAAGGTAGGAATACTTTTTTCACTCAAATATTTTTTTTTCACTCAAATATTTTGATATGTAGACAGGCAAGTAGAGCTACTACATCTTCTGGTAGAAATTCACCATTTCAACTTAAAGTGCTATTGAATCTTAAATGTTTTTTAGCCACCAGGGGTGGTTCCTGAATCCATTAACTGCATTTACCAATTTTAAATGTCTATGATATTTTTAAGCCATACTTCAAAATTAGATTCAATAGAAGATATTTAAAAATTTAGGAGAGTATATAGAAAAATTATGTATAACTCATTTTCATCTTGCAATTTACCTTTGGAAATTTCACAGGTTTTAATCTGTCTCACCATTTAAGGTATAACAAATGCATGCTGGAATTCTAGTATATTTCTACCTTAACTCGTCATCTCTACTCTTTATTCCATGAAGACTGAAGAGAGAGATATAATAGCATCCTGGAGTCTCTCTATCCCCATGCCATCGATAACCTCCATGAAGGTAACAACCATTAATGTTTAGGCATTTGAGTGGTTAGGTATCTGAGATCAGGGAAAAAGAAAGGGAAAGCCAGCCAACACAACTGCCTGCAAGTAGCAATGATCTTGGCCTTGGACCAAAATACCACAAATATTTTAATTAATGGGGACAGTGATAAATAAAATAAGAAGTGAGATAAGAGGCCATTGCTTGAGAAAACAAGGTTTTTCTTCTCATTTTTACAACTCTCTGAATGACCCTTAAAAAAAAAGTGCATGCAAATAATATTTTAAGTTTCAGGATGTGCCTTTGCTTTTTCAAGCAGGACAGAAATATCCAAGAGGGAGGTCATTCATTGAACGGAAGATACTTAGAAAAGGCACTTCACCCCATGTAAAGCAATTGTAAGCTTTTCTATGTGCTTTCAAAGGTTTTAGATAAATAGTCAGACTCAATAAAGCTCTATCACTTTAAGAGATGGTGCATCTAAGGAGATAGGCAGGAAGGAGTACAGATTATTCCTCTGTCTGTTAACAGACCTGTGGGAGGGCATAGAGAATCAGGCTATTGTACTTCAATCAGCAGCATAATCTTGGTGTCACAGTCAATTTAACTACCCAGCTTTAGAGTTGAGAAGGCTACACAGGCCTGTTTGCAGCAGAACTTGAGAAAAGAATTACCTATTTAGGAGAAATGAATTAAGAATTAAGGGATAAGATGCAAAGACTACTACAAAAAGGGATTTATTTTTCCTTTTTAATAGACTAAAGTTTAAAGATTGACAAGAGGAGTGAGTCATGGTAAAATCTGCTCTAGCAAATCAGAAGTCCATAGTTGGTTAAAGGATTCATTGATACTGCAGACTGACCCCACCTCTCAGTTTCTCTGTCTCCATCAGCTTTCTCGTTTGCAATGTGGGGACATTATGCTAACTACTTACAATGAATTTTCAAAGTTTTCAGTTAATTATTATGAGTGAATTTTTTCCCAAGGGCTCAAAAGTTGAATCAAGTTTTCAACAATCACTACCCCACAAGAATTAAATAATATTGAATGAACATTTAGCACAAGACAGAAGTTAAGCAAAGTAATGCATGTGAATTATGCTCACTTTTAACAAATGGAGTGTTATTATACTGATTTTTACCAGTAATGAAAGTGAGTCCTTGAAAATTTAAGGATCTGGTCCATGGTCACATAGCAAGTAAGTTATACTGTCAAAATTCAAACCCACTCACTCTGGCTCTGAATAAAACATACTTCATGATAGAGTGGTATTGACTTTACATAGAAAATAGTAGCCACGAGCAATACATTAGTTTTAGTGTGTGTCTTTGCCAATAATAGCAGCAATAGAGGACTTATTTCTACTAAATGCACCTAGTAAATCACCTTCCATGTACGAAGTAAAATGAGTAAATGGCTGCCTTCCTTTCCTTAGCAGCAGGTGCCTAGTTCCGTGCCTGAATTCTAAAATTCCATGAGACAACTTAGCCATATCTCTCAGAAAAGTCTTTCTTACACTACTATTATTTCATGGCTTTGCACTGTATTCACGGGCCCTGAGATATGGGATAGTCAGAGGTCTCCTCTGTTCATTCATTTATTTTGCTGCTCCCTCTCTTCCACACTCCCACTCTTTTGACTGCTCTATGGAGGATGATCACAGAAGGCCTTATAGAAAAGACCACAGAAGAGGAGTAAAAGGAGTCAGGCAACGGAGAGTTTTATGGAACCTTTTGTCTTGTCAGATCTCAGAACCATTTTATCACTTCTGCTCTCCTGATTCTGAGACTTGAAAGTCTCAGAAGGCTCCAAAATGCAGGAAGGGGAAACTTGCATTTGAGATAAAATGAGTCTTTAGAAAGAAGAAAATACTTTTTTAAATTTCTAAACTAAGATATTTAATAAATAAATACAGAATAGTTCTTATTTTAGAGCTCTTATTTTATCAGAATGTCAAACAACTGTATTATTCAACTGCTGAATAAAGGAAAAAGACTCCCCAGTTCTAAGGGAATGTTACATCTAGAAATGTGTGGCTTGGGTATGTCTGGCTAATTGAATAAATTATATGAGTGAATTTACATGAAATTACATGAATTTTACTAGTTTTGACTAAATTAACCTTCAAAGTATGAAAAAATGGCTTTTTAAAAATACTAAAATGTCAGCACATATGAACAAGAAAATGACAGTTCTAGATTCCTATTATCTTTAATAAGTGTCAATAGTGGGAATGAAACCAAAGAGTAGATCAATAGGCCTAACTGAAAATCAATCAGAGAATTTTGAAGTACTAACTTACCTATTTAATATTCAGATTTTTGTACCATCCTTAACAATGAATTCTGCTCAAAGTAACTAGGATAGGTACTTAGGTAATTCTTGCTGGGAAACATTAACTTGCACCTGGATAACTTATAAAACAAGGAAGTTACTTACTTTGCCACTGATTACCCAAGAATTGTGTTAGCTTATTTGTATCTTACACATTAATATTCTTAAACTGTTATGTATAGAGCAGATTCAACAATATTACACCAATTCTCCAACAAATCTCAAACTATCAAACATCCTACTTCTTCCTACCTGCCAAGACATTGGTTTTGGCAGTTTTATTTACCTAATATGTCATTATTTGAATGCTTTATTCAAGTCATTTTGAAATTGCATTTCTTGAAACATACAGCGTCCCTTGAGGGATTTTCCCTAGAGAGTTAGTTGCCAAGGAAAAGGCCACAAGTCGACATCACTACAATGCTCCTCTAGCCCCGTCATTTGCTGCTAAATTGTGTATTAAGCATCTGCTTAATAGGATTTCACTACTGAGAAATATTTCAAATTCATCCATGATTCTATCTAAAAAATTAAACATTTACTTCAATATAAGATTAAAGTAATTGATTTATTCAATAACCTGGGGAACCTTCAAAGCAGTGCTTAAGAAGGAGGTCCTACCACTAGATAATTCTGACCAATCAATCCAGCATTTTAATACAAGAGTTCAAAATATGATGTTGCCTAAGACTTGCCTTCCAATTCTTTCAGACTCAACCAGGGTCAGTTGCATGGAATGTATGAACATTAGCTCTTGAAATATCTTTCAGAAATATTTATTGATTCTCTAGTCATAAATATTAAAAGTACTTATTATTAAATTACTATTAAATTATATGTATTATTATATTAGTGTTACTTTTATTTTGCTGGTTTTTTTTTTTTTTTACTACACCGGTGACTTTCAGGGGTTACTCCTGGCTAAGCACTCAGAAATAGCTCCTGGCTTGGGGGACCATATAGGAGGCCAGGGGGATCGAACCTCAGTCCATCCTAGACTAGCAAGGCCTTACCACTCTGCACCACCACTCCAGGCCCTAGTGTTATTATTGATAAAAACTTAAGGAAAATAGGAAATTTTTAAAAAATGAGGATTTAATTCTTCTCTCTCTCTCTCTCTCTCTCTCTCTCTCTCTCTCTCTCTCTCTCTTTGGTTTTTGGGTCACACCCAGCAGTGCTCAGGGGTTACTACTGGCTCTTCGCTCAGAAATCACTCCAAGCAGGCTCGGGGGACCATATGGGATGCCTGGATTTGAACCACCATCCTTCTGCATGCAAGGCAAAAATGCCCTACCTCCATGCTATCTCTCCTGCTCCAAGTCTTATCTCTTATATCTGAACAGATCTTCTGGGAACAAGAAATCTATACTCAGGGATCAATCCTGGCAGTGCTCAAAGGACCATATGTAGTATCAGAGATAGAATCTGGGTTAACTGCATGCAAAGCAAATGTCCTACCTGAAGTACTATCTCTCTAGTTCCTGGGTCCATCAAATTTTTAGATGCTATAAATACATAATCTTTAGATGATAGATATCCATTGGAAGCAGGGTGGCTAAGATATCCCCTACACCAGAGGGCCCAAATTTTATGTATTCTCATCCTTTTACATTGAATCAGTGACTGAAACTTGCAAATGGGGCCCTTTGACTTCTTGAGTAACATTTGGGAGAAAAAAAATGATGAAGTCCTAGGAATAGCTTTATTGATATGTACATGTTATATATGTAGTGTAATGTATGTGTTATATATGTATTGATATATTATATATGTATTGATATGTATATATACATATAATATATTTATTGAATTAGACTAACTTTATTTAAATATATATAGAATTAAAGTAGCTTTATATATACATATATACATCTATATTAGTCTATATACATAAATATAAATATTTATATGTATTTAGAAGTGAAGTGTAGTTTTGGGGTTTTAAAATATACAATTGCTTCCTGGAAATAAAACCACTCTAATGATCTTTAGAGTACAGAATTTCAAACTGAATCATCAGCAGTAATAAATAAAACATAGACCTTCTATAAAGACTATATCTTCCCAATGAGTAAAGCTGTCATCCATTTTTCTGCAGAAATTTATAGTGAGCTAGTCTACCTGTTGCAGTGATTTTTGTGATTTCTATGCATACATTATTCATAATTCAATAAAATTTTACTAAGATTTTAGCTATTTAGTTACTTCAGGTAGAGCTTGATACTTAGGCTAATTTGTACGTTCAACCAAATTTAGGAAATGCCTTCTTCTGTAGCTTAGTCTTACCTGACTTATATTATCATGTAGTACAATAAAAATAAATAATAATATTTTACTCCATAGCCTCCACAATTTACTGACCAAAGACAAGATCTTCATATGCAAAAATACATCATGGGAAAAATTATCAGCTACCAGTACGTAGCTTATACCAGTTTTCCTCACATTCTTTGTTGAATAGCATGTTTTTATCGATTTGAAAAAATAAACTCACTAGACAACTAAGACCAAACAAGCCTAAAAATCTTTTAATTTAATGTTTCTATATAAGAATTAGTAGACAAATTCCCAGGTACACAACTTTGAAATATATATTAAAAAAGGTAATCCAGAGTGCTCATTCCACAGAAATTTCTTTGATAAGGGAGGGGACCTCTTTTGTACACTTTGTAAAGAGATTTAAACACTGAGAGGCCACCTCTTTCTCTCTCTCTCTCAAACACACAGCATAAAGCTAGAAGCAAAGGGAGTTTGAAATTTCTCAACTTCACAGAAAAAGATAATCTTGTCATGGAACAAAGGCAAGAATGACTCAGAATGTAATTAGAGTTGTATATCTAAGCAAATGACACAGCATAGCTGTGGCATTAAAAAGAAAAAACATAAAAGTAAAGAAAGAAAAGAGAACAGGATCAGGAAAAGGTTGCTAATGTTTCTACATAGTGACAAGAACATAACAAAATAAAAACAAAAGATCTTCAATTGGAAAATTAAAACATTTGGGACTAATAAATGGCTATATTTGATAGGTGAGGAACCCACTTGTTGCTCCTCCTACTTCAGCATCCACACACGTGAGAGCCCTGTTAGTGTTGTTATCTAAATGAAATAATCAGAAAAGTTTTCAAAATGTTGATGACCAAATGTGATAGGCTGTCCCCTACTTATGAAAATAAAATATTCTGCTATTTTGTCAACATTATTGCTAATGCCACAATAGGATAAAAGAGTCATATAAAGCAGGAAACCCTGGAACCCAGCTTTTTTGGAATACTCTCAGTGCATACTGGATATGCTATATTTAGGCTCCTTTTCTTCTTTAACATGTATGTATGTTTCTCAGCTCACGTGATGATGGACCAGAGAAAGACAAGACATAAAACTTTCCTGCTTGTACTTCTTTAAAATGTCACCTCACAGCATGTCCAAAATACCAAGCCAGAAAAAATGGCTTAGTCAGGCTCTTTGCCAATTGGCACAGACCTGAAGATTACTTGGCCTCCTGGAGGGCAAATTTTTTTCCCACACAACCCACTTCACAATTTACCTTTCAATGGTCACAATGTAAATACTATATTCTTTTTGTGACATAGAGCAGAGGTCAGTAAACTTTTGTGAAGTTTGGATAAAAGACTGGATATTAAAATGTAAGCTCTGTCTGTGGGCCATTTGGTCTCTTCTGTAACTTCTTAATTCAGACTTTGTTAAGAGACAAGCAATCAGAGGCAATACATAAGCAAATGTCTCTGTTCCTATAAACTTTATTTACAAATCCATCCATATATAAGTGGATGAGTATGATTGCATTCTAATAAAATTTGATTTACTAACATAAGAAGACTGCACGATTTAACACAAGATATATGGTTTATTGGATCTTCATAGTAAGGATTGAAATTCAGGAAATTAAAAATTATAGGGGCCAGAACAATAGCACAGTGGTTAGGGACTTTGCTTTGCACAAAGTAGATTCAAGTTTGATCTCCAGCATCCCATATGCTCTCCCAAACACTGCCAGGAATGTCCCAAAAGTGCAAAACCAGGAGTAACACCTGAAGATCACCAAAACCAAAACAAAACAAAAATACACTATTATGGGGCCAAAGCAATAACACAGCAGGGGCATTTGCCTTGCACATGGCAAACCTGGATTCCATTTTCAGCATCCCATATGGTTCCCTGAGCCTACTAGGAGTAATTTCTGGGCATGAGTCAGGAGTAACGCCTGAGGGCGGCTGGGTGTGGCCCATTAAACAAACAAATTATACTATGACATAGCCAATCACACAATATATGGAAGTCTGTTGATTATTATTTTCATACATGCATTTAATTATTTTCAAAATCTGCCCATTAAATTTAATCCTTTTTACTCATAAAAATTCTTGCCAACACTGTTCTAAATATTAAGCTAGAAATGTAAATCTATTAAAGATAAGTAAAAATAAATATTTTAATGAACAAAACAATATCTTCCTTCCAGAGCACAGAATTCCGGAGAATACACTCTTCAAATAGTAATTATCCTTTTTGTTTTTGTTTTTGTTTTGTTTTGTTTTGGGCTACACAGGTGACACTCAGGGATACTCCTGGCTATGCGCTTAGAAATCGCTCCTGGCTTGGGGAACCATATGGGACCATATGGGATGCCACGGGATCGAACCGTGGTGTTTCCTAGGCTAGCGTGGGCAAGGCAGACACCTTACTCCTTGCGCCACTGCACCAGCCTAGGTTAGCACATGCAAGGCACATGATCTATCTCTTCCACCACCGCTCAGGCCCCATGAATTTATGATCTTTTTTTAAGGGTTTTGGGCACTCAAGGATTACTTCCTGCTGACTCTGCACTCAGAAATTAATGCTGGATGGCTCTGGGAACCATATGCGATGCCTAGGATAGAACCTGTGTTGGTTGCATGCAAGGCAAATGCCCTACCTGCTGTGTTATTGTTCAGGTCCTAGAAATTGTATTCCTTTTCTTTTCTCTCTTTTCTTTTCTTTTCTTCCCTTCCTTCCTTTCTTCCTTCCTTCCTTCCTTTTTCTTTCTTTCTTTCTTTCTTTCTTTCTTTCTTTCTTTCTTTCTTTCTTTCTTTCTTTCTTTCTTTCTTTCTTTCTTTCTTTCTTTCTTTCTTTCTCTTTCTTTCTTTCTTTCTTTCTTTCTTTCTTTCTTTCTTTCTTTCTTTCTTTCTTTCTTTCTTTCTTTCTTTCTTTCTTTCTTTCTTTCTTTCTTTCTTTCTTTCTTTCTTTCTTTCTTTCTTTCTTTCTTTCTTTCTTTCTTTCTTTCTTTCTTTCTTTCTTTCTTTTTTGTTTTTTGGGCCACAGCCGGTGACTCTCAGTGGTTACTCCTGGCTATGAGCTCAGAAATCGCTCCTGGCTTGAGGGACCATATGGGACGCCAAGGGATGGAACTGTGGTCTATCCTAGGCTAGCGTGGGCAAGGCAGATGCCATACTCCTTGAGCCACTGCACCGGCCCCATGAACTTGTATTCTTTTTTGTTTGTTTGTTTGTTTTTGGGTCACTCCCAGCAGCGTTCATTCTTAACAGAATAAAGCATAATAAATGGAGTCTCAAACAATAAATTATATAACATAACATTGTAGCTAATGCCATGAAGAAATAATACAATACAATATAATAGGAAGTTACCTAATTGAGTAGGTAAGGTAGAAGCTAAGGTAATCAGTGAAATGTTTGAGAGAACTTCTCAACCAAGACCTACAAGAAGAAAAATTATTCATGTTATGTTCTGGAGGAAGAATTTTCTGAGCTGAATAAACAGGATTGTAAAGTCATGAGATAAGAAAACCCAGTGTGTTAACAAAATAAGTCGAGTGTCACCTGAGTGAGTGCCTGAAATAACAGAAAGGTAATAAACGTTAAATCTGTGGCAAACAGGGGGAGAGAAACAGGTAAAATAGAATCTTATGGTAAGGAATTAAGATTTTATTCTTTGGTAATGGGGAGCTATTGGTGATTTTAAGGAAAAGAATGGAATATCCTTATTCATTTATTTATTTTAGTTTTGGGGCCACACCTCATGTAACTCAGGAGTTACTCCTGGTTCTGTGCTCAGAAATCACTCCTGTCAGGCTCAGGGAATCATATAGGATGCTGGGGATTAAACCCACGTCTGTCCCAGGTAGGCCATGTGCAAGGCAAAAGCCCTACCGATGTGCTATTACTTTGACGTTTCATACTCATTTTAAATTAGACTTAATCACTGTTAGATCTGTGCCATTTAAAAGAGATTTATTGAAAATGTTTTATCAGGAAAACCTACAATCCGCCAGAGAAAAGGACCTATTTGCCATGGTCTTAAAACTAAGATAAGTCAGTGGAGAGATTTTCAGAAGTTTCTTTCTTCCTATAAAGAAATATGAAAGACTGTTGTACTCCAAACGCAATACTTCTGGGGTGTGAACAGGTTCATAAGTTCCTCTTCAGATCATATAATATAAATCATAAATAATATAAACTATTAATTAAAATTGTAATATAGGAGCATTAACTTATCCATTAGTATTAACCTTAGTATTCATGCTAGGATTAATTGCCTGCCAATCAATAGCATTATTCATTAGCATTATAATAGTAATCTCCTTAGCCCCCAATATAGGACTATTCTATTAAGTTGGTGGGGATTTTTCTACAATTAGATTTTAAAGGTAATTGTTCCTATGCACATTCTTGACAACTACTTTTTATTCAGTATGCATAATAATACATATATACATATTTCTTTGTAATGACAAATATTTAAGAAAATACATTGATCAATTATCTGTTCATTTTACACATTCATAAAACTCCTGCCACATGTGCAAATAAGAGTATCTTCTAATTAGTATTACAAAGTCAACAGCCAAAGTTTATAGATAAGTACTAGTTAGACACACACAAATATACAGTATGTATAAATAAATGCCATTTTTGGGTTCATTAAATGGTTTCATACAAAGGTACAAAATTCTCATCTCAAAAGAAGATTATGTGAATCCAAGAAACTATATTCTAATAATTTAAACAAATCTTAATAAACAACTGAAATAGGGGCCGGTGAGGTGGCACTAGAGGTATGGTGTCTGCCTTGCAAGCGCTAGCCAAGGAAGGACCGCTTTTTGATACCCCAGCGTCCCATATGGTCCCCCCAAGCCAGGGGT
Source organism: Suncus etruscus (assembly GCF_024139225.1). Lineage (NCBI taxonomy): Eukaryota > Metazoa > Chordata > Mammalia > Eulipotyphla > Soricidae > Suncus > Suncus etruscus. The sequence goes on along the minus strand of NC_064852.1, from coordinate 145,211,298 downwards.
GATTTCTGAGTGCTTAGCGAGGAGTAACCCCTGAGCATCAAATGGGTGTGGCCAAAAAAAACCCCAAAAATAAATAACTGAAGTAGAAAATAAGGGCACTCAAATTGTGATTCAAGTACCACATATATTTGAACACTTGATAAGTTTATAATTCTACAATGATAAAGACATTGTTCAGACACCTAAAAAATCTTTGGATAGACTGATACCCACTATGTCCAAAGGACTCACAGTCTAACTAGAGAAAATATTTTAAAACCAATAATAAAAAATATTAGAAAAAATTACAAAATGTAGATGATCAATGTTAACAGGATGTATGAATTATAAGAAGGTAACAGAGGAGATCTCAGATTGAGAGAACTAGAGTGTGGAGAGGTTTTTAGAAAAACTGGAAGCAACACTGACCTTTAAAGAAGAAGAACAAAATGATTACTATAAAAATGTTTGCAATCCTATTTAATGAGTAACTATAAACTAAATAATTAATACCACTTATTTTGCACCTCAAATAATTTCAATTAACTTTAGCACAGACATAAATACTTGTAGAATGAAGATCTAGCAATAATAATAACGTACAATTTATTTAATAGAGTGAGATATATTACCTAAATAAATTGCTAATAGCATATGGAAAAATGTAAATTCTAACACACTGAATAAATATACCCACTTGTTCATTTAATCAGTATTTTCTGTCTGTATATTATGGATCATATTCTGTTATATTCTGGAAATATGGCAATAGAAAACATACAAAGCAATGGAAGTCACATTCTGTTGGGAAATAATACAAGTTAGCATATGCTAATATGGGTTTTGAAAATATTGTCATATTAATATTTTTCACATAGTAGCATACCAAATTCTAATTCTTAAAAGTAAAGCATAATATACAAATGGGAGATGGTCATAGTGAAAAAGGAAACAAAAAACTATTAATAAAACACTTAATTCAGTTTAATCTATAAAATCATTGTGGTTCTCTACTAATTGCTGATATATCATTTTAATAGGAATACATTACTTATAGAAGTAGACCTTTGTCCTCTGTACAGACTTCCTTTTACTTTATTGATTCTTTCAACTATGCCTGGCATCATTTAACAATGGCAAAACCAACTTCATAATGATTCACTCAAATTTTACAATGTTGTATTCTTTGATTTGTTTGTTTTGGGGACCATACTGGGCAATGCTCAGAGATTATTTCTGGTTTTGCATTTTGGAATCATTCCCTACAATGCTCAGAAACCATATGGGATACAGAAAATAAAATCAGGATTGGATGCATGCAAGGCAAATTGCCCTACACACTGTGCTATAGCTCTAGTCATGCTGTATTTTTTAGAAATGAGTATTTTTTTAAACAAGAATTATTTTAGCTTTTTATTTATCATAATAGAAAATATTTAAGCACCATGATTACAAGCATGATTGTAGTTGGGTTTTAGTCATAAACAGAAACCCCCCCTTCACTAAGTAAACATTTGTAAACACTGGGGATATGGACAAAAAAAAAAAAAAAACAATAACCAGTGTAGTTCAGAAACACATAGTTCAAATAAACAATCACCAACCATTTTTTTGTCACAAAAAATCTGGAAGGAATCTAAAGAAAACTGCAAAGAGAAAAAAAAAGACACTTGTACTTATAATTATAGCCCAAAATCTGAGTATTCTCAGTTCTGACTTGTGGATTGAAAATAACTCTGAAAAGAGTTATATAATAAAAGAAACCCAAACCTAGAGAGAACCAAATTAAGCTGTGATTTTGGAGCATTTACTTAGATTTAATACACTCACATTAATCAACAAATTATTACTGGACCAGTAGAGTAGTAAAGGCTCTTGCCTTGTATGCAGCCAATACAGTTCAATCCCTGGTGCTGTTTATAGTTTCTTGATCCCAGTAAGCCCTGAACACCAGCAGGAGTGGCCCCAAAGACCAAAACAAACAGACAAAACAAAATTATCATAGAAAGTTAACTGTGTGTGCTTAATTCTTCACAATAATACACCAAAGTTTCATCGCTTATGACAATCAACACATCCTGCATCACACTGTATAACTTTCTTGTCATTGGAGCCAGCTGGAGGACTGAAAAAGTGGAGGAATAAAATTCAAGAGTGTAAATCTCATTAGAGATTTTAGTGATTTAGTATTGTAAAAGATATTTTTTAAATATCCAGTGAACCCAACTCCAAAAAGGGTAATAGATTAGCAAATAATTATCTCGTTTTAGCTAGCATTGATAGCACATTTATTCTGCATCAAAACTTTCCTAATAGTAATGCCATGAGCTGCATAATAATTACTGTCCTTTGATTAATTATTTTGTTGAATAAATGAATTAATTACACTTAAACTGATTGTTTCTACAGGACATCGCTTGTTAGGATCAGACACTCGTTCAAACTGTAGTGTATTAATAAGCATATTAATAATTACAGTGAAAGGTTTCCATTTGAATTATCAAAATAAATACAGTACATGACATGTAGACCTGTAAAGAAGAAATCTCCAATTAAGGGAAATTTATGAGAGCCTGTAGCAAGTCCTTTGCTCAGTGCATTTATTTAGTTTCCTGATCCTCAGACCAATCGCATTAACAATGACAAAAGATATGCAAATTTGAACAGACAATAGACAACCCAAACTGCTCTGACTCATACCAACAGGGACATTTTAGAATATATCCACTTGATTCACACTAGCAAACAAGGGTCAATAAAACCAAATAACATTTTTGTAGCTATGCTTGGGTATAATCAGAAAACTATAATATTGTCATTGACCAAATACAATGCAAATAAAAGTCAAGTTTATTTCTCACAATAAATTAACAAATAAAATGTTAATGATTTTAAACCCCCATAGAATCATGCATATACTCTTACTGCTGAATTGCATAGCAACAAAAAGAAATGTATTGGCACAAATCATTTCAGTTGTATATTTTAAGCAAAGAACATATTCCAATTCTTATTAGAACAGCGCCTTCAAGACAATTTTGGATTAGATATTAATTCCCAGCTCTCTGAAAAAGACCAGATTAATGACTTAATTTTCAAAAAACTGTGGAAGAGTAATATTAAGGGTACTATTTTGAAAATAAAATAAACTCTGCATTCAAGTTCATTTGTTAAGTTTTGTCCCCCCCTGCCAAAACAACTAGTCAACTTATTATAAGCTCTTGCAGTGATTAATATGAAATTTAAGCTATATTAAAAAAGACAGAGCAAACTTCTGCCTGTTTTCTATTTTTCTTCAATTTAATTGGCATTTCTTTCACCTAAGATCTACAATAAAAAAAAAACAAAAAAACAACTACCTACAATGCCAGGTTTGGAACTTCTGAAACTGGTGTCAGTTAGTTTGTCAAATAAAGTAATAGTGATCTTAGTTCAGTCCCTAGTGGTCAAAAACAGAATAACTATAACTTGGCAAGAATCAGCAGGCAAGTGATCTAAGTGAGAAATGACCACACAGGAACAGAAAAGAGCATTTGTCTTTTCTCTAGTCTTTTCCTCTAGCTTTTATCTTTTTCTAAGGGTTATCTCTGTTAGAGTTAATAAAAAATATTAATAGAGTTCCTTCCTATTTTAGCATACATCTCAGAGAAAGAATCATTACCAATAAGGACATTACCAACATTCTAAGTGGCACATAGTCGAATCCACTTGTTGTCTGATATTTACCTGTTGCACAACCAAACAGAGAGCGAAGAAAATGAAAGTTGGGAAATGCATTTATATTGTATAGGCATACCTATATCAAAAATCTAGATTACAGTTGACTAAATAAACTGCTCACTGTAATTTCTCTAACTCTGGAAACAATGCACCCACACAGGAACATTCATTTGGATCGACTCCTAAGTGGAATTAGCTGTGACTACTATTTCTGAGAAAGGAGACACTTCTACAATACAGCAGAGGTTACACACTGTGTCAACCCGAATCTGCAGGTGCACGGTTTTGGCAAGAACCACCATCAGCTCTTGTTCTCTCACAGTGGGCAAAGAGCCTCATTCTGATGCATTCCAGCAAAATGTACCTTCTTAGTTTTATATTTTTTTCTCTCATGTACAGAAGAAACATGTCAGAAACCAGTCCTCTACCATACTAAAATGTGCTGAAATTAAGCTTCCTTATACATTTACACACACACACACACACACACACACACACACACACTCACACACACACACACACTTCATCCAATCAAATGCATCTTATATTTTACTCTCACTTTCTACGAACTTTAGTAAATGTTTAAAAACTAAGTATTTTACAAGGATTTCTCTCTCCAGCAGCACAACGTAAAATCTATTTGATCCTAAATCCTGTCGTTATGATTATTATTATTATTATTTTAACCAACTTGTCCAGGACCTATAGACTTTTCTTGTTAAGAGCAGGGGTTTTTGACAGAAAACCAAACTCTATTTTAAGTCAGAGAAAAACAAGAAACGTCCTAAATAAAATAGGCCACCGCTATGCACACAAATGGGGGTGTCACCAGCCCTCCATAGGTTTGCACCAATCTAAAACCTTGGTTATGTGGTGAAGTCATACAGGGAGAACGGGCTCCTGCCTTTGCAAACACTGCCCCCCTGGATCCCAAGGTAAACAAACGCTCCAGAGTCCGAGAAGGAACTCTCTGAAGTTAAGCTAGCTGCAGAGTAAAGTAAGGAGGGGAAAGAAAAAAAAAGCTCCAAGTTCCGTGCAATTAGAAACTGAAAGCCATCACTTACTTTTTGCAGCCACTGAGTATAATTTTCCATCACATGTTCCAGATGTTGCAGCTTCTGGGAAGAGAAATCGGGTTCCACGTGTGGAGCGTCTCTCTGCAGAGCATTGGTGCTGTACTGGTCTGTGGGACTCTCACGACAGTTCCCGTCGTGTTCTGGAAGAATAAAAGTGTAGGCACATTGCCCATGCTGAATCCGGTTATATCTTCTCCCACCGTTTTCTGGACTCCGCCGCTGGTTGTTGCACCCTATGTGAGTCAGAATGGCAGCAAGGAAAGCAAAGGAAAGGAAAACTGTCATTGTACTGCCAGCACTCTCTTTTCCGTGCCTCTCGAGAAACTTGCTCTTTTCTTCTGACCTTTAAACTAGTTATTTCAGGTAAAAAACTGCTTGTTTGCTTGACTTTTTCCCCCTCCAAGAAAGCTTTGGAAAAGAAAAAAAAAAAAAATCACTGAAAACGAGCCATTTGTTAGCTTTGTTCTGAAATGTTGTAAAAAAAAATTTTTTTTTTCAGATTGCACTGTAATGATAAGTTTCCTTAGTTAAAACTGGAGATATTTATTGCATACTAGTTGAGATTTATTGTTTCCTCTCTGTGTAACCGTGCAGCGTGGAGCCTGCCTGAATCAGCTGCGTGTACATAATTCTAGACCCTTTCCTCTACCCTATCTGCTGCAGATCTGCTATTTTCTCCCGGACCTCAGTGAGTTTTATTAAGGTTGCACATCCAAGCCAAGCTGGAAGCAGGCAGCCTTTCACAAGACGACTTGACAGGAATGCATGAGTGTGCCCCTATGCTCAGGATTGCTGATGGCTTGAAGCAGCGGGGATCGTCTTACAAATTGGCTAGATGCGCATGACCTCGGATCATGTATGGCCCTCCCGCCCCTTTCCGCAGACAATTGCCTCCAGCCCTTAGCAGATTCACAAAAATCAATAAACACTGCAGTCCACCTTAACACACTTTTGGGTGTGCTGGCTTACCCACTGAAATCCACCACTCTAGCAAGTCTGTTTTTGAAAGTTACTTTTTCATTGAGAAACCCTTAAGAAGAAAAACTGACGTTGTGTCCAGGGAAATTAATTTGACTAATGTATAAAAATCAGAATGGCTATTACTTAAAAAAAAAAAAGGTATTCTTCACACTGGGAAAAAAAAGACATTAAAACTATTTTTAGAAAGAGATTCTTCAAGTTATATTCCTTTAGAACCTCTAGAAGTTGGAGAAAATGATATCAAATTAGCAGAAAAACTTTCTAATAGTCACTCAAAAGAATATAGTATTATGGAGGATAATTACAGTACTTCCTGGGATGTGGATTAAATTATACTATTTCCTTGATCAAAATGCAGCCCTGACTATTCTGTGCATTTCTGTATGCAAATAAATTGTGTTTTTAAATTATAATCTAAACCAGTAACCTCACAATTGTTAGTTATTGGGGTACATACTAAATATTATGCTCCTGTGACCATCTTTAATACCATTATGGAAAGTGAACGTAAATAATTTATCTCAGATAGAAAAACTATCCAAGAACAAACATCTGTTAAGTGTGTCAATACAGCAGAAGTTGTATTGGAAATCCCTGTTCTTTTATTAGGGAAAATACAAAAGTTACCAGAAGGTGGTTTTACCAATATAGAGTATGAACATAGAACATTTGAACACAGGGATCAGTAAACCATAAAGAGCAGTCGTCAATACCAGAAATACAGTAATATCACTGAGGTCTGTATCCAGAGCAGAGAAAATATGAATTATGAGCCTTAGGAAAGGATTTTGGGGTATGTTGCCTCTGAACTGCAGTCATCACAGAGAAGCAGAAGTCACAGTGACTAGGGCAATAGCTCACTGGTGTCTAAAGATAACTGGAAGGGGTAATAATACAGGCTAATTTACACAACAATAAAAATTTCTGCCCTGTATTAGGGAGTGGGGATATGGAATTACTTTCTCAAATTCATTTCAACACCAAATAACAAATTTCTCTTGTGACAGAGAAGCAAGTAATACCAAAAGGAGTCAAAACAATTTTTTAAAACCATGTTCATACCTCCTCCTGATATTGTGTCTCCTGTTAGATATCATGTTGTTTTTCCACAATTACAGCAATAGAATTTCATGAAGTGGGGTACAGGGGAGAGGAGGGACCATACCCGGCAGTGTTCAGAAGCTATTCCTGGTTCTGTGTTCAGTAGTGACCCCTGGTGGTTATCAGGGTACCATCTGTGATGTTGGAGATTTGAAACTAAATGGGCCACATGTGTAGTCGTACCTCCCATCCCATAGATTTTAAGAGCTTATTCTGGTAGAGGTCTGTGCTAAGCATATTACTTTCAACTTCGTTGATCATTCCAATCACCGTAGGACCTAGAGATTAGTTTAAAGGGTTTAAAATGAATTTGTGCCCACTTTTACTGATGGTAAAACTGAGTCAGAAGAAGTTTAATTAATTACACTGTAGCATATAATGATGCCAATTTGGAAAGTCTGGCATCAGACTGATTCCAGACATATATTTCTACCTCTAAAATACAAGAGGCAGCCAAAATTCTCTAGCTACACAAATTTAGTCCAAAGTGATAAAACTAAAAAGCAAAACAAAACACTAAGCTAATCCATACCTCCAAAGTGATGTAATCCTTTTTTTTGTACTCAAAATTCGAAGTAATTATAGGTAAACCTACAATTGGATTTTTAAGGGTCCCCACCCCAAGAACTAACTGGACTGGCAAAGGATGGGCTTCATCTTCTACATACACGTTCCAATATTGTCTTTGAAAATAATCCCTGGAAATACAGGAATACAAAACTAACACCTTTTAGTGCTTCATTGCAAACTAAATACAGTAGAAAATCAGCAGAAGACAAAAAAGTGAACAGAAAAGTATTAAAATTTTCCTGTGTTTTTAGACAGTCAAGATAGCTAAAATTTGGGGGGGGGGTTGTGTATATACGTGTATCTACATATGATTTTTCATATAAACTTCTTCAGTCTGATTACATGAAAAAAAGTAATGTGCCTCTTTGTTTCGAGTAAATGAAAGAATTAATAAAGAAAAACCTGAAATGAAAATAAGAGAGTTAGAAATATAGTAAAAGATTTTGAAATCCATTCAATGTAAGAATGGGTAATAGTTTGAAGAAAATTCTTAGAATCAATTTTAATTAGTTGGAAAACAAGAAATTGTGCAAATTTGATTTTCAACTAAGGACACAAAGGGAATAATTGAGAATCACAATTGTGTGTGGCTTCAAGAACCAGAACCTAAATGAGCTAATCAACATGTTAAGTCATTGCTGATCTTTACAAAATGGTAGACAACTTAGTGAATTTAGAATTTAGGAGATAACATAAAGTACAGTTCATATATTTTATTGTTATCTATTACTTACAAAAATGGTTTTAAAATAAATTTATAATTTGCTATGTAGTAAAATAGCTTAAATTTAAAAATTTTGAATCTCTATACATTTTCATTTTATCAGCAAAGCTCTAAAATTAGGAGGCACATGTTTAAGATTCAGATTTCATATTCACATTAGTCCTAGCAAATGTTGGACTCAGAATTTTCAGTGGACTAGAAACAACACTTACAGAAAAATTGATGCCTTAAATATATCTTAAACAAAATATTTAGTATATTGTGAAGTTATTTTAATTTCAGTAGGACCAATACACAGTCCCTCTGATGTATTTTAATAACCTCTTATTATATTGCATAATAGTCTTTCTTATATTGATTTCTTTATTTTATTTTTATTTTTGTTGTTGTTGTTTTTTTGTTTGTTTGGTTTTTGGGTCACACCCAGTGGCTTCAGGCGTTAATACTGGCTCTGTGCTCAGAAATCGCTCCTGGCAGGCTCAGGGACTGTATGAGATACTGGAAATCAAACCAGGATCCATCCTGTGTTGTCTGCATGCAAGGCAAATGTCGTACCTCTGTGCTTTCACTCTGTACCATTTTTTTAAATTTTGTTTTGTTTGTTTCTTCCTCTAGTTGGAGCTCATAAATATCTTTCATCCTTGTTTACCTAACACAAACTGGGATTGATGGAATAAAGAATAACTGAATGAGTAAAAAAAGCTAATTAATTGCTTGACATATGACTACAAGATGACTAGCCCCATCTGTTGCATTTTAGGAATAATGTTGCTATAATTCTGAATAGAGTCAATCATTTTCTAGTAAGGCACAAAATCAAAGCACAATATAATTGATTAATGTTTAGCCATTAATTCAATGTCTTGATTTAATGTTAATAGTATCTCCAGAATTGGGGATTTATAATTATTATTTTTATTTCCTAAATTCTTACTTGTATTAATATTAGTTCTTTTTTTTGTTGTTTTGTTTTTTGGGGGCCACACCCATTTGATGCTCATGGTTAAGCACTCAGAAATTGCCCCTGGCTTGGGAGGACCATAAGGGACGCCAGGGGATCGAACCGCGGTTCTTACTTGGCTAGCACTTGTAAGGCAAACACCTTACCTCTAGAGCCACCTCACCGGCCCCTAATATTAGTTCTTAATGAGATTGTTCAGGTTATACAATGACTAATCTAAATGATTATTCATTCTTACACCATATAAACTGTTACATATCTTTGTCACTCATTCTCAAAAGAAATAAGATGATATAAGATAAAATAGATTTTATCTTTCAAAAACTTTTATATATATACATATGCTATGCTCAGGAGTTACATCTAGCTTTGCACACAGGAATTACTTTTGGTAGTGTGTGGGATATCATATAAGATGCCTAGGATATAATCCAGTTTGGCCACATGCAAAATAAATGTCCTCCCTACCTATGTATTACCATACCAGCTCCTGAATATTGAATGTTTATCTTGCATCTGACAAGCCCCAGTTTGATTTTTTTTTTTTTTGGTTTTTGGTTTTTGGGTCACAGCCAGCAGCGCTCAGGGGTTACTCCTGGCTCTACACTCAGAAATTGCTCCTGGCAGGCTTAGGGGACCATATAGGATGCCGGGATTCAAACCACTGTCCTTCTGCATGCAAAGCAATCACCCTACCTCCATGCTATTTCTCCGGCCCCCAGTTTGATTATTGGCACCATATAGTGCCTAAGAATTGCTCTGTGCACTCTGGAGCACCATCAGGGTTTCCCAAATAATCTCTGGCACCAAAAGAGCCGAGAAGCACCATATCATCAGGCACTAGGATTGAACGTCCAGCCAGGTTAATCTAAGAATCTCTTAGAGGAGACTCCAGGTCTCTTGCACACCTCTTGAAAGATGCCAAAAATAAAGCAGACAAGCACCACCACCAGGTATTCTGAGGTATTTTCAGGTATTTTATTAACATAAAAGCCTAAGATAGGAATGAGAAAGAGTTTCTGCCATTTTTACTAAAGACAACATCTTCTGATGCATGTTACTTGATGAATATATTCTATATTCAAAAGGCAACATATTCTATGTCACTTTGAAGGGTCAAGATCATCAGCATGGCAAGGAAGTGAAAGCTAGGCTTTAAAAGATGGTACTTGACTGCAATCTCTAGAGGCAGAGTCAAGTCCTCCTCACCCAATTATGTAGGCAAAAAAGTTATTTTTTGTTGTTGTTAACAAAAGCAATTAAAAAAATAGGGGCCAGATCAATGGCACAATGGTAGGGCATTTGCCTTGCATGAGGCTGACCCAGCCAGACCTCAGTTTGATTCCCTTGCGTCTCATATGGTCCCCCAAGCCAGGAGCGATTTCTGAACGTTTAGTCAGGAGTAACCCCTGAGCGTCACCAGGTATGGACGCAAATCCAATAAAAACAGACAAACAAAAACAAAAAGCTTAACAAAAATAAAGTATCTACAACAAATGGAAATACCAGTCAAATAAGAGATGTCACCTGGCAGCTGATAGTACTTTGTGAGAAAATGTGAAATATCTGTTGGAAATTCCCAGACCAGCTGAAACCACTGTACAAAGTATGGAAACACTGCAGTAAACAGAAGATGCTGGAGCAAATGAAGAGAAATTAATATACATATATATACACACATTCTTTTCTGCCTCTTGATGAAAAATTATTGCATTACTGATAGGTATCTTATTATTAAAGCTAATTATAAATTTAAGTAGCTTTTAAAATTGGGGAGAACTGAATCAGAATTAATTTGTTCTAGCTAAGAAAGAATAGAAGGAATGAAAGGACTTAAGGAAAGTTATGGATATAAGGGGGCAGATTTAGGGAATTTTAGAGAAAAGTTAAGAGGAAACTTGTGGCCGTTTGGCTGTAGGAAACTTAGAAAGATATATCAAATAGAGAGGTTTGCAGTGAAATTGTGTTTCCTGTTAGATAAAATCCCTCTTATCTTTTTGAGCAAAATGTATGCTAGGGGGCAAGTGACTTCTTTGGAACAAATAAAAAAATTATTGTTCCTTGCTCCATACATGAGTTCAGATAACCTTTGGGTTACAGAGACTATTAATAAAAATGTAATATAAAATCATTTATTTCATTACTAGTCTTTAATACTACAGTAAAGCCATTCTAGGGCTACAATTGTGTCCATCTTTTGATCACTATTTCCTTTTCTTGTTGGCACAAGGGAAGCAGATGATAAATAATTTCAATCCAAATGACTAATTCACTTTAATTCTTGCTGGTAAATTTAAGACACAGAATTCCTAACTTGGAGGTTTAAATGTTTTGATCTTGCATTGGTCCCAAGACCTCAATTTTCTGGGTAGTCTATGAGTCTTAGAGTTTATAGATTTCAAAATAGATTTCAGAAGTGGTGACAACGGGGTAGTATTTAGTCCTTTTTAGACCAGAGGTCCTCAAACGACAGCTTACAGACCACATGCTACCTGCTGAAGACATTTATTAGGCCTGCCTTGAGCATTTGCTGCCGCTGCCTGTCCAGTTTAGCAGCCCACTCGTCCCGGGCATATAGTACACATGTGTGGAATGTATGCCTACTCTCTCCTACTCACCTCCATCTCACTTGGGCAGGAGTCCTCAAACTATGGCCCGCCAAAAGCAGGCCTATGGTTTCCATTGAAATACTAGTAAGTTTTTGCATTTAACTTGTCCTTCATTTGAAATATTGCATTTGTTTCTTTTTTAATTCAAAATAATATGTGTGCAGTGTACACTTAAATTTCTTCATAGTTTAAAAAAAAAAAACTATAGTCCGGCCCTCCAACCATCTCAGGGACAGTGAACTGGGGCCCTGCTCTAGATTATCAGTGTATATGGTCACAGTTGAAGAAGACTCATTGCAGCAAAAGTTACAAATCAGGAAGGATTGTAGCAAGAGCTTCTAGTGTGTGATTACTTGTAATTTATACAACAGAGATAAGTTCCAAAGTACCCAAATCAGAAAAGTAAACAAACAGCTGGAGATTATACCAAGTAGAAATACAGATGCCAACATTCTCCTCATACCAGAATGGGAGAGAGATTTCCATTGGGAACATAATGAGAAATAATTTTTTTAAAGGGAAAAGCATATACGCCACTTTAGCCTTCGTATTTCCTTCTTTATTTCTTTAAAATTGGAATGAATGAACAAAAGACAAAATAAAAAGTCCTCTCTCTCCCAAGTCTTTCAAGATCATATAGAACTTGAAAAGTCAGAACATACACTTGGAAGAAATGGCTAGAATTAGTATGAATGGATTGTGGCATCTAATAGGACATAGATGGTAGCTAATTCTTATCACCAAAACTGAAAAAAATAAAATCCTCCACAGAGCACTGATTCAAAACACAGGATGTTCTGTGGTTTTGTGTTTATGGTTACAGTTTTTGACACACCAACTTCATTGGTGGGGATGGGGTGAAAGGATCATATACTGCAATTATGAACTGAAATATGAAACATAAAAACAAGGTCCCTGGAGTTTTCTAAAGTTGATTATGCCTTCTTTTTTTATATTTTTACTCATATTCCCCATTAATCTAATTTTCCTTCTCTCTTTCCTTCTGCCATATTGGCTAAAGTGTCCAATAGTAGTTAAGAAAGAAGACAGAGTCCTTTACTTGTGCTTTTGTTTATTTTTTGTTAATGTTATTACACCTTGGACTAAATTCAACAAGACAATTTTTCTGGTCCATAAAATGGGAATGATAATACAATATCACTTTTGTAAGGAGAACTTGGAGTCTAAATAAGATAATAAATAGAAAATACTGAGCACAGGGTCTATCAAGTACTCTCCAAATTATTTCTTCTTTCTATATTTGAATTTTCCTTCTTGTGCTCACAAGAGTCCTATTTTTAAAAAAATTTCATTAAATTTATAACCATTATCTAAACGTATTTCCTATCATTTTTCTTTTTGTTTAAAATCACTTTGGAACCTTTTACAACTCACAATAGTTAGATGCACATTTTAATTTAGCAGGGTTACCATATTCAAAATAATATCACCCCCTCAAAAAACACTGGATTTCCTTGAGGGTAGGAACTTCAATATTCTTTACTGCTAGAACAGTGAGTGCTTGATTATATAATAGATGCACAATAAATTTTTCCAATGACTAAAACAATTTAATATGAATGTACTACTCTGATTAACCAGAACCATAGTATAAAAAGACTTACACACCAGTATCATTTGGTAGTCTGATGAGAACCGTATTCCCCAGAATACATAAAAGCAACATAGATGCTATTTATGAATTCATAGCCACAATGTCCTACCAGTCAATGCAAGTAGACAGCCTAATTTTCAAGTTTTTTTTAATGAATAGAATTGTGGTGTACGTCAAACTGTTCTGGTTCCTGGGATGAGTAGATAAAGCAGAACATGTTTGCCCTTGATAAAAAGAAAAATAACTGAAATATTCTACTACTTATTAATCTTGCAAGAAATTTGCAACTTGGCATGACATGTACATGGCTAAAATAAACCTTTTTTCTATTTTTTTCTCTAAGGCTAATTACATAAACTGTTAACTTTTAATCAGATTAAATAACCTGATGATCAAATTAAACTATAAGGGCATAGAAGACAATAAAAAATTACTGAGCATGTAACCAGGCTCTTAGTTTATAAACTGGCCAGCAATGATAAGTTTTAATATGGTATTCAATTAAGTTTGGAACATTTATTGTCCTACTTTCCACAATCTATGGAAGTGAGTAGATGGACTAGAGATGGACTAGTGAAGAGATGAACTAAAGGTTATACAGTGTCAGTGATGGATGGTCTTGGACATTTTGGAGGAACTAGTGTTCAGTACCTTTATACAAAGTAACCATGCTACCTAAAACATATTAAATGGTATTAAATTTTATATGGATATGTTCATAGGTTACTCAACTCTGCTTCAGGACTCACTCTTAGCAATGCTCTAAGGGCCATATGGGATACTGGGGATCAAACCTGAGTCAGTCCCATTCAAGACAAATGCTTTCTCCTCTATATTACTGTTCTGGTTCAAATATTATAAATATTTAAAAGTATTAGAGTTTTCTTTTTATCACTATCTATTCATTATAAAAAAAATCTTTATTTTTATTAATATCTTTATTTCAGCACCATTATTACAAACGGATTTGTAATTGGGTTTCTGTCATAAAAATACACCTTTCTTCAAGAATTGTGTCACAGAAAGATGTTGACATAAAACAATCCTCACAGAGGGGCTGGAGAGATAGCTTGGAAGTAGGGCGTTTGCCTTTAATGCAGAAGGAAGGTGGTTCAAATCCCAGCATCCCATATGGTCCCCTGAACCTGCCAGGAGTAACCCCTGAGCCTTGTCGGATGTGACCCAAAAACAAAAACAAAAAAACAACAAACAAATTAAAAAACAATTCTAAGGGAGATTTGGGACATTGGTGATGGTGAAGGGGTGTTCTTTACATGACTGAAACCCAACTACAATTGTATTTGTAATGAAGGTATTTAAATAAAGATACAAAAAAAAAACAATCCTAAATGACTAAAATGCCATACCAATATCAACTCTCATTATACTCAAATGTTCATTTATGCATTATGTATAAATTAATATACACATTATATATTTTATATACAATTGTATATATACAATTATGTACATTAATGCATAATGATGAATTGCTTTTAGCTCCATAGGTATTAAGCAGCTGCATATTTCACAAAGTGTGTCTCCAATTCAAATAACATTTTACTTCTTTGTGTTAAACAACATTACAAATATGTCTCTTACCTTAACAGTTCTTTTACTTAAATTTTAATCTTTCTATGTAGTTTAGAATTATTTAAACTTGATAAACCGAGTGTTGTCTCTTATTTTGTTTGCTAAAATATAGTATATTAACATGAATATCTGTGGGAGTGGGTAGAGTGTTCAATTCTTGGCATCCCATATGTTCACTTGAACCCACCAGGAGTCATCTCTGATAATGGAGCCAGGAGTAAACCCTGAGCATCACACCCTGAGGTGTGGCTCTCAAATTAAATTTATTACTTAAATCAAATTACATTAAACAAAGGAAGTCTCACCAGATATTTCAGGTCCCCAAGTATAACATGTACAACACTTTGGAAACCATGGTATATTGTTATCAAGAATAGACACATCCTGAAAAAGAATGAAATAATGCATTCTGTCCGAGTGTTAGTGGAAAAGGCTGATGTAATCGCAATTCCTCGAGATCAGTTTGCATGATTCCCAGTGTCTGGGGATTTCCTCTATTCTGTAGTCAAAACAAATTAAAAAAACAAATAAACACCTTTGAAACAGAGACTCCTGCCTGTATCTTGCCTCCATATAATTCCTTATGCCCCACCATGGAAGTCATGGAAGAGACTGTAGACAATCCTATGGCCAACGCTGTTCATAGCCAGAAATGAGCTGAGCAACTGAAACAAATGATGGACCAGAAATCTCAGCAGTTCTTTTCTTGACTCTGGCAATGGAAATGGTGAAATTGTTTAGTTTCTAAAAATAAATCTTCATCCCATTTCAATTTTGCATTTAGAAAAGTGTTGAAGAAATAGTAGAACAATTTCTTCTCAAAAGCTGCATTCTCCTTGGAGAATTTACATTCCTTCCCAACATCTCTATCTCTTAAAGAGTCACACAAAGGCATCAGTTCAAAAGAGGTTAGGGAGAGTTAATATTTAAATGTTAATTTAAAGTTAATGTTATTTAGTAAAAGAAGTAGAATGCCTGTCTCAAATACAGACAGGAGGAAGGAGATTGGGGACATTGGTCATGGGAATGTTGAACTGGTGAAGGAGAGTGTTCTTTTTATGATAGAAAACCAACAAAATAAAAAAGAAATTATAAGTCACCAATGATAAATATCATTGATAGCTAGAATATATCTAAGACTGTGCTATTAACTGTACATACATTATCTGCTCTGCTACAAATACAGAAAAATGCAGCATGTAGAAACAATAATTTTTGGTTTGGGGGCCACACCTGGCAGTGTTTAGGAGTTACTCCTGGTTCTGTGCTCCAAAATCTGTCCTAGAATGCTCAGGGATCATATAGGATGCTGGGGATCAAACTCAGGTCAGATGCATGCATAGCATGCTGCATTATCACTCCAGTTCCATGTATGTAGAAACTTGATTACCATCAATTTACAGAAGTAAACCAAACTTTAATCAAACACATATAGTGATATCCCTGCCAGAACTCAACTTCAGTAACTTTAGAGTCTAAAGATGAGGATTATTTTTAAATATATATAATTACATTATTTAAGCACCATGGTTACAAAATTGTTGATGATTGTGATCCTGTTATAGACAGTACTCTGGTAGGCAACACTTCAGTAAGTTTCCCTCAACCAATATCCCCTTTTAATGATTTTTTTCCCCACCCACCTACTCCTGCCTGTTTCTGGGACATTCATTTTGCTTCTCTCTCTCTTTTTCTCTCCCATTTTGTCTCTTTTTTTCTTCTTTTTGACAGTGTGGTTTGCACTATTGTTAATGAAGGGATACTATGCATACATTATATGCATATATGCAATATATATTGTATATGCATATAATTTTATCCCCTTTCAGCACCCAGTCTTCTACAGAATCATTAGTTCCACCAATCATTTGATAGTGGACCCTTCTCCAACCTAACTACACTTACCACTCTTTGTGACAAGCTTCTTACTATGAACTAGGCCTCATTTGCATCATCTCTAGATATTATTGTCATACTATCTCTCTTTCTCTCTCTTTTTTTTGTTTTTGTTTTTTGTTTTTGTTTTTGAGTCATACCCAGCAGCACTCAGGGGTTACTCCTGGTTACATGCTCAGAAATCGCTGCTGGCAGGCTTTGACCATATGGGATGCTGGGATTTGAACCAATGACCTTCTGCATGAAAGGCAAGCATCTTATCTCCATGCCATCTCTCCGGCCCCAAATACTATCTTTTAATTGTCTGTTATACCACAAATGAGTGAGATTATTCTATCTCTGTCCCTCTTCCTCATTTCACTCAGCTTGGGGGGACCATATGGGATGCTGGGGGATCGAACCTTGGTTCGTTCCTTGGCTAGTGCTTGCAAGGCAGACACCTTACCTCTAGTGCCACCTCACCGGCCCCATGATGTTATATCTTAAACTGAATCATAAAAATTAAGCACCTCTGACTTATACTGCTTTATCAATTTTTCAGTAATTTGTTTCTTAAATATATATTTCGGAGCCTCTAAGGAATAAATTATTTGTCTTGATCATCCATAAACACAATATTGATGCACATAATATACAATTGCCATTTTGATGACAGTTTGGTTCTGTTCTTATAAAACATCTTACTTGTTCCTCTAAAAAACTCACTATATTGGGCCCCGGAGAGATAGCATAGCAGTGTTTGCCTTGCAAGCAGCCGATCCAGGACCAAAGGTGGTTAGTTCAAATCCCAGTGTCCCATATGGTCCCCCGTGCCTGCCAGGAGCTATTTCTGAGCAGACAGCCAGGAGTAACCCCTAAGCACCACCGGGTGTGGCCCAAAAACCAAACAAAAAAAAAAAAAAAAAAAAAAAAAACCTCACTATATTGCTCTTATCTCTAATATTTATGATGAATGAGTAACTGGAAAAAAAGCAGTGAGAAGATATTTTTTTTCCAAATAAATCACATAGACTTTGAAGCAGCTGGTTTACTCTGAAATAATATGACTTAATAAATGTATTTGTCATTGTCCACAGCAAATACACTTTTGGAAATAATTATTTTTATATCACATAAGTACCACCTGACCATAGCAGCCCTATTCACACTAGCCACATGTTGAAAATATTCTGAATATCCATCAACAGATGAATGAATAGGTAAACTTTAATACATACTTACAATGTATTATTAGTCAGCCACAAAAGGAAATAAGCACAAATAGAGTTGTAAGGCTATATCCCTGAAGTTCCACAATATTTTTAACAGAAGTTAAATCAATAACAATAAACTGCTGACAGATATTAAAGCATGAGTGAATCTTGAAAACATTTCTTAAAGTGAAAAAAAGACAAAAATAAAATACCACATGTTGTATGATTTCATGAATATGAACTCCCAGGGATAGTACTAAAAGAAAAACTAATAGCTGAAAAGGCATCCTAGCTGAACAGGAGAAGAGAGTAACGATGACGAATAAAAGAATATCTTTAATGATATAATGATGAATTGCCTTCTAAGTGCAGAAGTCTCATAAAGATATAATGGTGTGTAACTAGAAATTACTAATAATAATTGCACAACATTGTGAAAATATTAAATATCACTGTTCAGTCAATATTTTTGAATTGATACTCCTTAATTTTTTTATAATTCTAGCCCAATAAAATTATTTAATTATTGTTAGCACGTTTTTAAAAGTATATTTGGCATGTATATTTTCAGTTTTCTTTTCTCAAATGATTGACTTGTTGGAGTTTAGCACACTGAATACATTTTAGGAATGCAAGTTCACTTGTCTTCAATATAAACCACACCACTCCCATCCTCAAAACATTAATGATTGTTTACAGAGTTCACCGAAATGCTTTCTACTATTTACTTCCATATGATGCCTTCTGACCCTCTGGTAAATTCACTTCTGATGTTAGAATCTCAGGGTTTCTTTTTGTTTTGTTTGCCTTTTCATCTGATTTGTTTCCATATAATGCTTGTAAATAAAATAATCTAGTATTTATCATTCTTTCTTGTTTAGCATGATTCTCCCTCTCACCAAGATCCATCCGCATTGTTACAATTGTCATGATTTCATCTTATTGCATGATGTAAATAAATAGGTATAAATAAATACACTAAAACACATAAGTAGTACAATGTCATAGTATATGCATATATCATAATAGGTGCTCTATAAGATGCACCTGACCATAAAAAGCACATATTTTTTAGATACTTTCCTCCCCATGCACTTAGGCTTCAGCTCCAGGAGGCATTTGCTCCATAAGATGCACTTTTTGGTACGAAAAATATGGTATATCCATATATACGTCTACTGTAGCTACTCATCCTTTGAATAGCATTCAAATTGTTTTTATAACTTGACTATTATAAATAGTGCTTGAATGAACAAATTATATGTACATATATATGATAAGCATCTAGATATCTGATATATGATAAGATAGTTTCATTTTTAATTTTATAGGAAGTTCAATACTGATTTTTAAAGTGGTTATGCCAAATTACATATCTTTGCAAACACGTATTGCTTCTATTCTTTATTGATATAGGTCATTCTCACAGGATTAAACAATATCAAATATTTTTGATTTGCAGTTCTCTGTTAATAACAACATGAGAAACACATGTTTTCATATTTCACATTTGTACTATCTGTGCAAATTCTGCTGGGATACAATGAGGTAATTACAAATAAATTTGAAATAAATATAATCAAGAAGTTACTATCATGGTAAAGAATAACCCAAGTGCCCATTACTGCGTCCCCACTGATTACAAAGTTACATAACAATAATATCATAATATCAGGTGAGTGTAAAATCATGGAGTGTGTTGGAGGCTAGAGCGATAGCACTGTTTTTTTCTTTTGTGACAGGAAACCATTATAAATTTCTGTACAAATGAATATGGCCTGCTTCATATCTCAGTTATGTGTGCTATACAAGGGAAAGGAGAAATACTGGAGCCTAGTTAGAAGTTTCTTTAGGTGATCCATATGGTTACTAACTTTAATGATGGTGAAGTTAAGAGGGGATCAGGTTAGTATTTTGAAAATAGAAATGAAAGGATTTCCACAGCCATGACTGTTGGATATAAGAGAAATATCAAGATTAGGGCAAAGGAAATGAAAAAATACAATTTATTACTGAGATTGAGAACATTGTGAGAACATTTGGAGGGAAAAAAACCCAACAATATAGTAGTTTAAATTCAAACATATTAGCTTTGAGACACCAACTCAAAAAGTAGCTAATAATTAGATGGATGCATAACTCTTGATAGAAATACAATTTTGAAGACTGTCAGAAGATGAATAGATGGTATTGGAATCTGTAAGTGTAGAAGTGATCACCAAGGGAATGAAGAAGTTTAGAAAGAAACGTACTGACTGTTTTCTGAGAGGCCTTATTGTTAAGAGATTAGGACTACAACCAAGAATCAGTAAAGATGGAAAGGAAATAGCCATGAGATAACACAAACATATAACCATGTATGTGCGTGTCCTGAATACCACAAAAAGAAGGAAATTGATAAATTATGACAAATGTTGCTTTGAAATCAAATAGGAAGAGGCAGGAATTGACTCAGGATCTAAGCAAATATGGAGGTAGCAGATTCTCTTGAAAATAAATTCTATTATTTTTCAAGAAAAAATATTTGGGTAATTTGATGCTTATCATAACTAAAGTCTGAAAAGACTGCATTGCATTTTCTGAAAAACAATATTGAAAAAAAGAGAACAAAAAATGAAGAACTAGTCCTAGTGTGTAACATGCTAACTTGGACATACTGACCTTATAGATAATGCCTATATTATTATTTTCTTTTAGTTTTTTAAGGCAACTACACCTGGCAGTGTTCAGGTCTTATTCCTGACTCTGTGCTCAAGGATCACTCCTGGCAAGCTTGGGGACCAGATGGGGTTCTGGGAATTGAACACAGTTTAGCTATTTATAAGGCAAGCATCCTACCAAGTGTACTAGTAGCTATCTGGTCCCTGGCTATATAACATTACAGTACCAGTAGCTACTGAAACAATATATTTGAATTTGCCAATAAATTATTCTAAACTTTCTTGCACAAATAATCAAGTTTTACTCTAAAGATCATTGTTGCCAAAAAATGTCCATGCATGTTTTAGAATTATTTTACTTGACTTGACAAGGTTTATTTAAATAAATTACTTTTGCTTTTATAGCAAAAAGTTTTATTTCCTCAACAAAGGGGACAATGAATAGCAAGAAAGCATTCATGCATATATATGCATAGATATTCTTACTTTCATGTTTTTCCTTGATATTAAACAGTTTTCCCTTTTTGCACACTTGTAAGAATACGAAATGACTTGACAGTGCCTCAATATTATAAAATGACTTGACAACACTGTTAGAAATTAAAAACACTCTAACTTGGAAGGAAGTTTTTTGAGATATCTAGAAAATTATTGTCTAACTGGGCATATACATGACTTTGCTGAAAATTTAATTCTTTTTATGGAAGACAATCATATCTTCTTCCTACTTTTAATTCAATGTGGTATTAAAAACTTTTTGACTTACTCAAAAGTAGTTTTACCTGGAAAGTCATAATTAAATAACATATAATTCAATTTTGTGTTCTAGAAAACCTGTTATCATTAATGAGGTAAATTTATTATATACAATAAACAAGGTGAAATCTTAAGCCAGTAAAAAATTTGTTTTCAAATAGATGCTGTAGAGGTTAGGGAGTCTTCATATAAAAATAGTACAGTTTGTGACATCTTTAAAAAGTATCCATTTAGATAGATTTCATAGCAATTGGAATTTCAGATGTAAAAAATTCTAGGCTGAAACATACACTTCTGTTAAGAAAGGCTTTTCTAATTCAAAATGTGAAATTCATTTGAAAACTATTTTCACCACCAAAAAATATGAAAAGCCTGGTTGTAAAGTTTAAAGGGACCATGAGTAAAATCTAATGCCAACAGAGAATAATAAAAGAAACTTATAACATTAAAATTAAAACTATTGTCAACTGATTTATCTAAATTAGTGTTTTTCATAGTGGATGAGCTCTGCAACAATATTGGGGTGAGACATGGTACAGTGCAAAAGAGGGGCATTTTTTTTTATCAATATAAAAAGGTTGATTTTCAGTGGGAACTGAGTTAAATTTTTGCTCAAAGGGGAACAGTAAACTTAATAAAATTAGAATCTCTGGTCAAAATAATACTATTTGCAAAATACAAAAATTATGAAAAATATCAATTCATTTGGCAATTTAAGTAAATTGCCTTATATGCCATGGGTAAAAGTAACAGTACCTTTCTATGAAAAGAAATTGAACAATTCTTATTTTAATCTGCATATATTTATTTTTGAGCTGGTTTTTTTTGAGAATTGGTCTAAAGAAGATAACATATAAAACGACATAAGCACAGCTATTCACTAAAACTTTATAATAACAAGACAATCTGTCATTAAACCCAAACTTATGACATAGTCTGTGAAAAATTCATCTAAGATTATTTTATGATTATAAAAAGCAAAGAAAGAGATCTCTACTATGTGAACATGGGAAGAGTTTTAGGATATATTACTGAGCTTAAAAAGAAGGATATAAAATAGAGCACACATAAAATCTTTATTTATAATTGGAATGACAAGAATAGATTGTTTCAGACATTGCTATGACATTTTAATGCTGTTATAATGTTTTTTTTTAACTTCAGAAATGTATAAATAACTGTACCAAAATAATGAGCAAGAGGCAGGAAAGACAACAATCCACACTTTTCAAAATTACCTCTAAAATATTTTGATTTAAATTAGTTACTTTTAAGTATTACTTTTATATGATACTCTGACATAGACCATATGCAAAATGGCAATCAATGTTTTTCACATCCACAAACAGTGATGTAACTTTGCTGGAATCACTTAAAAGGAAGCAAAAATATATTTTTTTAAATCTTAAAATCAACCCAAGAATAAGGGTTTCAAGACCACAATTAATTCAGTCTGGGACACAGCAATAGTACTTTGGATAGTATTTTGTCTCTCAAGTGATCTACTGAGGTTTGATCCCTAACACCAGATAATTTTTCCTGAACCCAGACAGGAGTGATCTCTGAGCACAGAACCAGGAATAAACCTTGAGAACTGCTAGATGTGCCCCCCAAAAAATATTAGATAATTTACATATAAAGGAAAGATCTTTAATACACATGAAAAAACATATTCTTAAATAGAATTTAAAGAAAAATATACTTTGGCAAATCCCGTGTTAAAAAGAAGAAAGGCATATCTATCTTGCCATATGGTACCACGAAAAGCTAGAGCCTGCATCTCG
Source organism: Suncus etruscus (assembly GCF_024139225.1). NCBI lineage: Eukaryota > Metazoa > Chordata > Mammalia > Eulipotyphla > Soricidae > Suncus > Suncus etruscus. Next base: position 145,188,080 of record NC_064852.1, on the reverse strand, counting down.
GATATAAACAAAATGGGCTGTATCAGTCAAAGGATTTCATTTTCAGCAATACGTGAAAATTCAGAAATGGACAACCATGTGCTAAATTATTCTTGCTCATGTGGAGTAAAATTTAGTGTAAACGTTATATGTTTCTCATGCATACCCCAAGTCTCCACTAAAAACTGAAACCATAGAATTACTGCGGTTTCACTACAAAGTTTCAATGACTTCCATAGAGCATTTCTAGATTACACTGGAAATTATTTGTATAAACATTTCCTTATGCCTCTTTCACTTCATTTTAAAGGAGCTTGCTCACTCTCTTCTTTCTAAAGTATTACTTATCTATCTCTGGACTACTTCCTGCATGCTGTGTCCTGTAACCTTGCAGTGTGACCTTCGAATGGCAGCTGCTACGATGGCTTTGGCTAAGGCTGGAATATTTACTTATCAAGAGAAGCAGACTGTTGGCTCTTCGCACTTACTGTATGCTGGCTTTTCCTGGCTGCAAGCCTCCTTGACAGGTTGATCTGTTGGTTTTATTAGGTAAAAGGTCCTGAGTGATTCTTGCTCTACTAAGATGAATTGCACACCACTGAAGACATTTTCTCAATAGAGCAAATATTATTGTTCATAACCCACAAACTGCATGCTTATGACACTGAAATGGGTCTATTTTCGAAGTAGATATGAAGCAGGGAAACTAGTTAAATGCACACTATTTTAGGTGAATGATGAATATAAAGTACAAGAGACCCATATACAATTAAGTACGCAATTCATGTAGGAGCTATATTTAAAATATGTTCTAAAATAACACTAGAATTTTACTGAAATTATTTGGAAGCTTTTAAATACAGGATTGGTCTGAAGAGAAAGAATGGGGTTCGAGTGCCTGCCTCAATTTGTGGCTGACCCTGGTTCAATATCTGGACCGAAAATGGTCCCAAAAGCATTGCTATGAAAGAGCTGTTAGCACTACTAGATATGGTCCCAAACCCAACTAAATAAACGCATAAAATAAGAATGACAAATTTTATGCAATAAGAATTTTAAAATATCATGAAATTCTAGCAATGAATCCTCTAAAATCAGTGGACAATACTGCCTCCTGACAGGTGGGTGCTGAAGAATTTACGGGTGGGAGTGATAATAGTAAACTTCTGTACAAAAAGAAATCTGTGGCTTAAAGATTTACCCCAATGTCACATCAGGTAAATTGTTATTCACAATTCATCAAAAAGTTAGTTGGCACACTCCCCTAATACTTTTACACTTTTATACTTTTATCATACTTCTATAATTGTATCAGGAAAGACTGACTGCAAATTGGAATTTCAGTACCCAACACCACATGCTTATTTAATTTTTCATTGTTAATCTTTACCTCTGAAGTCTACCTCTGAGAAAAAACTTTCTCCCTTCTTTTCCTTCACATTCTTATCTGATTTTCTTTAACAAATACCTTCCAATTCCATGGTAGTGTTATTTGATACCTGAGAAGAGTTGGAGATTGTCGGGATAAATAAAACATGACTATAAATAATCGAGATCATAAAGTTAGCCTACTAGCCCAAGGCATAAGGGAATATGACTATTAAAAAGAAATTAGGAAGATTAGTATGGTGGAAGTTAAAGAAAAAAAGGCAATGCGACCTCTTCTATTAATATTCTGGGAATTAGTATGCATATAGAGAAAAGAGAGGACAGATGACAGGAATGATGGTAAATCTATTTCAAGCGACCACACTAATGTTCCTGCGATTTTTTTTATTTGAACAATCTAATGCCTAAGTCTAACAAACTCATGTCTATGTCAAGTTTGTACAGAATTCAGTCTGTGGTTCCAAAGACCTGGTTCCAACTCCTATTCTGACAACTTTACTGCAGACCAAACAAGTTCATAAGAACTCAGTATAATTTTTACTTATTTTTATAAAGTAAGACTGCATTAACAAATAGGATGGGTAATGCAAACAGTATGGAACAAGTCATATGGTTGGTTTTGTTCCTTTGTAGGCTAGCAATGTTTAAAAACTCTTTCCAAGAATACCATAAGTTCCCCCAAACTTCAGGCACAGTGGAATTCTTCCTAATGTCAGCTGAAAGTTCACTAGACTTGAGAAATTGTATATGGGAATAACATGTTGGATATAAGAGCCGGGCGAAACAGTGTTTGGCCTGGTTCATGTAAACCTCTGAGATTATTTTTTCCTCTGTTCTTTTCCCTTTCTCAATCTCCTTTTCTTCTGCCTGGCCTCGTCCCTGGTAATTTTTTTGGTACAACATCGTTTTATCTTTTAAAATATCTCATGCTCTCCGAGGACAGGTTTTCAATAGAAGAAATGGGGCATAGGTGGAAGAGACCGTGAACCCTCGCACACATTTGCATTGCTCCCAGGACCAATAAGCACTCTTCAGTAGCTGGTATTATAATACTGCCTTCCTTTCTGGCTTAGTGTATCCATCAGTTTAGAGGAAGGGTGAAAAGTCACTGGGTGGAGCCATATAATTACACTTGGATATTTCCCAGCACTACAAGGGAGAAATACAAAAAATACAAAGGGAGAAAACAAACAAGAAAAACAAAAGAAACATGACAAGAGAAACTGATGCCGAAAGTTGTTATTGGAGCCCTTTAGATTTATTTACAGCATATTATTCTGCATATAAATATAAAGCAAATCTCTAATCCAGCCTGTTTAGACCAATTCGGCATGTCAATGGAAATTAACTCTGTGCTTCTTTGATGCCAAAATACCTGGATGAATACTAAAAACTATGTCAATAAACAAATACTTGTTAAGCCTATTTCCAAAATCTGGCCCAGTACCAGGGCCCTGATTAGAGGAAAAGAAATGTAGAGTCAGCTTCAAAGGGATTGCAGGATAGCAACAGTAATCAATAATTGTCTACCTAAAAAATATCTGCCCATTACCACACATATATTGATGATTCTCTACTATTTTATCTCCCATTCTCATTTTTTACCATTATTTTCCTTTGTAGCCTTTACCAATATCTCTATCTTTTCATCTTTCTAGTCTCTGATTACCTACATCTTCTTACTTTCTCTCTGCCTATTTAAAATCCCTATCTAGAAAAAACAAGACATTTTAGTTTTTGAGTCATTTTATCCCATACACTTCTTTCATTAAAAATTAAAAATAATTTTGGTGGGTAGAGGGACAGCACAGTGGATAGGGCATTTGCCTTGCACGCAGTTTGATTCCCAGCATCCCATATGCTTCCTCGAGCCTGCCAGAGGAACAATTTCTGAGTGCAGAGCCAGGAGTAACACCACTAGGTGTGGGACAAAAAAAAGAGGTTTTGGTTCTGTTCACTACAAATAAATATGGTCCAAGAGATAAGTCTGACACAAAGTTGATACTTAGTTTTATTTTCATTAACTAGAGATGTAGTGCAATAAAAATATGAGTGAAAATTTTAAAAAAGAAATGACATTTTTAACATGAAGGACTGGCAAAATTTTAGATAGCTAAAAATGAAAAGAACATTTCAAATATGAACACGATGTTTAAGATGTCAGGACTAGAATAGCATAAAAGAGGAGATGCAAGAGAAATATTCCCATTCTCTCTAAAACAATGTGCAGAACACTAATGTCTGGCTACCTGATAATAGGTAGTGTTTTTTCTTCACTTCCATAGATGTTAGTATCTTTCCATCATGGTTTCCAAGTATTTGTCTTCACTTTGTTTAGGAGAGTCTCCAAGGCCTTCATTCAAAAATGGATCCTAATGGATCCTATTGCTTATCAGAGTAATTGAACATTCAAAATTTAGGAAGTGCATTAGAGGGAGCATTACCATTCTTGATACCTCATCTATGCTCTAAATTTTAGTTTATTCTTTTATCTGTTTTGATATTCCCAATGTCTGGAATGTGCAATGATACTTGCTATATTTTTATTTTATCTCTTCAACTAAAAGCTGAATCATGTCTAGTTAGATGTATGGCATGGCTGAACCTCTATCTGCAAGTTAAGTTCTAGAGATCTCTGTAAAAATATGTGGTCCATGGGGCCACTCTAAAGACATTCATCCACCTGGGCTAGCGGTGTAAGGCCACAGTCAGAGTATGCAGTGCTGTTCATGTCTAGTGGACATGAGAACATGAGTGCCACCCTGGTGATTATTGAGGGCTTTCAAAGCCATATCAAGTGATGCCAGCAGGTCACATGGTGCCAGTGAGTAAACCCTGACTGAATACATGCACTTAGCCAAATTGCTGTACTCTTCTAAGCCCCAAGAATACTGAATAGTATATTTAAAGATTGACCAATAAAAGTTGCCTTGCCTGATGCCAATATAGTTTCGATCCTTGCATCCTATTTGGTCTCCCAAGCTCGGCCAGAAATATATATATATTATATATATTATAAATATATAATATATATAAATATATATTATAAATATATATTATATGTATGTATGTATATATACATACATACATACATATAATTTACTTAGGAATAAAACTAGAGTGATAATTTACTCTGAAAAAAAATAAAACCAAAAAAAAAAAGGAAAAGAAAAGAAATGATCCTTGAACACAGAGCCTGGAATAAGTCCTGACCACTATAGGAAGTGATCCATAAATAAACAACACAAAAGACTTGTCAGTAAGGTACAGCTCATGTTGCTTTTTACTGTAATAAGGTAACATAAAATTCAAGTAATCAAATCAACATAACCTTAAGCTAGAAGAATGATCCTCTACTTACTCTCCTAACCACATACCCACTGCCCAGTCACACAAGGTCACAAACTCATTTTCAGGTGATTACTTAAGATTCTAGGCATATGTCCTTAGCTCAGCAGAAACTATATAAGGGAGTTAAAGATTAGTTCATTGTTGAAGAAACCTATGCGTTTTCTGGAGTCCAAAATCAGTATCCCAAATTCAGTCATTTCTCATTTAGGTAAAGCTCCTAAAAATAGCCACATTATTTCCATCTTGAAACAGGTTGGCAACTGTTAGTTCTAGATGTCTAGCTATGTGTGCCCATCATTACTATAAGCATTAAGGTCTAGGTTTAACTTGAGCCATGTAAAAATACATGTTACAATGGATGATATGGGTAACAATGATTTATGGCTAGGAATAAAGTCCAGTTAATCCTAATGTTGGACTATTTAAGCACATTAGAGAATAAATACACCTAGTTAGCTATTCTGAAACATTCCTATTAATTTTTCAGTGAGGTGCTGTTTGTTTGCTTTTGTTTTTGATTTTTGTTTGTGTTGGGTCACAGCCAAAGATTCTCAATTATTACTCTTGGTCCTTAACTAAGAAAGTCACTCCTGTTTATGCACGAATGCCCATGTTAGGATGCCAGGTGATCAAACCTGGATTGGTCACAAGCAAGGCAAGTGCTCTAACCATAGTACTATCTCAGCAGCACTTTTCCTGTATCTCTTTGTATAAAGGTTTGTTTTTCAATTAGTTTTTCTGATACTAAGGTTCTTTTTAGTGACAATTATAGTTTCCATTGACTCAAATTGCCTATAGACAAATGGCCAACCTATAATTAGCCAGAAGGCTTTCCTAAACAGTAATTCTCTGAAAGCAATTTGCTGAAAGGAATAGCCTTCTGTAAACTGCTCTTTGGTTAAAAAGTCCATATTCTTTATTGGATGAGGGGATTTTTCAATTTTCAAGAAAAATTAGCAGATTTTTCAATTTGTTTCCTATTTATATTAAAATTTCCTTCTGATTTTTCTTATCTCCGATTAGTTCCTCTAACATTCCAAATTTAAATGAAAAGATTTGTTACTCACTTTTCTAAACCAGGAACTCAGTTCTATAGATTCATTCATGCCATCTTCACCTTCTTCATACATATAAAAAGCTAGCTTTATATAGCTTAAATTCATAATTAAATGGGAAAACATCATCATACCTGTTTCCCATCAATTCATAAGCATTTCTTAGTCACTTTCTCTTCATTCTTAAAGTTCAATCTCTCTCTCTCGGCCACTCTCCAAGTACTACAATGAAATAAAAATTAATCTGGCTCCATCTCATTTTTCTTCTTTGAAATTCCTTTTCTACTTCTTCTAAGAATGAACTATATTCATAGATTTGAATATGCCAACCCCTGTTGTGTCAGCAGGGGTTCTCCAAAGAGTGTTCCATGAAACATAAATCTTGCAAGCTGATCTGTGTTCAAATAAATTCAGGAAAACTCTGCATAGTATATCTGTCACTTATTGAATCTCAGAGTCACAAAAAAAACAATCAGGCTCTTAAAAAGAGATGAAATAAAAATAATACATAACAGTATCTGACTCATCATATCCTTTATGTATTTGACTCATGATCTTTCTTTCTGAATGAAAACTATTAAGCAGTGAACGTACACTGTAAACACTAAATGGTCAGTCCAACTCTCTGCCTCCTATTTTATTATTCATTCTCTCCATTCCAGTTTCCATTCTGAAAATCCTGTATGAGTTGGAGCTTCTTCTGATCACTGTGTTTCATCCTTTGTATCTTTTACATGAAATAACCTATTCTGACACTGACATCCACTTCCACCTTCTAACTCACTTACTTTTCAATACATGTTATAATTAACTTTTATCCCATCTAGAATAATTTTTGACTTAACCTTTGTTCCCTCGTGTTGTCCTCTCATCATGACACTTGTCATCTTTTTTATTTTTTTTTGGTTTTTGGGCCACACCCGGCGGTGCTCAGGGGTTACTCCTGGCTCTATGCTCAGAAATTGCTCCTGGCAGGCACGGGGGACCATATGGGACACCAGGATTCGAACCAAACACCTTTGGTCCTGGATCGGCTGCTTGCAAGGCAAACGCCGCTGTGCTATCTCTCAGGGCCCGACACTTGTCATCTTTTAATTAAAACTGGCTTTAATATCCTCAGACAACAATTTGTCTAGAAATATACTATTGATATGAATTATATATGCATATAACCACTTTAAGGTAACAAATAAAATAGTAAAAGTCTTTAGAGGCATAGGATACTATTCTATGAAATGACTTCTAAAGTATATTTGAAAAAATATTCCCCTTTAATAGAAAGCACATAATATACATCTTATTTCTTTATAATTTTCATTTCCTTTTAATGCTATAGTAATTTATTTTTGTGAAATTTCCCTTCTTGCTTGCATCTGGATATTTTAAGTATCCACTTTCAGATATCCACGTATAAATTATTTAATAGGAATAGAGAAATTAGAGTTAGAGCAATTGCACAGTGAGTAGGGTATTTGCTTTGCACATGACCAACCAACTTCGATTCCTGGCCCCTAAGCCGTCCAGGAGTGATTCCTGAGTGCAAAGCCAGGAATAACCCCTGCACCACTGGTATGGCCCAAACACCCTTCAAAGTTAAATTAAATTAAAAAGAATAAGGGAGTAAAATAAGCTGTTGAAAACATTCCCTATAGCAACTTTTAAATTAACAATAGCACTTAAGCTCAGGAAATGCTAACATTACTAAAATTAATGTAAGGATCTGAAGAATATCTATGTCTTTCCATGACCTTTTTTAAACAACTGTTCTTCATTTTATGTTCTTCTAACAAATCAAACCTGTTTAGCCCATGAACAGGTTTGAGTAAAGACTCCTTTTTTCTGGTGTACAATTAAAAAAATGAGAGCTTGTCTTCTGGGTAAAATTACCATATGACATATGTTCTCTCTCTCTTTTTTTTGTTAGTTTGTTCATTTTTGGGTCTCACCTGATGATGCTCAGGGGTTACTCCTGGCTCTGTGCTTAGAAATCATTCCTGACAAGCTCAGGGGACCATATGAGATGCTGGAAATCAAACCTGGGTTAGTCCTGGGTCTGCCAAGTGCAAGGCAATTGCCCTACCGTGTGCTATCTCTCTGGCCCTCTGCATGTTCTCTCTTAAAATTCGGGCCCCTTATATGTAAGATCTAACTTTCCAAGAGTGGGCAGAGTTCACTAATCAAGTTTGACATCCCAATCAACCTCCTTATGAGTATAGATTGTACATGTAAGTGCAATGTGTAATTAATGTTTGAATTCACTAATCATAATTGATTTATGTTGCACTTTTATATTTGTTCAATAAATATATGTTCAGGACCTATTACATGGCAAAACATTATGCTCTTACAAAAGATAGCATTATTGGGGGCTGGAGAGATAACACAGCAGTAGGTTTGCCTTGCATGCAGCCAATCCAGGATGGTCAGTGGTTCGAATTCCAGCATCTCATGTGGTCCCCCAAGTCTGCAGAAGAGATTTCTGAGCTCAGAATCAGAAGTAACCCCTGAGCACTGCCAGGTGTGACCCAAAAAACAAGCAAAAACAACAACATCAACAAGATGACATTATTAAGAAATCATAAAATAATATAGTATTAAATACATTAAGTAGATGATGCTATTTATCATTATTAACCAAATAACAGTGAGATTATTATTAATAATGTCACAAGTAATAATTAATTGATGGATGTATTGTGCTCAGACAATGTGTAAGGTACCAATATAAGATTTAATTGTGTTTTAACCATTAAACTTTACAAACTTGCGAGGTCTAGTGTTGCTCTAATTTTTTAATATATCAGAACACAGAGACTGGAGACAATGGTACAACATCCAAAATCAGAGCTAGCAAATAGCAGAGTTATTTGAATCCAGACTGACTGTCTCCTGACAAGCCCCTGGGCTTAGTTACCAGGCAAAACAGCCCAGCAGTGGTCACACAATACCACTCTACCAACAAACTTTCCACAGATATGTTCCTTGCCTGCCCACTATCATGCTACATCTTAATTAACACTGGGCAGGAGATGTTTAGGGTATTCTAAAGTGATGAAGGCTTAGAAAGTTAAATTAAAATTTTTCATAATATAATTGAGTATACGTTATGAACAAGCGGTCAATGAATATTAACTGATTGCAGTTAATAGTAAACTGTAGTTAATGTGGTTGTACTGTATGACCTTAGAAGTTCCTTTCAACCAGGAGATTCTGAGATTATAAAGGTGGCTCAGTCTAGCTGTTTCTAGATTTCATCTCCAGACTTTTTTAAAATCACATTTAATTCTGGCTAATTTTGAAGGAATCGGCCAGACTAAGCAGGACATCTATATTTATACAAATCCAAAGAAGTCACCTTCCAAAGAGCTAGCTAGGCATACATATTTTGTTTCAGCTTTTATTCTGCGAGAAAATAAAATTCAACATTTAAAACGAAAACAACAGCTAATTTTTCCTACTGAATAACATATAACACTTTTAGGTAAGCAAACTATTCTAAAATGGGTGGTTTTATTTTTTTATAGCCTCAACATACTAGAAATGGCTTTTTGAAAAATTTGGTCAGTACAAAAAATTATGGTGGAACAACATATAACAGATGTAAATCACTGATACTGATCATGAAAATTCCCTGCCTTCACTCCCTCCACATAGTAGTAATCTCCCTACAGGTTAAAAAACAAGATTTCTTGAACAGTGTATTTCCTGACTAATTTATTAAGATGATTTTTAGGGTTATCCAATATTCCCCAATCCAAAGGCTACTCAGTGGCAAGAGAAAATAATCCCCTTTTTTAATTAACAGGAAAAAGTATCAGACTGAATTCCAAGATATTTGACCACTGTGACCTGGTCTTAGACCTTATTCATATTTCTATGTTCTCTGAGGTGACATTAAATCCCACTTCGGGTTTAAATTTTGTTTAAAATACTGTCAGTAGAAAAAAATCATCATTTTTCTAGCTGCCCTGGAATTTGACTGTCAGAAATGTGATAATCAGCTGTCAAGTTGGTAGACCAATTGAACAAAATGTGCTCTAACAATTGGTGGGAGACTCTTAGCATCACAACAAAAAAGAGAAATGTGCATTAATTCTTATGTCCTGAATATATATTTCCCCCATGGAAAGAAACATTTTTACAGAAATTATGAAGCTGGATCATTAAGTGATTTGAGTTTGCATTTAAAATTATGGTCTCTAAGATCCTTAAAGAGACAGTTATAGAAAACTGTATAAAATACCATACATCAGCCAGTAAAACTTGTAGTGACAATATAAAGATACCAAAATTATTGCCTTTGGAAAAAATAAAGTGTGTGTGAACAGAAGGATATACATACCAACAGTATAGCTCCTGTTAAGCTACTTTAAGGCAGCATATCCTAGTGATTAAAAAATACCATCCCTGAGAAACAGATTTCAATTCAAATTCTGCCCCTAGTTGCTTATAAGCGACCTTGGGTATACAACAGAAGTCTCAGTTTTCACAATTGTAGCTTATCGAATTATCATGTGGCTTAAATGTGATAATATAGTTAGAATTTCTCTTTATACACTTAGGCATACAGAAAGAATTCAGTAAATATTGCTGCCAAGTTTTACCCATTCAACCAACAATTACAGAAAGTCTACAATTATCAGGTACTAAGTTATGGGAAACAAATAAAAAAGAAACAACGCAGGATGATAATTTAACTAAAACATTGTTTATGTTTTACTTTTAATTTTTTTGTGTTCGTGAGGGTATTTTTCCATCGCCCCCCACACAAGGCTTTGCAAATTCCTCTAAAACTAGATGCTATATCTTCAACTTCTTTTGAATGGCTTTGAGTATATAGCAATTATTTTGTGACTGATTAAATCTCCTCAACCATAGGTCAACTCTAGAAATGTATAAGGTACCCACTCAGCCAATGACAAAGTTATGGCTGAAGCAAATGTTCTTCTGCACAAATCTTCTACCAAGATTACGGAGCAATAGCGCAGCGGTAGGGAGTTGGCCTTGCAAGTGGTTGACCCAGGAGAGATCTTGGTTCAATTCCAGGAGTCCCATATGGTCCTCCAAGCCAGGAGCAATTTCCGAGTGCATAGCCAGGAGCATCACCCCTGAGCATCACCGTGTGTAGCACACACACACACACACACACACACACACACACACACACACACACACACACACACACACCCTCTGAAAACAAACCTGCTTTCTTTACCCCAGCAGAGATTTGACCCTTTCAAAGTTGTTCAAGTTATCAGAAGTCATTATCTCATAAGCGACAGTCATGGTCAGCCCTTAAAGTGTAACACTCTGGACTAGCTCATGACAAAAGCTACTATAAAATCTTTATGTACAAGGCTGGAGAAATAGTACACTTGGACAATTGACTTGCATGGGTTCAACCTCAGCACTCCATATGGTCTCCCAAGCACCACCAGGAGAAATTCCTGAAGGTAGAGCCAAGAGTAAACCCTGAACACATCCAGTGTTCAAACCAACCAACCAAACAAACAAAAACTGTGTGCACATGCGCATCTCTTTTTTGAAACTTAGATGCATAAATAGTTCACCTGCAAACAGCGTGAATAAAAATGTGTGTAAAATTTGCGAGTTAATTAAAATAGGAAATATCCCTAGAGTACAAAATGAATGGCTTTGTAGAGTAACTCAAGGACATGATCCCTTCTGATCATGTAATATAAGTACTAGGGGGCCGGAGAGATAGCATGGAGGTAAGGCGTTTGCCTTCCATACAGAAGGATGGCAGTTCGAATCCCGGTATCTCATATGGTCTCCCGTGCCTTCCAGGGGCGTTTTCTGAGTGTAGAGCCAGGAGTAATCCCTGAGCGCTGCTGGGTGTGATCCAAAAACAAACAAACAAAAACAAAAAAACAAAAAATTAATATAAATACTAGTATATAGTTCAACTTGATGTTTAACCCAAATAACATATTGGAAAACTTTCATCTTTGGCTCATTAGATTAATTGTAAATAAATTCTGAAAATAAGTTAATTAAAATGTATGCAGTATATCACTGTTTTTTTTTTTTGGTTTGTTTGTTTTTTTGGTGGTTTTTTTGTTTTGTTTTTTTGTTTTTGGGTCACACTAGGCAGCGCTCAGGGGTAACTCTTGGCTCTAGGCTCAGAAATAGCTCCTGGCAGCCTCAGGGGACCATATGCGATGCTGGGATTTGAACCATCATCCTTCTGCATGCAAAGCAAATGCCCTACCTCCATGCTATCTCTCTGGCCCCTGTATATCACTTTTTTAACTTTAGTAAAATTTAGATTAAGTTAAAATTTCATGCCATGAGTAAACCAATACTGGCCTTGTAAAAATTATTTTTGGTTGCTGAAATCAATATCATGTTACTATTAAAGGTTACTTGAGGATTAGGTCTGTTTGCAATACAATTTTTCTAAATGCAACTTGAAACAGGAGAGAAAAGTGCTGCTTTTCTGGGTTAATGTAGTGGTTCTTTTGTCGTCACTGATTAATGATGGAAATACAAGCAAGTCATAATGTCTCTAAATTTCAAGTTTTCTCACTGTTAAGGGAATCCAATCAAATGGGCATTGAAACCCATTCTCATTTTCAAGTTTTTCTTTTCAAATGTTACTTTTAAAGTTTAGATTATCTGACAAATAAAAGCCATGTTTCCGCTTAAAAATTAACAAAAGCAAAAGCCGACTACAACAGAATCGATAGTCAATCTACAGCAAGCTAGACACAGAAGGGACCATCTATACTAGCAGCCCAGGGGCAAAGGAGGGGAGATATGGGATGCATGCTGGGAACAGGGCTGGAGGGAGGACAACATTGGTGGTGGGAATGCCCCCGATTCATTGTCACTATGTGCCTAAAATACTACTGTGAATGATTTGTAATACACTTTGGTCAAAATAAAAAGTATTAATAAAAAAGAAGTATATTAAAAAATTAACAAAAGAATATATTCAAGAAACTCAACTGTGAATGAATATATAAACTGAGAGTTTAAAAAGATCTTAAAAATTACAGTACTCTAAGTCCAAATAACTCATTGGAAAACTTGACTTTTGAGGAATTACTAGGAAGAACAAAAACTGATAAGATGAAGTAAGATAACATGTGTAAAACAGTATCAGAGCAGTCTAGATTCAAATCCTTGACTCATGGTCTCATCTTGTGCAAATTATATAATTTTCAGGGTTATAGTTTCTTTTTCTAGAAAGTTGAGATAATATTTACCTTCCATTGTAAGTGATAAATTATGGAGCAAGGTCAATTATTCATGGCAAACACTCAAGAGTATCCATTTTTTCTTTCCTGCTCTAGAAAAATGTGCCTTTTCCTTTTCTCCTTTAGGAAAAAAAACGTGCCTTTACTTTGCAGTAAGAGCAAGACATTCTTGTTTAGATGGAAACAAGGGTGGAACCCATAGACTGAATTTTTTGAGTCTTCAAGGCACATTTTCACTGTGGTTATGAGTACACAATTTAAGGCCATGGAAGTTTGCATTCAAATTCAAACTTTGTAACCTATAAGACTGGAAAGTTTAGTGAAATTCTCTGAGGTATAATATTTTCATTTGCAAATTCATTGTTCTGAAGCTTGGTAGAGTGTATAAAAATAATATAACATCACAAAAATTTGATAAATAGTTGCCATTTTTATGACACTTCCATTCACCAAACAACATGCAATAAAAATAAATAAATAATAAAAAAATAATGATTGAACAAATGATGTTCCATTCTTTGGTGATGAAAAACCTCCAAAATTCTAGTGTGTCTCTTAGAGCTAGCTGGACTCTCAGAGCTTCATAGAAGGCAAGTCATTTCATCTTTCTCAACATAAAAATAATGTCATGGAAGCCACATAGATCATTTTTATGAAACACACCAGGGATTCTTTATGGTTTTTGTCCTGAAAGAAATTGTTCCATGACATTTTTCATGAATGAAACCCTGGTTGTCCATAGCCAAACATTTGGAGGGGCTGCACGAGTCTCAAAATGGGGGGATATTTAATTATTCTTAAATGAGTTGTATAAATACTTACTCATATAAGTATCATAACTTTACTGTATTGGCAGCTTATTAGATTTAAATAGCAATAACAAAGTGACATTAACAGAATTAACTTTGCTAGAAGATATAGCCCTATAAACAAAACAATACCAGGGGTTCCAATACTACATACAGCATTTTAAATTTCTATCATCATTATCTATTGACATTCAAAAAAATAAATAAAAGAACAATGTATGAGCTCCCTCTGCTGGATCATCAGCTTGTGAATACACAGAATACAAGAAACAGGTCTAGTAGTTTATAGTTAACACTACTCTTGGTAATTAAATTTACAAGTCATGAGGATCAACGCATAATTCATAAGACAATCTGCCAGATAATGAAGCTAAAATAAGTTCAGTTTCTCTATGTTAAAGCAGTGATTTATTTTGTTTTAAGCAAGATACAACAGACTTTTGTTTTATAAGTTAAAAAGGAGGGTTAGAGAGTTTCTTTGACTAGAGGTCACATGTGGTCCATGGTGCCTGTTGCTAGGTAACCATATTCTCTGTCTGTACATGTCAAGGCCAGTTGCATCCTTTGGAGACAAATGGACCATCAGGTCAGAGAAAGCAGAAAATGCAAATGATCTCCATGTTGCTTCAGAAAATCTACAATTTATTATCTTGAAAGCCAACTCCCAAGTTTGAGATATTTTACTTTAATAATAAATTTCTATTCAAGTTACTATTACATGTACAGATTTGCAAGTAATTTATTTCTTTATATTGTAGCTTCCATCATTTATTGAAAGGAAGCTATCAGAATAAAAATTATTCAATAACACCCCAGCCAGCTGCTAACCAGTTCCCAAAATTATTTAATAAAATTATAGTGTTTTTCAAATATCCAAAATGCTAGAAAAGTTCTTTCTATGAATAATATCAAAATATTATTTCTAAAAATCACAAAAAATTTAAGAATAATTCCCACTTCTTAAAATTTTAATGATCCTGCATTTATTTTTTTTTTTTTTTTGGTTTTCGGGCCACACCCGTTTGACACTCAGGGGTTACTCCTGGCTATGTGCTCAGAAATCGCCCCTGGCTTGGGGGGACCATATGGGACGCCGGGGGATCGAACCGCGGTCCTTCCTTGGCTAGCACTTGCAAGGCAGACACCTTACCTCCAGCGCCACCTACCCGGCCCCTGATCCTGCATTTAGAAGCAGTATTTAAAAACTGTTTGCTAGAGAAAAATAATAGTAGAAAAGTTAAGTGATGACTTCTACTCATTGAATGCAAATTATTGACTAGCCTTCTTTGTTTAATATGAAGAAGAGTATTGAGGAAAACTGATTTCTGATCCATTCTTTAGTTTATAAATTTTATAATGAGATGTACAAAATTCAAATATAAAAAGAATGATCATACATTCATGAAAACAAATTTTATCAAAATTTTAATAACTTTATACATTTTGTTGTTTAAATAGCCCTTAATAAGCCCTTAACATTTTAAAATTTTACTTCACAGAATATTATCAAGTAGCCCCCATAACAATTTTTAAAAACATGACTGCAAATATATTTATAGATTCCTTTCTTTAATATCTCTGGAAGTTAAGCAGAATATTTATTTTTATTTTTATTTTTTTATTTATTTTGGTTTTTGGGACACACCGAGTGACGCTCATGGGCAACTCCTGGCTATGCGCTCAGAAATCGCTCCTGCCTAGGGAGACCATATGGGATGCGTTCAGAAATCACTCCTGGCACGGGGGCAGGGAAGGGGGGGGATCGAACAGCGGTCTGTCCTAGGTAAGAGCGTGCAATAACCAAAGTATTTAAAGCTAAAAGTGCCAATAAGTTAGTAGCTTCAGAATAATATACTTCCTGTTTTACTTAATAAATTAGCAGCAGATTTTTTTCTTTTTTTTTATTGTGACCAAAGTACATTACAAATCTTTCACTGTATCATTTATGGTACATAGTGACAATGAATGAGGGGCATTCCAACCACCAGTGCTGTCCTCCCTCCGCCCCTGTTCCCTGTATGCATCCCATATCTCCCTCCTTTACCCCCCAGAATGCTAGTGCAACTGGTCTGCACTTTACAGCTTGTTGTAGATTGAGCATCCATTCCACCGTCATTGGAGATTAAAAAAAAAGGATAAGAAAGAAGGGAGAAAAAAATTTGGTGACAACTACCAAAGCAGCAGATTTTTTAAGTTTGCGGTGATGTCACACAGAGCTATGCCAAGGGCTTACACCTGACACTATACTGCGGGATATCTCCTGGAAGGCTCAGGGGACCTATATGTAAGGTGGCAAGAATAGAATCTGGGTCAGGCAATCAAATGCCATACTGGACATACTTTCCTTCTTGGCCCAAGGTGTTTTGTTTTGTTTGGGGCCATACCCAGTGACACTCAGGGGTTGCTTCTGCTCTGAGAAGTCACTTTGGCAGGCTCAGGGGACCATCTGAGATCCCGGAATTCCAACTGGGGTCCTTTCTGTATTTGCCACGTGCAAGGCAAATGCCTTAACGCTGTGTTATTGCTCCGGCCCTCATTGGGCCAAGGTTTTATTTACTAAACTTTCTATGGTACACTATTAGTGACAACTGCAAGTCACCTCTCCATTGACAATAGCGCAGACCACAGTGTCAAAAGGGAAAAGGAGGGGAGGGAGAGGAAGAGAAGCAAATTGCATGCCCTAGAGACAGGAGTGGGTGAGGGGAGAGGGATAATGGTGGAAGGGAAATGGGGGACACCAATGAAGGAAGGGTGTACTGTAAAGGACAGTGTACATTGTATGACTGAAACCCAACTCATAAGAAATGGAGAAACTCTAAAGGAAATATTACGGTAAAAAAAAAAAAAAAAAAAAAAAGAATGTTCTGGGGCCAGAGTGATAGCACAGAGGTGGGGCTGACCCCAAGCAGTCTTGGGTTTGATCCAGCATCCCAAGCCTGCCAGGAGCTATTTCTGAGCTCAGAGCCAGGAGTAACCTCTGAGCACCTCTGGGTGTGGCCCCAAAACAAAACAAAACAAAATAAGAATGTCCGTGGATTAAAAGAGAGAAAGTCAACATATGTTCCAATTTACTGAGGAAATCTTTGTGAATGTCTACTGGGGGGCATAATTATTTACAGTGTCCCATTTTGCTCTCAAAATTATCTGCTTTCAATGATAAATCATATGACTAGCCTCTTTTTTATAGCATTATATATCAAGATGAAGTTTTTTTTCTTCTTTTCAGTTTTGAAAAATATCATCTGAAAATATTCACTCAAACTCTAATCCTACCAAAATATCAGTGTTAAAGTTTGTGAATTTTTTTTAAAAAACCCTGAATATTATAGGTAGTCATCTTCATGGAAAAATCTAAGATACATTTACATATTTAAATATCTTTGCTTTGCTCACCTATAAAGCTCCAAGAGTGGGGCAGGAGCAGTAGTGCAGCTGTAGGGCGTTTGCCTTGCACACACTGACTCAGGATGGACCTGGGTTAGATCTCAGGCATTCCATATGATACCCTGAATCAGGAACAATTTCTGAGTGCTTAGCCAGTAGTAATTTCTGAGAGTCACCGAATGTGGCCCCCAAACCAAAAAGTATAATGCTTACAAATTGTATGAGTTGAGTTTCAAAGAGAAGCCATACATATTTTCTAAACTTACCGCATATATCTAATCTAAAGAACTAAAAGTGGGGGCTGGAATGATAGCACGATGGGTAGGACATTTGCCTTGCATGTGGCCAACCTGGAACCAACCCAGGTTCTATCCCCAGCATCCCATATGGTCCCCTGAGCCTGCAAGAGCGATTCTGACTACAGAGCCAGAAGTAACCTCTAAGTGCCCTAAGGTGTGGCCCCAGAAAATAATAAAAATAAAATAAAACTGTCTAAATAATTTTGCTAGAAATTAAATATCATTACTGGCTCATTTTCAATAAATTAACTAGGTTGTTCTTTATTTTGTGGTTTTATATGACAAAGCACAAATTATGTACTACTTAAAGAAATAAGTTATGTACCTATGTACTGTGTATGTTTAAAAGATTCCTTTCTTTCAACATGGTCTCACTCTTTTCTAATGTTTTCTCCCACCTCCACTTTTACTCAGGCATATATGCTCTCATTTAATAAGTGATTTTTATTATTTCTTCCAACAAAATATAAATACCTAAAAAGCAAATGTTTTGTCTGTATTAATTACTATTTTCTTTGAAATATCTAAAAGATATTAAAATATATTAAAAAATTAGAACAGCAGAAATTTAATCCATTACTTCCATAGTGAACAAATGATATGTAACTTATGTAAAGTTTTAGTAATAGGGCCTATCTCAAATAGGTCCCTTATTTTAAAAATTTTAATGATATTTTTATTTGATCATAAGATCCACAATTACAAAGATGTTAATTATTAAATTTACATTATACAACGTTCACACCTAACCCTATCCCTTCACTAGTGTACAATTCCTGCCATCGATGTTCTTAGTTTCCCTCTTGCTCTCTACCTCCAGTCTCTGCCTCTCTGTCTCTGTGGCAGACATTTATTCTCTCTCTTTTCCTTTCCCTCTCTCTCTTCTTCTCTCTCTCCCTTCTAATTTCTTTCTCTTCCTCCTTTCTCTCCTCTTCTTTCCACTTCCTCTCTCTATTTTCCTTCTAGACAATGGTTTGCTTTTACTAAAAATGTATCATGCATATCCCTCCTTTCAGTACCTAGCATTTCTCAGAGTGATCATTTCCAGCATCATTGTCGTAGTGGTCCCTTTTCTGCCATAGCTGCACTGCCCTGCTTTTTGTGGCAAACTTCTCACCATGAACCAGCCCTCCTGGCCCTTGACTTTATTGTCTTTGGGTATTATTCTAGGCCTTTTTTATATACCACAAATGAATGTGATCATTCTAGGTCTATCCTCCTCCCACTGACTCATTTCACAGAAAATAATACCATCCATATTTATCCATATATAAGCAAATTTCATGACTTAATTTTTCTTAACAGCTACTCACTGTGTAGAAGTGCCATAGAATTTTATCCATTTATCTATTCTTACACACTTGGGTTGTTTCTAGATTTTAGTTATTGTCAGTAATCTTGCAATGAACATAGTAGAGCAGTTGCCTTTTTCTGAATTATGTTTTGTGGTCTTTAGGTATATAACAACACATATTCCTCTAAGGTATATACTTATAGAGTATATTGTCAGGTATACCTAGTTATTGCTGGGTCTTATAAAAATTTTATTTCTACATTTTTGTAGAATGTTCATATTGTTTTCCAAAAGAACTGAACCAGTCTACATACACACCAGCAGTAAATGACAGTCTCTTTCTCCTTGCCTCAGCACCATCACTGGTTGTTTGTTCTTCTATTTGATGTGTGCCTGTCTCTGTGGTGTGAAATGATATATCATTGTTTTCTTTCTGTGCCTTTGGCCACTTATATTCTTTGTGGAAGCTTCTGTTCATCTTTTCTTCCCATTTCAATGGGATTGGATGCTTTATTCTTGTAAAATTTAACCAATGCTTTATATATCTTTGATATTAATTTCTTATTAGATGTGTGTTGGGTAAATGATTTCTCTTAATTCATGGGCAGTCTTTTAACCTGGTCATCATTTCTTTTGTGGTGCATAACCTTTAAGAATAAAAGAATGAAGACATGGGTGTTTGAGACTGAAGATATGTGGCTGTATCTGAGAGAAGGATGTAAGATTGGAACAGTTAGGAAAAGGTAATGGAGAGACAGTTGAATGTCATGTTAACAGCTTGTTTCTATTTATGGTATAATTACTCATATATGGAAAGGAATAAAATATTCCAGTAACAAACTTGAAAGCAAATATTATTCTGTATCTGATATGGAAAACAGAACCATATATACATCTTAAAATAAAATGCAAGTGAGCAGCAAAAAGGATAAGAGTTACTCATGAAACACATAGGTTTAAATAAATAGGAAATGTAAATATATTTGTAAGGTTTAGAGGAGGGAAAGATTTATGATAGGAAAGAAAGATAAGATGAGGCAGAGTGACTTTACAGCAAGTAGGATGCTTGCTTTGCAGGCAGACAATCAGGGTTCCATCTCTGCACCCCATATAATACCCTGAGTTACTTAGGAATAATCCTTTATCCCTGAGCTCAGAGCCAGGAGTAAGCAATGAACATTGCTGGGTATGACTCCCACTTCCAATAAAAAGCAAATAAATAAAATAAAGGAATAACAAATTAAGGATGAAATAAGTTTCTAGCATGAATTCTAAGAAACTTCACACAGAAAAAGATTTGAGCTTTTTTCTAATGCCACATCAGAGAAAAAAAAGCCAATGATTGACATCATTTTTTGCTGTATATTCACTAAGTTAGAAAAAATTAGATTAAATAGTAGAGAATCATACGGTTGAGCCTAGATTTATAAACTTGAGAGGTATGAAAAAGGCTTGGAAAAGATATATTTACATGTCATCACTATAAAAAATACTGGGAAGTGAGCAATGAAGAACAAAGAAATTGAATAATATAAATATTCAGGAGCACTTGTTGACACACAGAGATTAGTGCAATTCTAAAGTTGAATGAAGTTTTCTGAATCGTGGCTAAGATAAAAAATGACAAAGTGATCATAAAGCAAAAGGCCTCTTTTGTTATTAGACTGAAGATAAATACAACTGTAGATCATGACAACAGATTGGATAAAAGTTCAAAGATAAAAAAGATTAAAAAATAAAAAATAATTCAAATATAACAAGAAGCTTTCTTTTTTTTCTTTTTTTTTTTTTTTTTGAGGCCACACCTGTTTGATGCTCAGAGGTTACTCCTGGCTAAGTGTTCAGAAATTGCCCCTGGTTTGGGGGGACCATATGGGATGCCGAGGAATGAAACCACAGTCCTCCCTTGGCTAGCGCTTGCAAGGCAGACACCTTACCTCTAGCCACCTCCTAGGCCCCAGGACACTTTCTATGGATAGAAAAAGGAGGCAATGATCACTAAGTGTTTATGCTTTGCTGACTGACTGATCTTATTGACAGGAAGCAATAACTAGAACAGGAGTTGAATGACTAATGATTAAGAACCTTCTCACGGCTTCTGTAGGCAACTCATATCACCAAGTCAGGAACAGCAAAAACAAGTATGGATTTCCATTCACATGCATGAAATTCCAGCTCATCTCCAAAGGGCTTCTACTTGCTATGATTTTTTTCTAACTCTTATAGGGATTTGTGTGTTTGTGTGTACATGATACCTAATTGATATTGAAGTATAAATTTGGGGAATACAGTAAATCTTGATGGTTTGAGAATAAAAATGTCATATACCTGTATATTCTAGGTGCCAGACTCATATATAAAAAAAAGGCCTTGTCATATTTTCTGAAGGACAAACAAGTGAAATAAAACTTGATGAAACACTAAGGGGGGTCAAGCAGGGGATAGACATTCTGTCTGACTTGAACCAAAAAATGCTGTTTTGACATTATAGTCTATCATCAAGAAGGTTCTTAGAGAAGATAAAAACCAATTTCTACTTTGGGCCCCAACATATTGAAAAAAGTAAAGGAGAGAATGACGTCTGGAAGATGTTTTCAGAAAATAATGTAGTTCTTGAATTTTGAAACTGTAACACTGCCAAAAACATTATCTGATCATTATTAACATCCCAAATGAGTTCATTATCTTCTATTCCACAAGCAATAATTTGTCAAGCTTCTAAAACATTCATAACAGCAATATTCACTAGTATTCCCACCATATATTCCATCAACATTACCCATCTTGCCTTCCATCAATGTCTTTCTAAATGTCTAGCAAACCTTGTTACTTCTACTTCAGTCTATTTATTGTATGAACATTTTCTTTTGGAAGTTTACTGACACTGCCATTAATAAGACCATCATTATTTCTCATGACATCATTTTTGTCTTTCAAAGCATTTTTATCCTCAGAATTCCTACAAATATAACTCAAATATACTCATGCTTCTGCCAAACACTGTTGATACCCTTCTAGAAATCTGTATATCTATAGAAATATCTCAAGCTCTGTATCAAAATATCTTTCAGTCAAGTCTCTGCTGAGCATGCTGTATATATTCCATCACTTTTGATTATCTATTTCCATTGACATTCTGTTGGTTATTTCTATAAAAAACACACACACACCTTTCAAAAGTTTGACTTTTATATGTGTTGTTGCTATGTCATAAATACCTACTCATTTTTCAAGACAGATTCAAAATACCATCATGAAGATACCCTCCTTGGGAGTTCAAAAAAAGTACATGTTCACATCCCTTCTAGCATAAATTCTACATTGAATAATAATTGTCCACTTAGAAATATTCTTATAACTTGGCACTGTCATCTGCTGAGGGTTATGACAGTAGTGAGCTTACCTACAAATAAGATTAATTTTAGGGCCGGGCGGTGGCGCTCGAGGTAAGGTGCCTGCCTTACCTGCGCTAGCCTAGGAGACGGACCGCGGTTCGATCCCCCGGCATCCCATATGGTCCCCCAAGCCAGGAGCGACTTCTGAGCGCATAGCCAGGAGTAACCCCTGAGCGTCACCAGGTGTGGCCCAAAAACCAAAAAAAAAAAAAAAAAGATTAATTTTATAAAAAATTATTAAATGTATGTATGGACATCACTAAGGAATGTATTTCAAACTGGAGGTTTATCATTATTGCTCCTGTTTTTAGCTAGACCACAGAATACTTAATCTGTAGTATAGTGAGAATACATTGGAACAATAATATAATTTTCCAAACATTGAATTTGATAATTTTTCAAAAATAACATATCTTAACAATATTATAATACCTATATTTTCTACTACCAAATAAGTCAATCAAAATTTATGATATTATTTCTATAGGTAAAAACATTTATCCGTTTTTTTCCTTCTTTGTTTCCTTTCAATTTTTTGGACACACTACCCTATACTCAGGGATTTCTCCTGACTGTGTATTCAGAGATCACTCTGGCAGTGTGAGGGTGGTGCTCAGGATGAAAAGTTGGTCATATGCACAATAAATGACTTAAACTCAGTACCATGTCTTTGCCCCCTAAGAGGAAACAAAAGTAATACTCCAGAAAATAAAAAGTTTTCTATGTATATCTATGTTGTTGGCTTGATAATCAGAAAAATAGAAAAAGTTTCAGAAATTGTTATTTTTGATCTACATACTGTGACTACTAGACAGTTACACATTAAGTGTTAAACCTGATTGTCTAAGTAGATAGATTTTCTCAATTTAGGCTATATATTTAGGCTAATATTTAACCTATATGAGAGATGTAGGAGATGTGGTATTCATAGATAAGTCCTTACTTTGCGGAATCTCTTTCTGCCCACACTTTCTAATATAGTCTCTGGCATTTTTTTTTCATTTACAGATAACTCTAATCCTGGTTATTTTAACTACCTCTGAGTGTTAATTTGGGATGGTTATTTAAAAGTAAAAGTAAATTCCCATTAATTTATCTCAATAATAGCAGAAATTTTCATCTAAGTAGTCATTTGACAAACTTTGAGTGAAGGTTAGCCAAAGCAGTAAACACTACAAATAGAGACCAGAGAGATAACATGGAGGTAGGGCATTTTCCTTGGATGCAGAAGGACGAAGATAGAATCCATATGGTCCCCAAGCCTGCCAGGAGTGATTTCTGAATGTAGAGCCAGGAGTAATCCTTGAGCGCTGCCAGTGTGACCCCCCTAAAATAAAAACACTACAAATAAAATATTGGCTCAGAAACAAATAATCATTGAATCATACTTTACTTACATATATTGATTCTGCTATTACAGTTTATATACTAATAAAAATATATATGACAATAATGTAGTTAATGTATTCAATAACTAGGTGTTTAAAGCATTGTAGAAATGGAGAGAAAAACTTCAGACATGAGAGAAAAGCAGGAAAATGGGTAGAAATGTTTGGGTAGATAAAGAGAAATTAAATAACAGCATATTTTGGTTCAATAATAAATAATATTATATAAATAATATAATTAATAATTAAATATCTAGAATGATAAATAAAAAGATGTAGAATAATATTTCTTTGCATAGTTGATTTGAGTATATCCCAGTACATATCTCCATAGAATCCCACCAGGATAAATTCCTGAGCAAAAAGCCTGGAGTAAGTCCTGAGCACTGCTGGGTGTGACTCACAAACAAACAAAATTTTGCCTTTTAATTTATGTACTTATATAATGTCTTCCCTTTAAATATAGGTGAAACATATGGTTGTTTCTAGTCAACATACTGTGCAAAAATGAGGGCATGTCAATTTTTTTTATTATATTGTATAAGATTATGGCTTCAGATTTCAAGTCAACTCCACTGTGCTCTTAAATTGGTTAATTTGAACACTTAAAGTAATTGAGAAACCATGTTGAAAAGGCATTATGGTGTTTCATCAATATCCACTTAAGAAATGAACATGGTCTCTAGTCAACAATTGAAAAATAAATTGGTTCTCTGTCCAATGAAGCTTCAAAGATTTGAAATTCTGAGAGTCATAATCTTGAAAGTGGATCCTTCCCAAATTCTGACAACTTGGTTGTAGACTTGGGAGAGACTGTAATGCAAAATTCAGCTGAGCAAGATATGGATTCTTGTCCAACCACAGAAAATAAAAGTATAATAATTATGTTAAGTTCATGCTTTAAGTCAGTAAGTTTGTGATGATACTGCTATGTTACAATAGATGATTGGTGTAGCTAACAGAACTTAGTGAAGATTTATACCTGAGTCAAGTATTAAACAATAAGACAAGTACCAGAAGGTAGTGCAATACATAGATAAGAAATAGTGGAGTTTCATGAATGCCCTACAAAGAAGGTCTATATTATTAAAGATGCAGGTGCAAGGAAAGCACTAATCAGTAAATGTCACAAAGTAGAGGTATATGAGCAGAAGTCATGCTCTAAAGAATCTTAATTTTTTTTTAATTTTAGGCACTATGATTTATCATAAAGTTAATGATAGAATTCCATAGACACAATGTTCCTACATCTATCACATTCTCCACGAGAGTTGTTCACCTCAACCTATTCTCACCCCATTCCTCACCCAGGTGAGCTCAATTTTGCATATACCAAATGATCTCTTTCATATGTGGGCAATGAAGAAATATAGCAAGGAAATAAAAAATGACAAAGGCAATAGGATTTGAAAACTGATGTTTTAATCTTTCATATTATATTACTTAGATTATACCATATAGGAAATATAAAATACTAAATATAAATATTTATATAAATATAAATATAAATAAGAAAAATGGAGGATTTAATAGTCCAGTAGACCAGTTTCAAAACTATGTAGATAAATAATTTGAAAAGAACAAGAACCATAGGTGATCTATATCTGGTAAACTGTTCCCAGTAGGAATGGAAACAAAGACTGGGTTAGCATCATGTAAAGAATAGAAAGAGGGTGACTGGTTTGAGAAATATGCAGATTTTTGCAAGTCAGAATTAACATGATGGGAAAGAAAAATTGAAAGATGAAGATGACTTCTTTATGTATCGTTTGTATATTTATTAGTTGTTATCTGAGACCAAGAATATAGGAGCAGAAAAAACAATTATAGGAGGTAAGCTTAAATGGAGTTTTTAAATCTTCTTAATCACAGAATGGAGCTCTGCCTAGTGATATACATTTTCTGAGTCTTTAGTATAGCATTGTGACTAAAATCAAGACAGTTGGAAAGACTGATGTAAATAAGATCCGTAGGACTCTCAATACTAAGTTGTGGATAGTAAGAAATTGTTGTAGGAACTAAGTAGGAACAGTCACAAAGAAATGAGGAAAACAGCATTAAAAGTTTAACAGAAATTACATTTTATATATAAGATTCTTGTTTTAAAAATTTAGTCTTGTAGGTTGAAGCAAGAATAGAATGGGTAGGGCACTCTCCTTTCAGTCAGTTGTACTGGGTTCAATCCACAGCATCATGAATAGTATCCTGAGCCCATCTGAAGTGACCCCCTGAGTGCAGATCTATGAATTCACCAGAGTATTATCAGGCGTGGTCAAAAAAATATGCTTCAATTTATTTAAACTTGAGTAGATGGACTAGGTGTATGTGATATTCCTTTATTTCATTTCTGTTTTTATATATATTCCAGGCCACAATGTAATTATTTAGTAAAGCACTTAGCTTGCATGTATAAAAGCTTGGGTTTGATTTTCAGTCAGGATCACTCCCATAGTACACACACACACACACACACACACACACACACACACACACACACACACACACACATATCATGTTAAGCGTTATTTTTCTATCACTTTTTTTTTTTTTTACAAAACAAATGACAATGACTTTGTAGTTTCTTGAATAAGGCAACACAAGCAAACACTTTAGAGAGGTCCCCAGAGTTTTTAGTTTGATTCTGAGAGGATTCTGATATTTTGGAATAGATTCTGTAATCAAATAGATTGTTCCTGATTTTGAAAGTAAAAGAGAAATAAAATACAGATGATCACTAAAAATTATTTTTCAGAAAGTTGGGCAATGCTATATTTTTGGTGAGAACTAGTTTGACAGAACAAAAGGACCAATATAACAGAAAGAGTACTGGACCAAATTTTGTATTCTTTGTTGTTTAGAATTATGACAGAAACAAAAAAATGTTTTGTCTGGCATTAAAAGATCCATATCTTGCCCATCTCCAGGGTCTGTAAACTGAAAGGCACCAACCTCTCATATCTGGTACAAAATTCCTAACCCACAAGCAAACTGTCAGTTCCAACTCACTTGCCCACAACAGAACTGATAACTCACAACAAAACTTAGAGCTCCAATGACCTTTATCTTCAGGCTAATTCTGCAAGGTCCTTAAATCTACCAAGAGGGTTAAATAAAAGGGTAAAAAAAAGGGGGGAGGGTGGGGCCCCAGGAAAGGGTTTGAACTTTCTAGGGGGATACCTACTTGCAACCCACCTTTGACTCAATAATTCCACTACTTCAATTGAGAAGGCAATAAAACCAGTCACCCATGTCCACTCACAGCACTCCAGTGACTGCTTCTATTTCTACAGTGCAAATTATTCTCAGCAAACTCATTCAATGTCTCATAGCTTAGCAACATCTGGAAATGCCTTTGCATTCTGTGATCAAAGGTCAAGAATGAGGCGTTTAGGAGAAAAAAAGAAAAGAAAAGGGAAGCATTTTATATGAAAACATGGAAGAATTTATTCACACCCTTTAAGCACTAGAAGGGTGTAGAAGAGTGCTACCTAAATATTTCAAAACTTTATGTGTTGTGATAATGTTTATATTATTATTGACTGGCTGGCAGGTAGCAGAAGGAAAGGCTAGAATTCTAAGTTTGCATAATATGGTTTTACAGATGTTTTCAGCTAGTGACAAGAAAAATAAAAGGTATATTTGTGTATATTAGCAGCACAAGCAAGCAGTTAACTGTGAGGGTGGGGTGAGTGATAGTTATTTTATGTATATCTGGAGACAGGTACTGCTGTAGCCTATATCATATAATGTACTTTTAAAGTTAGAAGAAACTGGATCTGGAATGATGTTATAGTGGGTAGGGTGCTTACCTCATACCAGCCAACCTATGTTCAACTCTAGTATCCCATGTATCATAAATGACGGCACACAGCAGAAGTAATCACTGAACACAGAGATAGGAATAAATCCAGAAAATTCCTGGGTATTACTTAAAAACAAAAAGAGAGAAAAGAAAGGAGACAAGAGGAAAAGAAAAGAGAGAAAAAGGAAGGTGAGGAGAGGAGGGGAGAAGAGAGAAGAGGAAAGAGAAGAGGAATGGAGAGGACAGACAGGACAGGAATGGAAAAGAAAGAAGACAGGACATGAATTGAGAGGAGATGAGAGGAGACAAGATGAGACCAGACAAGCAGAGACCATTTGTGGTGGCTAAAAATAAAAAAATAAAAAAAATCCAAATAGCAATCCTTCTAGAACTAAGAGAGGAACTGGAATTACACAATTGAACAAAGAGACCTGTTTATCGTCATAGGTCCCTTTATTTTTTGATGAAGCAGACATGATTTAGAGTAGATTTCTCATTGTTCATTTTGCAGAGAATATTGAAGTTATTTCAGTTCACCAGAGAACATAGAACACGATGTAGCGCCAATAAGAGAAGTGATGATAGATTTGAGTATGAATTCCCACATGTTACAAGTAAATTTCCTTGAGTCAAATCATGATATCTGGTTACTGGAGAAGATTTATAGGAAGTGCTGGAAACCCCTGGAAGGGTACTATTATCTTTCCAACTAAAAAAATAATACCTGGGGCCAGAGAGATAGCCCAGAGGTGTTTGCCTTGCAAGCAGCCGATCCAGGACCTAAGGTGGTTGGTTTGAATCCCGGTGTCCCATATGGTTCCCCGCGCCTACCAGGAGCTATTTCTGAGCAGATAGCTAGGAGTAACCCCTGAGTGCCATTTTTTGGGTGTGGCCCAAAAACCAAAAAAAAAAAACAAACCAACAACAAAATGAAAACAAACAAAAAAAAAAACAATGGTGTTTAATCTGATTATTAGTGTGTTAAAACTCATATAAAAATAGTCTTTCTGTTCTTTACAAACCCAATTACACAAACACATTAAAAAGAGTCTGCTAGGGCTGGCGAGGTGGCGCTAGAGGTAAGGTGCCTGCCTTGCAAGTGCTAGCCAAGGAAGGACCAGGGATCATGGTTCGATCCCCCAGAGTCCCATATGGTCCCCCCCAAGCCAGGGGCAATTTCTGAGTGCTTAGCCAGGGGTAACCCCTGAGGGTCAAACAGTTTTGGCGAAAAACCAAAAAAAAAAAAATGGGTCTGTTACCATCCTTCAGATACATTGATGTGCTACTATGGGTCTTGGAAATATAGCATTTCTAAAACGTGTGTATTATCAGAGTTATTTAAAATATCTTTTATTTATTTTAATTATTTGGTTTTTGGGCTACATCCAGCATCACTCAGGGGTTAATCCTGGCTCTGTGCTTAGAAATCTTGTGTTACTTCTGTTTTTTGACTTATAAAATCTCCTACTCTGAAAAAATAATCTCTCCTAGAAGGCTTGGGTGACCATATTTGATGCCAGGAATCGAACATGGGTCAGTCCCTGGTCAGCCACATGCAAGGCATGCAACACTACTGCTGTGCTATCTCTCTGACATCTATGAGTTGAGTTTTAATGGCCCTATAATGCTGCAAAATTCATTCTTATAATAAATCTTTATGAAAGGCTTGCTGAAAGCAATTAATTACAAATTTTCTAATCATGAAGATATGTTCTAGAAGTTGAATGATGTGACTGTGTATCTTCCATACTTAGAAGACATTGCAGATTGGATGAGTACTTAATATTTATTATGATATTTATAATTATACTGAAGAAATAAAAATCATTTGTGTTATTCAAGCTTGGTTTTATCTATGACCCATCCTGTATTAGATAGCTTTGAGATTTTTCTCTGTGCTTCTCTCTTTCATTTTTGATTATCAGCTAAACAAA
Organism: Suncus etruscus; assembly: GCF_024139225.1. Lineage (NCBI taxonomy): Eukaryota > Metazoa > Chordata > Mammalia > Eulipotyphla > Soricidae > Suncus > Suncus etruscus. Next base: position 145,158,778 of record NC_064852.1, on the reverse strand, counting down.
TAAATCAATATATGCAGAAACAAATGACTTTTATATTGTATCCATACAAAATATAATTAAAAATTAAAATTTTGAGCTGGATAGATAGCACTGAGGTAAGGTCTTGCATGCAGAAGGACAGTGGTTCGAATCCTGGCATCCCATATGGTACCCCAAGCCTGTCAGGAGTGATTTCTGAGCAGAGAGCCAGGAGTAACCCCTGAGCACTGCTGAGTGCAACCCAAAAACTAAAAAAAATAAATAAATAAAATTCATAAAATTAAGATTAATATAATTAGATATCATTTTATTGGTTTTAAGTTAATAATTAAAAAAGAATATTTTGGAGCATTAAAAATATTGAAGTTCCAATATTTAGGAAAGTGTCAAAATGGTTCTGAGTTCCTACTCTTTACTCTTTATTTAAGAAAATGTTTATTTGTATTAATAGCAAGCAAAACAAAACTGTAGAGTTTAATTCAAAATCTAAAATTTTAGCAGGCTCTTCTGAGTAGGGACATTTTTCCTTGTCTTTTTCTCCAACCCCACATCTCATTGACCCCCACCCCCCAAATAAAAGAGCCTAGCATTCACAAACCTTTGTTTAGGTTTGCAGATAAAATGGTGTGTGCCTCAGGGGACTATCACAGGAGGGAATTTACTGATCAATCTGGCGCCCAATGGTCTGCAACACACCCTTCCTAAAAATATTCTTCCTTGTTCTCATCAAGGTGCTTTACTTTGAGGACTGGAGACTGCTACCTTCCAACCTGCCAGAAAAAGCCAATAAAGCTTTTACTCAAACCATCACTTTGACTTTTAATTGATTAGCCCCTTAAGCACCAGTGGAACCAGACTTTTGTGGGTTACAATATGAGCAACTTCTTTTGAACTCTGAACTGTATTTTTAATAGATTATACTTAGTCCTGACAAACTATTTACAACTGAATTATCACAATAAAAATTTAGGGCAAACCCTTAATACGATTCCAGTAGGCAAATACCTGTATATACATGTGCTTAATTTGAAATTTGTAAACAAAGAATCACTTATTTGAATCTCAATAAATCAACAATTTGCTTTAATTATTTCAATCTTCAAGTAGTCCTGATTTTCCTTTCAAAGATGTCCATTAGAAAGAAGTATAGATTAGACACTCCCATTGTACATCCCATATCACAAAAGGCATAAGTAACATTTTAATTTATGCAAACTTACTTCATACTAAAGGGGTAGTCAATTGGTGAACTAAAGTAAGAAATTAGCTATAATTCTCATCTCAATTATAGACTTGTAACATAAAGCTAATTGTAATACTAAAATGTAACACACAAAACCATGTCAAATTATATTAAATTTTAAGTAACAATCTTGCATTTAAAAATATGTCGAAGAGTGTAAAACTTCAAATTGATGCTTAAAAATAGAAAGAAAAATTCTTGAAGTCAAGTTCACAAATATAAAAATTTTCAGAGAAAAGCTGAAAGATATGCAACATCCAAAAGGCAGCAAAACTTGGCATTCTACATTCATTCTTTAATAATTAAGTAGATTAAAGAAAACATTAAAAACAGATTTGCAATATTTTGGTGTGGCTTAAGAACCATCTACACTAAATTTAATTTATAGTATAAGCAATCTGAGATAAGAATCTGGAAATTCATGCTTAACTTTTTTATGTTCATGGTGTTCACATAAAGACGAACTAATATTTTATTATTTTGGAGAAGTCTTTTATCAACACAAGATGGAGCATTGAACAATGTAACTGAATAACAATAAAAACAAAGATACTAACTAAATATATTAGATACCAATAGGTCTAATTCTTACACTCACTTTGAAATAGAATTTGTCATGAAACCAAATGCTGCTGCTTGTAAATAATAATAGCAATTCTATTATATTTTTAGAAGTAGGAACTAATGTATAAAATAAATGAATTTGGAGGATTCCTTAAAATGTTTATAATTAGACTACTTCTAAGTGTGCATAAAAAGTTATTATATCTGCCTACATGTTTGGTATGTTGTCTTAATAGAGCCTTATTAAGAAATGAGATATTATTTTACAATGTTTTTTACTTTGATATTCCAAGTAGCATGCAAAAATAATGATGATAATAGTAATAAATGGAGAAAAGAAAGCAAAAGAAAAAAGAAAAGGAAGAAAGGTGAAAAGAATAGGGAGCAAAGGGAAAGAGAACAGAGAATTAAAAGAGGAAATTACATAAAGGAATAAAAAGCTGGAAGAATATGAGAAGGAAGGAGCAGAGGAATTGTTGAGTGAAGATAAAAGGGAAAGGTAAAAGAAAGGCAATATACTTTTATTATTTATTTATTCATTTATTTATTTTGGGTTTGAGGACCACACCTGATGATGTTCAGGGCTTAACTCCTGGCTTTTCACTCACTGACCATACCTGGTGAAGGTCCAGGGATTATATGTAGTGCCAGGACTGAACCCAAATTGTCATTGTACAATGTACAATGCCAGTGCGAGTTAATTAATTAAAATGGAATGAGAAAAGATTTTTTATCCTATTCCTAAATAAGAACTAAAAGGGACCATTAATGGAGATTAGTAATTACCTTAAACATAAAAGGGACATCAAAGCTTCAGAATTCAAATAGTCAATTTTAGTAAGCAGATCAAAATCTTATATATAATATGTATATATATGTATATATATATATAAGTTCTTCCTGTTATCTATTGTTAATGCCCTCAAATATTAAAGACTTAACCATATTCTTATATTTGGCAATTGCAGATTCAGTTAGGATTGAGCTAAATAATTCTGCCCAAACATTCTTGACAGTAGGTTTTAGATAGCTACATTTTCAAATCTGGTGTCTTGGCAAAGTGGCTGAAATATTAAAGTGAGTTCAGGGGCCTGAGCATAGTGTCATTGTAACTGGACTTAGGTATGTCAGCTCAGGGATATCAAAAAATAATGTTGCAAGGGAACCCAGATAGAAGCTGAAAGGTCCTTATCATCTAAATAAGGTTTCTAAGAACATCATAACTGGCCTCATTGTCTCTCTCCTGAATATAGGGTATACAGTACACAAATTCTTATTTATACTTGGATCCATCTAAGCTAGTGGTTTAACACCTTATCATTTGAAAGCCACATTTTAATAAATCAATTTAGTAACCTGAAGTCATATCTTATAAAACTAAGCTGAACTCTGACATTATGCTATCACCTCTCCCTGACAGCCTTTATAAACACCTTTTAAAGTTAATATCTTAGTAAAGTAAAATTATTCACAAAATCAATCATAATTTTGAGTTTCAGGCATACTATGTTTTAACACTAATCCCACAACTAGTGTCAAATTCATGCCATCCAAGCACCAGGTTCCCTTTTCCAGCTCCCCACCTGCCTCCTTAATAAAACATGTTTAAGTTAGTTTGTTGTTTTAAATGTGACTTATATATCTATATTTATATATTTATTCAGACAGATAGTTATAGAGAACTAGTTATATAGAAAAATAGTTTCTACATCACGAATACACCACAGGCCTCAGTCCCCTGTTCCTGTTATTTTCCATTTGCTTCCTCCTACTTTCCCCCTTCTATTTCTTTTTTGTTTTGTTTTGTTTTGTTTTGTTTTGTTTTGGGACCACACCTGGTGACACTCAGGGGTTACTCCTCACTATGCACTCAGAAATCGCACCTCAGAAATCTCCCATATGGGAGACCATATGGGAAGCCAGGAGATCAAACTGTGGTCCATCCTAGATCAGCACATACAAGGCAAACGCCCTACCTCTTGCGCCACTGCTCCAGCCCCTTTTCTTCTATTTCTTTTAAGTAGAAATTAACAATAAAAGAAGATGTGGAAAAATTCAATTCCTGGATAAAACATTGCTAAATAACAACTCTGTTAAATAGGAAATCAAGGAAGAAATAAAAAGTTTCCTTAAAATTACTGAGATTGAAGAAAGAAACTATCATAATCTGTGGGATGAGTAAAATACTGAGAGAGAAATTCATAGCAATACAGGCCTATATTTGGAAAGAAGAAAAGTTCAAATCAACAATCTGAACATACATCTTAAATACCTGGAAGAACAAATAACAAATAAATTCCCAAATTAGTAAATGAAAGAATATAATAAAAACTAAAAAAAAAAAAAACTTAAAAAGTTTCTGGTGATAGGACAACCATGGCCTAAAATTAAAAATCCAAATTGAAAGGGAGAAAATATTTGCACTCAAAACATCAGAGAAATGTTTAATATCCAAATATATATAAAATCCTTCCAAAGATGCACAAAAAATTTAAATACCTTATTGAAAAAAGAAAGGAAAATTTTGGCAAATACTTCTAAGAAGATACACTGATGGCTTAATAAACACATAAAAAGTGACCACAATCATATGGTATTTATTTTTACTGATTGAAGTTCTGTGATTTACAATACTATATTGGTGGTTTCCTGTACCAATAATTCTAAGCTCACACCCATGACCATTGTTATAATCAGTTCATAATCACTATTATCAGGGGAATTTAAATCAAGGGGAAATGAGCTATACTGTCACAATATGAAAATGGAACATATATTTAAAAAATAAAATAAAAGACTGGGTATAATCTGTGTTGGAGAGGATTTGATGACAATGAAATTCTTCCTCTGCTGTGGGAATGTTTTAGATCAATCCCTCTATAGAACTGGAGATTTTTTTAAAAATTGATGATAGAGTTTTCCATATGACCCATAAATTCTACTTCTTGGTGTCTACACCTAGAACATAAAAACATCCATTCAAAAAGACATGAATATACATTTTTCTCAAGTATATATGGAACTTCTTCCAGGATATGTCACATACCAAAATATAATTCAAACATATATTTGGAAATGGAGGGCCATATATATGTCTATTAAATCTAAATTCTTCTACTTCCTTTTTACAAATCTTGTATCTTTACTGATATTCTAAGACACTGTCTTTCAAAGCTCATTATTTTATCTAGCTTTATGTGAATGTAGGCATGTATGATGATGAGTTCATACAAAAGCTCATGACACCATTATTAGTTTCTTTTATAGAATCAGCAGGTAAAATTTTTCTGGCATTACACCAATATAATTTAATTTATAGAGAGAAATTTATTCATTTTAATTTTTCAACCTTGAATAATGAAACTGGCTAGTTTCCTCAGTCATATTTGCTAAAAGTCAAATTAGTAATCTAACCTTGGCAATTGAATGAATATGAACTTGACGCTAACCTCATACTTCAGTGAATCTCACTTTATAACCTTTGTTATAAAATAAGACTTAATTAAATAAATTTTGAGATCTAATTGGCTTTATAAGTGATTCATGATTTGGGCAGCATATCATTTGGCAAATGGAGATATTTCCTGAGAGGTTGTTCAAAATGGAAATCTTTTATAAAAAAAAAAGAGAAAGGAATAAAGAAATCATTAACAAGAGAAAAATTAAAGTTTATTGCAAGAATGTACATGATGTTCTATCTACAGATATTTAGGTCAAGAATGGATCACATGTGCAACAGTATCTAAATATAATCCTGGTATATAATAGGATATATCAACTCTTTATGTAACCTTAAATATAACATTTGCAAAACCATAAATATCAGGTAATGGAGCATTTCTCAGAGCATATCCCCATATAAAGTGACATGCAAGCTCAGACACCATGATTTTAATCAGCTGAGCTATACTGTTTTCATTGGTTAAACTTGTTGCTAAGCATCAAAGATATGGTTAAAGTTTCTTGTTTCCCTGCTCTATAGTGCTTGACACATATCTTCCAGTTATAGTAGCAATTGATTATTTCTTTTTTTTGGGGGGGGTAGGGTTGCTGGGAGTCCAGTGCTCTGGACCAACTCTTGTAGTCTTCAGGGGGCCATGTAGTACCAAGAGTTCTACCCACTAATTTATCATTTATTTTACCTTGTTTCTTGGGTAAACTGATGACTTTAAATTTGTAGTAACTAGCAACTTTATGTTTGAGATATAGACAACAAGTAGAAAATTTTGTGAGACCTTCTTCTGAAAGGTTCGACAGTCCAGAAACTGCTCTGACACAGAGAAATGAAAAGACAGTTACTCAGGCAAAAGCTCAAGTAGGGTTCTTTTTTCTGGCCCGCCAGGGTCTAAGGCGTTTCCATAACAGGACAGAGGCAAAAGACCATGTGACATTCTAAGCTCCTTCTTATATATCATAAGAAGGAGGAGGGGGGAAGGAAGAGGTAGTGATGACTTCCTTAAGGGCGGGACATCCGCCATGGTTGGTGGGGGTGGGGTAATGATGACTTCCCTTTTCAATCCCCACTTCTTGAAGAAAGGCTTCTAATCCTAAAAGCCAGTGTGATAGGGGGCCTCCATCTCCTGATATTCCTGGTCAGAATTACCTGCGTGAGCTAATTCTTGGTATTGTTGGCGTAATACCATGAGCTTGACTTCCCCAACCTGAGGTCGAATGAATGTAGTGAGGCGATTGATTACACATGGTCCAATGGCTACCAGAAGTAAGAGGCCCAAAAGGGGCCCCAGTAGGGGTATTAGATAGGGGAGAATCCCACTCCATAAAGACCATAAGGGACCGTCTAATAGCTCCTTTCTTCTTTTGGCCAGCTCCTCTTGATGGTGTCTGATTCTGTCTCACACTATTTCCAATTTGTTAGTATAAAAACAACATTTTTCTTGCAAAGCCCTCTTTTCTCTGCCAAGATTCAATATAACCCTCACCTGTTTTATAATAGCAGTTCAGCTATGGAGTCAAGCTGGTCCTGCAGATCATTAATAGATTTATGTACCATCTCCAAATCTGAAATTAGCTGTTGAGAAAGTGTGTCATACCTGTCTATTGATATTGCTAGCCCTGCTCCCCCAGTCATTGATCCACCTGCTACTTCCGAGCCCTACCAGTAGGGGCAGGAACACCACAGCTCACCAAGACTGATGAATGCCGCCTAAGAAATCTATGCTAGGCAGAGGGATGAGCTCTGTCTCCAGAATGATATCAATGCTGGGAAGTACTAATGTCGGGGCACAAATTCCAGTCCAGTTTTGGGGTAAAAGAGAGTAAGTCAAATTTCTCCCCACATATCCATACATGTCCGGGAGGTAAGAACCCTGGGCTGAGGTGGGGAGGCAGGTAGGACTTCTGAGCACTGAGTGGCTCCTACCTGACCCATGTCTACAGATTCAGTGTCATTATGCAAATAACAAACAGAAGATTCAACGTTAAAAGGGACTACCTTACAACTAAAAGAAGCAAAGGTTAGATTATCTAGTCAGACAGGGACAGTTAGAGGCCAATTCCCCCCCCCCCCGCCCCCGTCTTTATACAAAGCCAAAAATCAGCAGCTAAGAAGTTTGTGAGTTTCTTCTAGGATGTTCTGAGTGTTCAAATTTAACTTCTCAGCAGGCATCCGGGGTCGGAGGGAGGAATGCTGGGGACACTTAGGCATTAGGGTCTCTACCTCCTTTGTAGCCCAGTCGATGGCCTCCTTCTCTCTTTCCTGGTATGTTGCCCCCACATCTGAGATGTGAACAGGCGCATTTAGGGGCCAACAGACCAAGTCTCCCACTTCAGCCATGCAACTTGTGGCTCCATAGGGGGACCTATGGCTATTAACTGTCCATTTACCTCCTATGCTCCCCCTGTAAGTTTGGTGAGCTTGGCCACCAGATATGCCTTGTTATTTTTGGTACACTTTCGATACTCCCTATAGCACCAGGAGTGAACTTGATTAAGCTCCACACATCCAGCAGGGCATTTCCCCCCACCCCGAAGAGGGAGGCAAAGGCTGAGGTTTTGCTTTACACACCCATTCCAGCTTCCCCCCACATGGGAAGAAGTAGGGGACTGGAGGTAAGCAGTTCTAGTTTCACAGTCTACTGATCAAGTGTACAGAAGCTTATTGTTGAGTTGATAGCCCCCCCTGCAGTCACAGCAGTTTCCATATAGTATTTTTTTTTACCAATTTATCTGGGTGTACGGCCTGATCGAGTCCTCCCTTAGCAAGTGCCAGGAGGAGCATTGTCAGAGTCAGTGAGTGCATCAGGGCTGGAGTGTGCTCACGGACCCGAATCTTGAGGGGATTTTCAGTGTGCTCCACTTTCCACTCATCATGGTTGAGATCAGCAGGTCTGGTTTTAGATGGGAGGCGTGAATTCAGGAAGCAATGCTGTCCACCTTAACAGCAGTCGGGGTGATCAGGAGGAAACATAGGTCCTTTCCACCTAGGCTCTAGTGTCTCTGAGCGATGCCGTCTCACCAGGACCTGGTCTCCTGGCTTGAAGGGGTGAGACACCGTCAGTTCTCCTGGTTCATATGCCTTTCTGTGTCCCTTCCAGACTTGGCTTTGTAGGGCAGCGATGGCGGCCAGCCGAGCTGCTAGGGGAGTGGAAGGGGGAGAGAAAACATCATAAGGCTCAGAAATCATTTGCACTGGTGCGGGGGGGGGGGCGCCATATGGTTGCTGCTGTAGGAAGACCAGGACTGTCTGCCTTTTGTTCTGGTCCTATGAGCTGACTCACCTGGATCTTCAGGGCTTTTTTCTTGTTCAGGCTGTGAATTTCACCACAAAGATAAGGAGGTTTCTGCGTTCTTTTCTTTAATCCTGCAACTTAAAAGGGCTGTTGGGGTACAGAGAAAACAATAGAGCCCTAAACTTCAGTTGCCTTTCCTGCACTGGGTTAGACAGAGATAAAGAAATTTCATATTTAGTAATAATTTTCTTACTTTTAATATCACCAAGGGAACCATAATTTTTGCTTCTTTCCTTATACTACCCATCTTTGTTAAATGTTAGGGTTGGTTTATTTTTGCTACCTGCTTTAACCTCTGTGATAGATAGGCATAATGTTATCTTTAATTGTTAACTTGGCTTATTAATTCCTGTGGCCTTTCTTTTCCTCTTATTTCTCTCATAGCTTTTTCTGATGACCATTTTGCTCCACGATTTTTCCTAGAGATTTCATCACCATAGAAGTCATTAAAGGGAACGTGATTGAAGATCAATTTTCTGTAGCTACTTCAAGCTGGCAAGGGACTGCAGTCTCAATCTCTAGATAGGGTGAAATCTCATATTTCCCTAACGGAGCAGTTAACTGGTTCACTTTTGCAGTCTTAATACCTGAAAAAGATCAGATCAATCAGACAGGGGAATATTACTTAACCCAATCAGGCCTTGGAGCAGTAAATAGTACAACTTGAATGGCATAGCTGTCCTTATTGTCTGTAATTATAGCACAAATTAAACAACAGAAAACAAAGCAGTACAGCATTATCGATAAACACAGCTCTGAGTTACTTTAGCCAGACTAACGTTTGCATTTACAGTTTATGATCTGGTTCAGTACAACTAGTAAGAACATTTTCACATAAGTTACTTCAAAGAAGTGGGTTTTAAGTTAGGCCCACTAGAATTTTAATTAGCTATAAAATAGTTTTTCTCTCCACCTTTACCTTGTACCTTACCAGGTACTTGAATAACTTGGCTTTTTCCTTTGCACATATACAGCACTGTTGGAGAAATCTCCATCTGGGACACCCCCATTACTTACAGAGATTTTCTGAGGATAGGTTGTAGACACAGCAGGTTTATCACATCACAGTCACTCAGGTTTGGCTGATGAGTTGGTCAGTTCAGCATGAGGATCTTGTGGCTGGCTGTGGGCATCTCACCCTCTGTAGGAATTTTCAGAGGTGATCTGTTCCACTCCTCTTCAGGTTTGGAATCCTCTTTCTCTTGAGATTGAGGGTGGAGATTGAGAGCAGGGCCCACAGGCTGTGGTCAGTCAGTGCTGCTCCAGAATCTTCTAGGAAATCTTCAATTTCCTTACTCAGGCCATTCATCTTGGTGTCTTTCCGGTCTTCACAGCCAAATGCTTAAGGGTGCCTGCTTGTCACACCACCTCAACTCCAATTATTTCTCTGAAAGAGGTCTTTGGGGTCCCCTCACTAATTTTAGGATTTTCTGTCTGCATGGGGATCACTCCTCATGCAGAGAGGAAAGCCATCTGCTTGTATCTTGTGCAAAGCAACATGATGCCATGACATAAAATGGTACTAAAAGATTCTAGGAGGAGAGAAAAAGCAAATATTACTTAAATTTGCACAGAAAATTTTAGAATATTTTTTACAATGAAATCTTTTTTGATTCTTAAAACCATGACCATTTTTACAAAGCCTTTTGTGATACAAATATTAATATTCTTGGTAGCAAATAATGAAAAATTGTAAAATAATATTTTAATCATGCTTAACTCTACATATAGAAGTTTACTTAGTCTTCTGGCCTCGGTTTACTGACAGAAGACACCAGCAATTCACGTTACACAAATTAATTCTGAAAACCAGAAAGAAAGAATGCTCACTACTTCTGGCAGAACATGCTTAAAAACATTTACACTTTTTATGTTAACCTAAAGGCATATCAGTAATAATCATTTAGTTTGATTATACAGATTTTTCCTAGTACACATTTTTTAAAGTTTTTTTGGGGTTTTTTTTTTTTTTTGGTTTTTGGGCCACACCTGGCAGCGCTCAGGGGTTACTCCTGGCTGTCTGCTCAGAAATAGCTCCTGGCAGGCACAGGGGACCATATGGAACACCGGGATTCGAACCAACCACCTTTGGTCCTGTATCAGCTGCTTGCAAGGCAAACGCCACTGTGCTATCTCTCCAGGCCCTAGTACACATTTTTAATTTCTTTTGCACATCCTTAAACTTTTTGTATTCAGTCACTTTCCTTTCTGCATGCAAGGCAACTGCCCTACCTTCTGGTTCCTTCTTCTCTTCTTCTTCTTTTTTTTTAACTCCTCTACTCATCCTTTGGGAGTGGTTTTGCTGCTAAAAACCGCCACATGCACCGAACTCAGACTAGAACTTTGCTTTAGGACCCTAGGAATAGAGCTTTAAATTGTCTGCTGCCAGTTTAGAATTACTTTGCTGAATATTTTTGCACCTAGCAGGACCAGATTTTATTGATTCCTTTTTCTTTAGGTATTCACAACTTAGTACCATCAAGATTTTCACATTAAGCCACCTTAAAATCCACCATTAAGTTTGGTGAGATAAATTCGACATGGAATTGAGATACTGTAACAATAGCATGCATTCACAAAGTTAACAATATTGTTTTTTAAAAAAAGGCCAACCACAATAATCTGCAACATCTTTTTTTTTCCAATTGTTCATTTTAAGAAACCGTTAAGTTAGAAATTTAAACGCTCAAAAAATTTTTTTCTGACTTCCAAACCATTAGCTAAATTTTTCTTTGATATGTAAAAGACCCACTGGGATTACTTTGCCTACACCCACATTTCCCAGCGAGGTGTGTCTGGGAGGACAATAGCCATTTTTTAAATATTTTTCTTTATTTAAACATCTTATTTTTTTAATTTAAACACCTTGATTACATACATGATTGTGTTTGGGTCAGTCATGTAAAGAACACCACCCATCACCAGTGCAACATTCCCATCACCAATGTCCCAAGTCTCCCTCCTCCCCACCCGACCCCCACCTGTACTCTAAACAGGCTCTCAATTTCCCTCATACATTCTCATTATTAGGACAGTTCAAAATGTAGTTATTTCTCTAACTAAACTCATCATTCTTTGTGGTGAGCTTCCTGAGGTGAGCTGGAACTTCCAGCTCTTTTCTCTTTTGTGTCTGAAAATTATTATTGGAAGAATGTCTTTCATTTTTTTTTAAAAGCACTTTTTTTTTTCTTCAGCTAAAAAAAGCGGCCAGTTAGCCCTGTTTCTTTCTGGCCTTAACACATGGCAGGAAAGTTGGGTGATTGAAAAGTCCAGAAATTCTCCAGGGATAAATTTATCCCTGATGGCCATTGAGAAATCTGGAGTTTACAATCTCTGTCACCCTCTGCCATGTCCCTAGAATAACAAAACCGGCTTAACACACAATTTCTAACCTGAGGATTTGTGAGTCGGACTTAGAATCGCCACGAAGGTGGACAGACAAAGGAGGCAGTCAGAGAGGAAGCAAAGGAACATTCAGAGGCACAACTGTAAAATTCACAGATTAATTCTCAACTGTAAATACCAACAATAAATCCAAGACAGACAGCAATGCCAATAACAACCACGCTGGTTGAGCTCCACAAATCATAGGCAGACAACCTCTCCCAGCAGCCCAGGAACGTCTTCCCACTGCTTTAAACGACCTCCTGGGGCGCCTCCAAGGTTATGACCTATAGCACCAGAGCCCATCAGCTCGCTTCTACTCAGATTCCTCATCGAGCAGGGGACTCGAAACCTCAGTCAACAGGTCTGCTACTACTCGAATTCCACAGTGAGTAGGGAACTCTTAATTCCACCAGGAATTCACATCAAGTGGAGATTCTCAAGTCCTTGATCACACAAACATTTCCCTATTTCTATTTCCAACACACATCAAATTAAAACCAACAACACAGGACACACTGGGTACCGAGTAGTCTGTTCATCACCCTGCTCCAGACAAATCAAGGACTCCTGGCTGGCTCGCCAATGAAAGGTTCGGCAGTCCAGAAACTGCTCCGAAGCAGAGAAATGAAAAGATGGTTACTCAGGCAAAAGCTCAAGTGGGGTTCTTTATTCTGGGGGTTCTTTATTCTGGCCGGCCAGGGTCTAAGGCGTGTCCATAACAGGACAGAGGCAAAAGACCACGTGGCATTCTACATTCCTTCTTATATACCATAAGAAGGGGGAGGGGGAAGGAAGGGATAGTGACGACTTCCTTAAGGGCGGGACATCCGCCAAGGTTGGTGGAGCGGGGCGGGGTAATGATGACTTCCTTAAGGGCGAGACATTCGCCAAGGTTGGTGGGGGCGGGGTAATGATGACTTCCCTTTTCACTTCTACAGGCTTTTCTTTACAGGTATACTTTGGAGCTGTTGTAGGTTAGTTGCAGGTCAGCATAATGCAGCATACTAATACAATAAAGCAAATCATGTATTTTGGTTTTCTGATACATATAAAAGTTACACCATTCTGTAATCTATTAAATATACTGCTGGAGGCAGCTTCTGTTCTACAGCACCAGTGAAATTTCAATGAATCCACTTTAGGGAAAGTGGTTGCATGGGCAGCAAAATATGAAATAATGAAACCACACACAAGTATGTGGGATCAACGCATCTTCTGGCATGAATGCAACAAGTTTAATCTTTAAGCAGGGGTTTTGATAAGGGACAAAGTCAGTCTTAGGTATAGAGAAGAATGTTTACAATCACAAAGCAAAGTTTAACAGTAGATAATACTTAAGCTATGGGTGTGAGCTGTAAGAATTCTGAGTTACAAAAGAGAAGGTCTCAACTCAGGGCAGCTTTTAACAACTAACTTCAAATGCAAAATAAGTAATTATTAAGAAGTAGAAAGTAGAAGTAGAAAAAAAATCTTACTGAGATTTTTATTGTTTTAGAGGTCAAGGAAGGAGCCAAATCCCCTAAGGTGACATTTCCATTTCCTGATATGGGTCAATAGCCCAGAATCTGTATTCTAGCTATGCCCTTGATAACTGGACACTGAAGCTGCAAGGACATATTTGAAAAAGAGAAAAAAATATTGTCTTGATTTTGGTGCTAAATATTATCCAGAAAAGAGGTTTCTTAGTAATATTTGGTGCTGGGATTTCTGAAAGAATTTGAGGCCATATTTTTGCCTGAGATTTTACAAAGGAGAAATAGCCAAATAATGACATAAAATGTAATACCAAGCATGTATTTATCTCTTTGGGAATTCTTAAACTATCCATGCAGGGGAAAAAAATTCTACAGCTGGCCTTTTGAGAAACCCTGCAGGGGTTATTTTAGCCCTCCACCCCAGGGAAATCTGGGGATACATCTGGTGTGCCTCCTGAGTTCCCCTAAAATGGAGATGTTTTTGTATGTTGTGGCATTACACTTTTTTTTCAAATTAGTTACCTTACTCTCTAAATGGATGGTGAAGAAATAACAGCACCAAAAAATTAATAATCAGCAATCTGGTCCTAGTAATGTAGGATACAGAAGTTGTAATTAATATAAAACTTATGTCAGCTAAATTGGTCAAAATAGTATGAAGACTATGCCATAGCATGCAAATTCTTTTTTAGGTCTTTTCATGGTGCCAGGAAATTTTCTGCTCAGTTGTGGCTGACAAAATCAGACTTCTGTAATTAGAGATCTTGGTATTTGCACAGGTAATAGGAAGAAATCTAGGATAGAGTCTTTCTTTATGGTTCTAGAAGTTCTGTTTCATCACTTAAAGCAACTATTATTTAATTTTTTTATTTTATGTTTAAGTATTTTAGCAGAAGCACCCATGTGCAAGTTTACACATAAGGACACAAACACACACTCACAAAACTCTACAAGGCATCATCACACAGCATGGAGTAGTAGTCTTCCTATTACTAATAATAGTAGTTGAGAATGCTTATAATTCTACTCTTCACAAATAGTTTCCAACACTACAGGCCAGGGCCCTGAAATATGCCAGAATACAGTGCCTTCACACTTCCAGGCATATCTCTTACTCTGTCCCGTTGTCTTACCAAATCTTTTCATGAAGCTCCGGATCAAATAGATGACACTTGAGGTTGTTCATGGTTATTTATGTTTCAAAGTGCTTACAATAGGAATACTCTCTAGTTAGGTGTTTGGACACGCTTTGCAGCTATGAAAAATATGAGTAGACATTTAAGAGTGAACATGTGTAATTAAATATTAAATGTGGGAGACAATGATCTAAACTTTCCTAAATTGATCTCAATTGAAAGTTTGACTCGGAGAATAATTACTGAATGCTAATAGTTGGGTTTCAGAAATTCAAGCATTAAATGGTAATCAAAGTTGAGAGAAAAGGCAATCCCAGGGGAAATTTTCTCCCTGAAGCAATTCTTGGGTCCCTTTACTCCTGGTCATCAGACACTGAACCAAGAACAAAAAAAAAAAAAAAAAAAAAAAAAAAAGAACAGAATGAGAAACACTGTGCTTAAGGGAAAAGAGAAAGTCAGAGAATCTTGTACATTGTAGAGAAACTAGTAGGACCATCTACTTAAATTGTACAATAAATTATAATTTCATGAACATCTGAAGTTTTATGTATAAATCTTTCATAATTTACTCAAAACCTCAAAATTTAAGGAAAGGAAAATTGACAGCTTTGCACTAACAGTATTTTTTTAAACATTTTAAATGTTAAAAATCTAAAATAATCTTATTAGTAAAATATGTTTTATTATTTTGACAAAAGTACTAATGCATTTTATAGCTATCATTTTAGGAGATCTAATATCTTTTAAAACGTGACATTTGGCTCAAACTGATATAAAGATTTCTGTGATATATTTATCTTAATTGGTCTTGGAATAAACATATTAACACAAAGTCTAAAATAGTTCCAGATTCAAGTAGTATTTCTAAGCCAGAGTAATGTGCTTACAATTGAGGATAATGTTAGAAACACTGTTGGTGCTTATAATTGATGGATATTGATAGCAGAGGCATATAAGAGAAAGGCACTAGGAAGGCTGCTAAACATAAGTTTCTCATAACAAAGAAGCATCTCATCCCAATTCTGTCAATGCTAAGATAAAGAAACCTGCGTTAAAGTCAAAACCAATTAATCAATAAATCAATCAATACATTTTCTATTAAAAAAAGCAAAAAGGAATCAATGGAGAATCAAGAGTCATTCTGTAAGTATGCTTATGATTCCCATAGTAAAGGAAATCCATATTTATTTTTCTCTGCCAAGAGATGATCTTTTTATCTTCCCTCACGAAAGGTACCCTTTGTCTCTTTCTCTTATTTGGCTCTCATGATAGCCAGCAACATAGACAATCAGAAATCAAGGTGTTTATTAGGGAATTTGTTTGAAAATTGAATGAAATTCAGCACGTGTGCAATGTTAAGACAATTGATATTCCAGAGACAGTCTTCATGTGCATTATTATTATTTCATCATCCAGATTATTCCATACTCGCCTCATAAATTACAGACTCAAGGAGTAAAATACCTAGATTTTATATATTCTCTTGTTTGAAGTGTCAATATAATAACTATTTGTTGAAATAGCCTTGGAAAGGCAACAATTTTTGCAAGAAGATTAAAAGATCTTCTTTCAAGTACAGAACACATTTCTTTCAATGTGGCATTGAGTACCGCAAATGGTCCATATGGGCTTGCCTTCTACTAGATTAAGAAAGGTATGCTTACTCTTAGCTTGCTAAGAGATTTTATGCATTTTCAAAAATAAATTTACATTTCAACCATATTGATTAATATCACTCGAGCAGTCAATTACCTCAAATTTACTTTTATTGATTTATATTCTGATGATTCCCATTGCTATCTATTTAAAATTTGTTTAAGCAAGTAATATAAAATAAATTTGTTATATGTTTGTGAAGAGGAAAAAATAGGGATGGGAGGAAACCTGGTAAGATTGATGGAGGAGGAAACACTGATGATGTGGACGGTAATGGGACATTGCTTAGAAAAGCCCTATTATGGATATCTTTTAAATCTTGGTTTGCAAATTTTAATAAAATATAAAAGAAAAAAGATGATATATAAAAAGAAAAAGATTATCACTTTCCTCGATATAGAGAAAATACTGATTGAGCTCTACATTTGAAAAGACAATGTATATCTAGAGAGATACTCACAAAGGGTAAAGCATTGGTCTTTGCACATGGCTAATCCTAGTTCTATGTCCAGCGCCATGCATGGTCTAAATATTGCCAGAAATGAACCCTGTACTGAGCTAAAAATAAGCCCTGCACACCGTTGGGTCACTCCTGGTGCCTCATAAAAATAAAAGATATTTTAGAATCATCTGTTAACTAAGAAGGAGACCCAGAAGAAGCTTTTTATATCTCTACATATTTTAATCCTGGTTCAATTTAAATTATGCACAGAATGGATCAGCATTAATTTAATCTAATTGAAACACAAGAGGGTGTTATTATGAGCATATAAATATTTTTGATTATCACAAAAAACCTATGTTTATAATAAGTGCTTTGCCCAAGGTTATATGGTTAACCCCCTTTATCATATAACTGAAATCTTCCTTATCAAAACCCTGTGCTCCTTCTGGAGGTCCACAGGCATTTATTTTTTCATGACATCACTTCATTTTCACAGTTAAACCTATGACTACCTTATTACGTTTTGCTTCATGGCAATAAACCTCCTTTCAGATCCTATTTAAATTCCCCCTCTGCTCTTAGATCTTATCTATTTCAGTCTCAGCTCTTTTTTCTCTTTAAGTTCTCAACTTACTTTCAAGGAATCAGTTTTCATTTTATTTTGGCTTGGTTTGGGGGCCCCACCAGGAGGCACTCAGGGGTTACTCATGGCTCTATTCTCAGAAATAGCTTCTGGCAGGCACAAGGACAATATAGGATGCCAGGGATTGAACCCAGGTCCACCTGGGTTAGCTGTGTGCAAGTCAAACACCCTACCATTGTGATATCTTCCTGACCCCTCAGTATCAGCAATTAAGATCTTATCTTAATTTGCTAATTTATCCCCTCAGAGAGTTTCCTCCAGCTGTACTTTCAAATCACAGAGCACCTCAAATCTTCCTTACACACACTTTGTATTCACTTGGATTATAAACAAGTATTAGGCCTATTAATCATTATTTGTACATTTTAATTCAAAAATATTCTACTAAGAGAGGAAAACAAAATAATGGACATATCCTTTTTTAAAGTTAATCCATTTCTTTTTTATTTTAATACTTCAGTTATGTTGGGTTGAAAACCAAGCAATTTTGTCTGATAAGACTACCTGGTTGGAAAAAAAAAGCCCATGACTAGGTTCTTTATAGGAAGATGATAAAAATCATGTCAACAGCATGCTACATTACATTTTCCTGGTAAGTGAAGTCTCAATGACTTTAAGATATTCATTAAATAAATAATCTATTTTCTTTGTAATCCCTAATATATTAGATTTGGAGTATCATTAAATTGTATGAGATTTTTAAGCATAACATAAGACTCCACCAGGCCTCAGTTTTTACTTTTATAGGAAAAGAGTTACATGATTCCCCAAATCTTCTCTATTGCCGAGAAATATGATTCAATGTGGTCACGTCATTCCTTCCACTCTAAAGTCCTCTCATAACTTTTAAAATTAGATATGCTTTAATCTTCATTATTATATGACTTAATGAACACATTTTACTAAATGATATATGGATGACAGAAACTATTTTGGATACGATATGGATATCTTTTAGTAGTGTTATGATTTAAGTGTAAATGATTCATAAACATAAGGATTATATTTTCCTTAAGTATGTCTAAAATCTCAGACGATATTTTCTTGGCAAAATGCATTTGGGTTTTATTAAACCCCAGACATTTGGAAATCAGATAATATTCTGAGAACAGAATATTCACACAAATCTATACCTATGAAATAAAATAAATTGTTGTAATTTGTTTGGTATTATAGGCTATAGAGTTCTATTGCTTTTATTCCCCTGATAGTAAAGTACAAGGAAAGTTGGGCCTTAATAATCTATTCCAAGGCCCAAACCACAAGTATCTTGCTATTCTCCACATTGCATGTTGTGCTTTGTCGAGGAGTTAAATTCCTCTACATAATTTGCCTATTTATTGATCATTCTTTTCACGCTGGCATGACCAGACATTAGTTCTTTTTATATTTTTTTCTGTTAAGTTTCAAAGTTCCTTCTTCTACACAACATATATTTACTTAATGGTTTCAATGTATTTCTTCCCCATATTCCTATAAACAAATACGTATTTTCAAACATGCCTATTTATATACATATACACAGAAGTGCAAATATAAATCAGATTAATCTCTCAAAACTTATGCTAACTAATTATACATTGTTTACCCATTCCTTATTTTATCTTCTTTATCCTGGTCACTTCCTTTGATTCAAAATAGCTTTGGCATCTGCTCATTTCCTGTTACTCTGAGTAATACGTTATTGTATTACTTTATAAACTTTATAAAGTTTATAAAATAAACTTTCTTTATATTTAAAGCTTAAATATAATTATTTTAAAACGTATTTCCATGATTTTTTTTTCAAGCAGCCACACAAAAACATTCCACTTCGGAAATTAGAAATACCTTCTCTATACGCTGAAACCATTAATTTTTCTTTCCAACAAAACTCATTAGATTTAATACACATGTATTTCTTAGAACTTTCTCCTTCTTAGTCACTGCCTACTTCTATCTCCATTAATCTGTGAGCCATTGCAAGAAAGCCTATCTTAACCTGAAACTTTCCCAGTCTTGAATAAAATCAACTTAGTTCAGAATGACATTTAGCAAATCTCAAAAATTACTGAATCAATGATTGATGTCTCTTTCCTTTCCTCATTGATTTTAAGAATCAGTGGCCCTGTGTGGGGCTTATTATCCACCCTTTCTTCAAGTCAGTCCTCCATTATAGTTCAACTGTTAATTTATATTCTGAACAGAGAAAATGCAATTCATCAAAGAAGCCATTCAATATACAGAAGAGGATAGGAAGAAAGACTAGATCTTTAAACATATTACATGTTTTTTTTGTTTTGTTTTGTTTTGTTTTGTTTTTTTGGGCCACACCCGGTGGTGCTCAGGAGTTACTCCTGGCTGTCTGCTCAGAAATAGCTCCTGGCAGGCACGGGGGACCATATGGGACACCAGGATTCGAACCAACCACCTTTGGTTCTGGATCGGCTGCTTGCAAGGCAAACGCCGTTGTGCTATCTCTCCAGGCCCAACATATTACATGTTTAAAGTGGAAAAGAAGTCCTCTCTCCTCTAAAGAGTGTTGAGTTATAATCTTTAATATTACCCATTAACTTTTTCAAGAAAAGCAACACTTTGATCATCTTAAAATTTGGACTTAAAGTAATGATTAAACTTGTATTCGAAGTTCAAACAATATTTTCTGAAATTATGAATGACAGATGATTAAGACATTTTCTTAAAAATTAAGAAATTACAAATATATTTGTAACTACCAACTTCAAGAAAATTGCTAAATTGAATACTTTATATGGACATTATTTTAGCAAATTATGTCCAATCATATTATCTATGGTTTTGAAATAACAAAAATATACTCTGCTAAGTATATTTCTACATAGACTTTTTTTTAATATAATTTTTATTTTGATCATAGTGGCTTACATATTGTTGACAATAATATTTTAGGTACATATTTACATAAAATCAGGGGGGATTCCCATCCCTAAATTGTCCTCCCTACACCTCCGTTTTTGTCCTACCTCCCATTTCCTCTTCCCTCACCCCCAGGGTATCTAGAATATGTGGTCCCCTCTGTATCTAACCTACTACTTAGTAGTCTTGCATCAGTTTGGTCTTGATGCCTCCCTTATTTCCCCCTCTAAGTGGGGGCAGGGCTACCTAGTTCAAGTTGCATGGTTTTGCCTGAAAAAGAGAAAATAAATAAACTGGGGGTAAGAGTCTAATACCCCGAAAATGGGCAGAATCCTTCTAGAGGTTCTCATCATCGATTTGGGAAATGAATGAGAAAAAGAAGGTGAAACACTCCACCAGTACCAAAAGAAGTGTCAAATATCCAGTGAGGACTCCAGCTATATCGATAAGCACCACAAAAAAACAGATAAAACAAACAAACAAAACAAGACAAACAAAAAAACAAAAACAAAAAAACAAACAAAAAAACACGCCGTGGTCTTGAAATAAGAAACATGGCATAACACATAGCGAAAGAAAAGAAAGGAAGAGAAAAAAAAATAAGGATAATTGGGGACAGCAATTTCAATAATCACATCCAAACAGAGAAATCGACCAAAATAGCTAGGTTAATAAAAATAATAATAACAATAATAAATGAAGGTAATATATATATATATATATATACATATATAAATGTCCAAGGTTTTGTGTTTTTTGTATTTTTGTTTTTTTTCCCTCCTGCCCTGGCACAGTAGATATTGGGGTCATTCGAAAAGGAATTCACTTGCCCTATGCGATATGGGGTTTCTCCGTCCTTGGAGTATACTGTCATGGGATCAGCTCTAGTCTTTGCTCAGGATCATTACTCTCCCGGTGGTGGTTTTTTTTTTGTTTTTTGTTTGTTTTTTTGGTGTGTGGTAGACTTCTGCTCTGTCCAGGTTGATACAATCAGAGCTCTGTGTTTAGAGGTCTCAGTATCTGTACAGATCCTGAGGTGGGACTTATGGTGAAGTCAGTCTTAGTGAATCTAGAGGTTCTGTTACCTCAGTGCCATTTTAATCCATCTTCTGTGGTTGGTGATCTTGGTCTTTGCACTAATCCTAGGATGGCATCTAGGATAGCGTCTTTCTTTGTGCTTCCAGAAGCCCCTTTCCGTTACAATTGTCTCTGCCAGACCTTTGGAACTGGGGATCATGCTTATTGTGCAGGTCTTAGTTCAAACCCTAGACTAGGGCTTTTTTATTGGTCCCAAGATGTATACAGTCTGGTCGTGGTTCTAGCATTCAGTCATCTGTAAATCACAATCTTGGCTTTTGGACCTACCAAAGGGTGCCACGTCTTCTGGTTTTGTCTTGTTGTTAGCTGGTGAGGTAGGCTAAACTGCTCTAAGGTCAAGTTGTTCAGATTTTCCTCATTGTCGGGATATCATGTTAGAGCTGGCCCTTGTTGTTGACCCTGCAGTAATAAGGCTGTCCCAGATGGAGTTTGTTTCTTGCAGCTGTTGTGAAGAGCTGTGCCGTTTCTATGTCTGGGATCCAGGGTTCAAGGCTGGTTGAATGGTATCTAATCACCAGAGGTCTAAGTTGATTCCACATGACATATTTTCAAGGTAGGAGATAACCCTGTATTGTAAACAACTATGAGTTCCTATCTCTAGTAGATAAGAGCTCTTTTTTTTTATATGTAAGATTTCCCCTTTATTTAGTGTGCCTTTGCAGGGGGAAGTGGTGCTCCATTATATTGTCGGTATATTTGGGTTGGACAGAGTGGGTAACAGAAATAGGTCGCATACCCAAAAATGATTAAAATTAAAAAAAAGGAAATAAAAGTGTGTGTGCCCACAAATGTATATGTAGGGCAAACATTTAAAAAAATAAATAAATTAAAAAAAAAGAAAGAAATAAAATGAGTTAGCGAAGTTTTTAAAGGACCAAAGTGGTGCAAAAGACTACTTTACATTTGGGGGAGAACAGGTAAAGAGGTGGTGTAATACAGGTCGTATGCCTATGTTGAAAGTACGTTTTTTCCCGTTGTCTTTTGGATTTTTCTTGTGGTGTGTGGGTTCCCAGGCATCTTCCAATCACACCCCTTGACCTTCTTCAGATTGGTAAAAATTTGCGGCAGGGAAGTCTTGGAAGAGTTCTTGCATTGGGGATACTATTGGACCTAAGTCCAGTTTCAAGAAACAGTCCACGTTAGAGGGAGATGGTAGGGAGGGTCTCGCAGCATGAGTCCACAGGGGAGTTGGCTGTCTTTTCTTGCAGGAGACGAGGTGTGGGTTTGACTGGGTGTCCCCTCGCCTGGGTGTTGGGTACTGGTTCATTGGGTAGGAGGTCGATCTTGATGCCTAAAAGATTAAGGACTGAGGGTGGAGAGTTTTAATATGGTGGGAGATCTGGATGGGATTGAGGGGTAAAGGGATAGTTGGATTTCCGGGGGGGGAGAAAGGGGAAGGTATATGGGAGGGGTATGAAGGAAGAGAAAAGAGAAAATACCATAGAAAGAAAGGGATAAGAGAAAGGGGAAAAAGTAAAGAGAATAGAAGAAAAAAAAAGAAAAAAGTAGCGAGAAGAAAGGAGAGAATAGCAAGGGAATGGTGGTTTGGTTGAATGTGTTCGATGACTAGAGCCTGTAGTTTAGGTCTGTACGTCGCAGGTACTGCTTTGGTGGTCTGACTGGTCACGTGCTTCAGTTCTTAAAAGAAGGTTTAACCTAGAGATAAAGTGTATGTTAAAGAGTTTTCTCGTGGCCATCTCGTAGTGCAAGCAAGGTATGGTATCTCGTGTGGTATCCCGAGTTGCCATCTTAGTTTGTCCGCCCTTTATATCTAAGGGTGCCTGTGGACAGAAAAGCTGAGATGTTATTTAAAATATAGTAAGATAAAGGGATTAAAACATAGTGTTATAGTATGTTGCCATTGCAGTCCGTGATTTCCCATGGTGTTCTATACTTGTGTTCCTATTTACGATCTCTAAGGGATTATTGTGGGAGTCTGATTACATACCTGTTCTCTCTATGTTGCTGTTTCTGTTGTTGCTGTTTTCTTTGTGGTATAATGAGCAGTCAAGAGTTTGCGTTGTTCCTTTTTCATGTATTTTGGACACTGCTCCCATGTATATGTTGACTATTACAGTGTTAGGAGTTTCTACCCTGTTAAACCCTGTTATATGATTGTTAGGTATTAGTTTTATGTAAAATATATGTTCTAGGTGTTTCAGAATAGTGCTACCATTCTGTGTTTATCTTTTGTCTTCTGACTTACTTCGTTTAACATAACATGATCTAGGTCCAACCACGTTGCTGCAAAGTCTGTGATTGTATCATTTCTAACTGCCATGTAATATTCCATTGTGTATATGTACCACATCTTAATGATCCATTCATCTGTTGTTGGACATCTAGGTTGGTTCCAAGATTTGGCTATTATACTGAGTGCTGCGATAAATAGTGGGGTGCATACGAATTTTGGAATGAATGTCCTTCCATCTTGTGGGTATATGCCTAGGAGAGCAATTTATGGGTCAAATGGCAGCTCAATTCTGAGTTCTTTGAGCACTCTCCAGACTTTCCTCCATAGGTGTTGGACTAGGGGGCATTCCCACCAGCAGTGGATGAGAGTTCCTTTCATACCGCATCTCTGCTGACAAAGGTTGTTTCCATTATTTTTGATGTGAGACATCCTCACTGGTGTAAGGTGGTATCTCATTGTTGTCTTGATTTGGATCTCCCTGATGATGAGTGAAGGAGAGCATGTTTTCATGTGTTTGTTGGCCATCCTTCTGTCTTCCTCAGAGAAGTGTCTATTCATTTCATCTTCCCATTTTTTATAGCTTTGTTTGGTTTTGGGGGGCTCAGCTTTCTGAGTGCTTTGTATGTTCTAGATATCAGCCCTTTATCTGATATGTCGAGTGAAAAGATTTTTTCCCATTCTGTTAGCTGTCTTCTTGTGTTAAGTAGGGTTTCTTTTGCCATGCAGAAGCTTTTTTTGTTTGATGTAGTCCCATTTGTTTATATTTGATGCTAACGTTCTTGCCATTGGTGCTCCATTCTCAAAGACCTTTTTGATATATAGGTCTTCGAGTGTTCTGCCTATTTTATTCTCGATAATCTTTATGGATTCGGGTCTGATTTCAAGGTCTTTGATCCATTTTGAGTTGATTTTTGTATAAGGAGTAAGGTATGGGTTGATTTTCACTTTCGTACATGTGGTTTTCCAGTTGTACCAACACCATTTGTTGAATAGGCTTTCTTTGTTCCACTTCAGATTCTTGCCTCTTTTATCAAATATTAGTTGGCTATATACCTGGGGGTTTATGTCTGGGAATTCTGTTCTGACCCACTGGTCTGAGGTTCTGTCTCTGTTCCAGTACCATGCTGTTTTGATTACTATGGCTTTATAGTATAGTTTCAAGTTAGGTAAGGAGATGCCTCCCAGCTTCTTGTTTTTCAGTATGTGTTTGGCTAACCTGGGTCTTTTGTGGTTCCAGATGAATTTTGTGAATGATTGTTCTAATTCCTTAAAGAATTGTGTCTGGATTTGGATAGGGATTGCATTAAATCTATATAGGAGTTTGGGTAGGATAGTTATTTTGATTATGTTAATTCTACCTATCCAGGAGCATGGGATGTTCTTCCATTTCTTTAGATCGTCTTCAATTTCTTTCTGAAGTGTTTTGAAGTTTCCCTGGTATAGGTCTTTCACTTCTCTTGTAAGGTTGATTCCTGGATACTTGATATTTTTTGAAACTATCTTAAATGGAATTGTATTTTTTTTTTTTGGTTTTTGGGCCACACCCGGCTGTGCTGAGGGGTTACTCCTGGCTGTCTGCTCAGAAATAGTTCCTGGCAGGCACGGGGGACCATATGGGACACCGGGATTCGAACCAACCACTTTAGGTTCTGGATCGACTGCTTGCAAGGCAAACACCGCTGTGCTACCTCTCCGGGCCCGGAATTGTATTTTTAATCTCTCTCTCCTCAACTTCATTGTTTGTATATAGAAACGCTACTGTCTTTTGTGTATTGACTTTGTAACCAGCCACTTTGCTGTATTGGTAAATTGTTTCTAGGAGTTTTACTGTGGACTCTTTAGGGTTTTCGATGTATATCATCATATCGTCGGCAAATAGAGATAGCTTGTGTTCCTCTTTCCCAATTTGAATTTCTTTGATTTCCTTCTCTTGTCGGATTGCTATTGCTAGGACTTCTAAGGTTATATTGAATAAGAGTGGAGAGAGTGGACAGCCTTGCCTAGTTCCTGATCTTAGTGGGAATGCTTCTAGTTTCTCACCATTGAGTATAATGTTGGCTGTAGGCTTTTCATATATGGCTGTAACTATCTTGAGGAAGGTTCCTTCTAACCCTATTTTTCTGATTCTTTAACATGAAAGGGTGTTGGATTTTGTCAAACGCCTTCTCTGCATCGATTGATATGATCATGTGGTTTTTGTCTTTCATGTTGTTGATGTGGTGTATAATGTTGATTGATTTGCGTATGTTGAACCAACCTTGCATTCCTGGGATGAATCCCACTTGATCGTGATGTATGATCTTTTTGATGAAGTGCTGGATTCGGTTTGCTAATATTTTATTGAGTATCTTTGCATCTATGTTCATTAGTGAGATTGGTCTGTAGTTTTCTTTTTTGGTGGTGTCTTTGCCTTCTTTGGGAATGAGTGTGATATTAGCCTCATAAAAGGAGTTGGGGAGGATTCCTGTTTTTTCTATGGTTTGGAAGAGCCTATGGAAAAGTGGTAGTATCTCTTCTTGAAATGTTTGATAAAATTCACCTGTAAATCCATCTGGGCCTGGGCTTTTGTTCTTAGGGAGTTTTTTAATTACATCTTCAATTTCCTCTGAGGTGATTGGTCTGTTTAGGATTTCTAGATCTTCCTTTTCCAGTCTTGGAGGAGGGTGTTTTTCCAAGAATCTATCAATTTCTACTGGGTTCTCTAGCCTAGTTGAGTATAGTTGTTCATAATATGATCTCATGATATGTTGTATTTCTTGGGGTTCTGTTGTAATATCTCCCCTTTCATTTGTGATCCTACTGATTTGGGTGTTTTCCCTCTTTTTTTTGGTGAGTTTTGCCAGTGGTTTGTCTATCTTGTTTATTTTTTCGAAAAACCAACTCCTGGTCTCATTGATTTTTTGTATTGTTTTCTTAGTTTCTATGTTGTTTATTTCTTCTCTGGTTTTTATTATTTCTTGCCTTCTGGATGTGGTTGGATTTCTCTGTTGCTGTTGTTCCAATTCTTTGAGGTGATCTTTTAAACTGTTGGTTTTGTTATTTTCCTGTTTCTTGACATAGGCCTGTATTGCTATGAGTTTCCCCCTAATTACTGCTTTTGCTGTGTCCCATAAATTTTGACATGTTGTCTCTTCATTGTCATTTGTCTCAAGGAATCTTTTTATTTCTTCCTTGAGTTGTTCTTTGATCCAGCTGTTGTTGAGCAGCATGTTGTTTAATCTCCATTGCTTCTTCTTGACCTCAAATTTGAGCTCTGTTGCATAGTGATCTGAGAGGGTACTTCTAATGATCCTTACCTTTGTGGTCTTGTATAGGTTGGCTTTGTATCCTAAGACATGGTCTATTCTGGAGAAGGTTCCATGTGGGCCTGAGAAGAATGTGTATTCTGCTTTCTGGGGGTGGAGGGCTCTATATAAGTCTATTAGCCCTAAATCTTCTAATTTTTCATTCTTTGCTATTTTTCTGTTTGGTGGATCTGTCCAGTGGTGATAGTGGAGTATTGAGGTCCCCTACTATTATCACATTTCCCTTCATGTGTTTCTCCAGGTTTTCCAGTAGTTGCCTCACATATTTTGCTGACTCTACATTAGGTGCATAGATATTGACCAGGGTTAGTGTTTCTTGATCTAATGTTCCCCTGATCAGTAAGTAGTGACCCTCTTTGTCTCTGATCACTTTCTTGAGGTTGAATGCAATTTGGTCTGATATAAGAATGGCTGTCCCTGCTCTTTTTTGTTTTCCATTGGCCTGAATAATTACTTTCCGACCTTTTATTCTAAGCCTGTGCTTACCCTGCATCTGTAGGTGTGTTTCTTGCAGACAGCAGAGGTCCGGTTTATTTTTCCTAATCCAGTTCTCTACTATGTGTCTTTTAATTGGAGAGTTTAGTCCGTTAACATTTAGGGAGATTATTGAGAGAGAGGATTGTTGTGTAGTTGTGTTGTGTAGGGTGGTTTTTGTTACAATCGGGGGTTTGGATTGTGTAATTCGTCTTTGAGTAAGTCGTTTAGGATCGGTTTTGTTTGCACAAATAGCTCAAATTCGTTCTTGTTTGAGAATGTTTTTAGTTTATCCTCCCATATGAATGTGAGTTTTGCTGGAAATTGGACCCTAGGTTGGAAATTTCTTTCATTCAGTCGTTTAAATATGTCATTCCACTTCTTCTTGCTTGAATTATTTCGAATGGGAGATCTGGTTTGATTCTTATGTCCCTACCTTGGTACTTGAGGTTTCTTTTCTTCCTTATTGCTTTAAGGAGTTCCTCTTTCTCTTTGTTTTTTGCCAATTGGATTACCATGTGTCTTGGTGTTTGTTTATTAGGGTCTATCTTATTGGGAACTCTTTTTACTTCCTGTATTGGCAATGCAGTTTCCTTCCAGAGGGTGGGGAAGTTCTCCGCTATTATCTCTCTGACTACTTGTTCTTCCCCTTTCCCTATTTCCTCTCCTTCTGGTATACCCACAATTCTTAGATTGTTTCTTTTGTCCTTGTTCATTAGATACTGGACTTTTCCTTCCAGTGCTTTGCCTTTTATTTCTTTGTTGGTTTCTTGATCATTTTTTGTTTGCAGTTTTCCTTCGAGTTCTTCAATGTGTTTCTCCAATTCTGTGTTTCTGCTTGTAAGGCTTGTTACTTTGTCTTTTAATTCCTTCACTTCTTTTTGTATGGAATATCTCATGTTCTTTAACATTTCTTCTTTAATTTGGCTGATTCGTTCATCATAGATTTCTTATACTTGATAGCTAGGGTTTCTCTCATTTCTTTTATTAATTCTTGCATTTCCTTCCTCATGGCTGCTTTTAGGTCTTCTTCACGTGGATCTGTGCGTTTTGGTGGACTTGGAAACTTGCAAGGGTTTGTCACCATATCTCCAGATATTAGTGTTCTCCTTGATTTACGCATATTTTTTTGTATTTAATGGTGTGTTTTAGTGTGCTGTGCTTCTATTTTTCACCTGTTTTGATCCCTTGTGGTGTGGGAGTGGATTCCCTCCCTGAGGGTGGTTCTAGAGGGACTTTTTGGTGAACTCGCTGGGTTTTGGTTCCTTCTGTGCTCTTTATGTGGCCTGGTTAGTTGTTTTCCCCTTTTGTTGGCAGCTAGTACTGGCCTTTTCCTGACCACAGTGGTGGGGGGCACTGTTGAGCCTAGCTCTTTCTCCTCTCCTCCACTACCTGGAAGTTAGTCTTCCTCTTTATTCCTGTCAGCAAGTGTAGTTCTGCTCCTGGCCACACTGGTTGCGGGCGCTGTTGAGCCTGACTCTCTGTTCCCTCCCTTATCTGGGGGTCAATGAAGCTCTGCTCCTCCGAATTTCCTCGGAAGAAATTCCCCCAGTCAAGCCCTCCCGGTAGCTGCTCTCAGCCCTTGGGGGGTCTCAGCTCCACTCTGGGGCTCGGGGCTAGGTTGCTGTAGATTACCTAAAGGTCCAGGGGGCAGGCCCAAGCTCACCCAGTCTATTCGTCCCACCTGTCCCAGCGGGGCAGGTGACTCCGGCCCACTAGGTACTAGGGAATGCCCTCCTCTGTCTATGCTCTGGTCGGGTGGGGTGAACTCTGGGGCCTGGAGATTGAGGCCATGGGTGGTGTGGTCTCTGTGCCAACAAGCTGGCCTGTGCGGTGTTCTCCAATTGCCCACGTGTGAGCGCCTTAGGAGAGTGCACTCACCGTGGTCGCCGGCGGGGTCAGGAGTGGGGGTCCCTACACCCCAGTTGGAGCAGCTCTGGCCTCTGCAGTTTATGGGGGGGGGTCGTGCATAAGGTGGCGGATGTCTCCGGTCGTCCACGTGTGATCACCCCAGGAGAGTGCACTCACCCTGGTCGACCGCGGGGTCAGGAGCGGGGGTCCCTACACCCTGGTTGGAGTGGCTCCGGCCTCTGCAGTCTATAAAGAGGGGGTCGCGCGCAAGGTGGCGGACGCGGATGTCTCCGGTCCTCCACGTGTGAGCGCCCCAGGAGAGTGCACTCACCCTGGTCGCCCGTGGGGTCAGGAGCGGGGGTCCCTACCTCTACATAGACTTTTAAAACACAAGATTCTTTTAAGGCAAAGATAATCCTATTATTTATTCATTTATATTCAAATTTTTAAATACCACTTAATAATTCCATTTGACTAATTTTGTAATTTCCTAACTAAAATTATTTGTATATTCAAAATAAAATTATTTGCCTTTATTATTCTCTGAATACTCCAGTTATTCCACTGATCTGATGGTCTGCTTTTATTCCAATACCATGCTGTTTTAATGACTATAGCTTTGTAATACAATTTAAAATTAGGGAAAGTTATGCCTCCCATATTTCTTTCCCCATTAGTTGCTCTAGCTATTTGCAGGTGTTTATTATTCCAAATAAATTTTAGGAGTATTTGATCCACTTTTTTGAAGAATGTCATGGGTATCCTTAGAGAAATTGCATTAAATCTGTACAATTCTATGGGGAGTATTGCCATTTTAATGATGTTAATCCTACCAGTCTATGAGCAGAGTATGTGTCTTCATTTGCTTGTTTCCTCTTTTATTTCTTGAAGCAGGGTTTTGTAGTTTTCTTTGTATAGGTCCTTCACTCCTTTGGTTGACTCCAAGGTATTTGAATTTGTGTGATACTAATGTGAATGGGGATTTTTTTTTAATGTCCATTTCTTCTCTATCATAAGAAGTATAAGAAGGCAATTTCTAAGAATGCAAATTTTGATCTGTCACTATATTTATCTATAAAAATTAATCTATTCCTATCAAAATATCTTATATATTTTATAAAAAATTAAAAATTATTATTTCTGATATTATCTAAGTTTGTCCCTACTCAGATTCTCTGATGTTGGATTCCACTCATCCTAATTTTGAATAGCAGTTTTGGAGGTTAAAGAAATGTAGTGTCATCTTAAAAAAATTTTCTTTTTTGGTTTTTGGGTCACACCTGGCAGTGCTCAGGGTTACTCCTGGCTCTACACTCAGAAATCGATCGTGGTAGGCTCGGGGGCCCATATGGGATGCTGGGATTCAAACCAATGACCTTCTGCATGAAAGACAAATGCCCTACCTCATTGCTATCTCTCCGGCCTCAACATCTTAAATTTTTTAATTGGGAGTAGCACAGGTCTGATTTTTGCCTCCCTCGAACATAAATGAATCAATAAAGATTTTCATGCTCAAACTGGTAGAAAGAAAAGTATCACTGATTCAGATGAATCACACAAGGTGAAAACATATTTCTAAAGGCTGCTGTCTATATGACAATTAAATTTCTAACTTCCAGATAAACTAACTTTTCTCTAATTTTTTAAGTAACACTAGAAAGGTAGGATCTCTTTAAAATATGCCCAAATGGGAATTTCCTATCAGTTTTGAATAGGATAAGATGGAAGGAAAAAATATGAGACAGTTAAACAAATAATCTAAAAATTGTTTGTTTAAAAATTAGTTGAAAATAATCAATAATCGAAAATGAATCTTCTGCATCAATACATTAAATATCATATGTGTTAGATGATAAATACATAGAATTTCAAAGAACTGCTACATCATGAGATTTCACTATGCAATCAGGACACCAGCTGGCATGTGATTTTCAGTTTTTAAGATGACTTTTTTTAACGTGGTTATTAGGAGCTAGGTGCTCTTGTCACAAATAACTGGAATCAGGGAGTTTTAGTAATGAAGTCAAATCTAGCTAAGAACTACATTTCAGAGACAAAACATTTGACCAGAAAAAGGGTGAGTGAACACTAATAAAACAGGTAGGCTTTCATTTTCAAAGAAAATCATTTCCAGGTAAGTTATTACAGCTGGAACCAACCATAAAAATTAAGACAGGACGTCAAGCTGTGGCATAAGCTAAAAACAGCAGGTCCTGAGAAACAGCTTAGAGATTGGAATGAGGTTATAAAACCGCAGTGTAACAACATTGGTTAATGGAAATGTAGCTACAAAATGTGGTTTTTCGTCTTTCCTACCTAAAATCCTGATTGGGTAGATGAAACCAAGGATCAAGGGATAGCCAAGGAAATGGGCCTTGTGTGTCTAATCAAGCAGCCTTGAATAACCAAACCAAACATCTGCACTTCAAGAGAAAATAACAACCATAGTTGACTGCTCTGGAATTCACTTGACTGAATATAACCTCGGCTAGTTTGGTTTGTTAGACAAGATTTTCTGGTTATTCTTGGCAACCTCAGGAGACCTTATAAACTCAAGAAAATTGATCTTCTCTCAGATCCTAGATGTAATGTCAGAGATGCTCTAGAAATGTGATACAAAGCTCAGAAATCATAGTTTTTGTGAAGATGATATCAATTTCTCAGCATTCTGAGGTAAGCTTAATCACCTTTCCTTTCATTAGGAATTTGTATTATGTTCCTTCAACAAAAAAGATAGCAGCCACCCTCTTCATTTTTAATATTTTTTAATTTAAAGCATTATGGTTTACAAATTGGGGTGGGGGGGTTGGGTCACACCCAGCAGCGCCCAGGGGTTACTCCTGGCTCTACACTCAAAAATTGCTCCTGGCAGGCTCAGGGACCATATGGGCTGCCAGGATTTGAACCACTGTTCTTCTGCATGCAAGGCAAATGCCCTACTTCCATGCTCTCTCTCCAGCCCCTGGTTTACCAAATTTATAGTTGAGTTTAAGACATATTATGTTTTGGCATCAATCACACCGCCTCTGAACAAACCTCTTCCTCTGATGTTACTAGAGTCTTCTTTTACTTTTTCCTTCTCTTCCTTCACAAAACATTTTCTTAAGGATATGGAGACTAGAGCTTCAAAGGGTCTGAAATCATAGCAGTAGCAATTAGCAATAGAATAAAAAAATACCTAATAGGGATTATGTTCCCTTTGACAATTGCCAATGTCTCTATTATCTCATGTAGATAATAAATATAATAAAATATTTAACACCTTTAAAACTTTTCTGAAATGGTTTTTATGAATGCCAAAGATTTTATATAACTGGTAGGTTGCTAGTCTTACATGCAAACAACCCAGGTTCAATCCTGGTACTAATTATAGCCCAAGTCCTACCAAGAGTAATTCCAAGAGAAAGTTCTGATCACTTTGGGGTATGCCAACTCCAAAAATAATGTATTTTTTATGATTATAAAATAATATATTAATAACTCTGTATTTACATTTGTAAATAAATTTAATGAATCTACAATAAAACCAATATATCACTCTTAGTTAAATATAGACATATATAGGCATATATTTAATTTATATTTATACCAAATATATAATTTTCCTATCATTTCAAAGGAGACAAAGTCCACAGATTGGAAAAAAATAATTTGCTGATCACTGCTCTGATAAAGGTTAATATCTAAGGTATATAAAGCACTGTCAGAACTTTAAGAAAAAATATCCAACCACATCAAAAAATGGGGAGAAGAAATGAACAGAAATGTCCTTAAAAAAGAAATACAAATAGCCAAAAAGGCATATTTAAAAATGTTCTATAACTTTATATTACTTAGCAAAGAATGATAAGATATCTCTTCACACCAAAAAGACTAGTACTCATCACAAAGAATAATAGCAACAGTGCTGGAGTGGATACAGGAGAAAAGGACCCTCATTCACAGCTGATGGAAAAATTGACCGTCCAGCCTTGTTGGAAAACAATGGAGAAATCCTTCATAAAGCTAGGAATTGAGCTTCATAAGTCACAGTAATTCCACTCTTGGTAATATACAATGCAGAACAGGCATCTGCATTCCTATGTCATTGCAGCACTATTCACAATCACCAAAATCTGGGGGGGAGGGGAGTGCACAAGAACAGATGATTGACTAGAGAAGTAATAATGCATAAACACAATGGAACACTATGTAGCTATTAGAAAAGTGGAAGTTTGTGTCTTTATTATCATTTGTTTCCAGGAAAGTTTTGATTGCCTCTTTGATTACATCTCGGACCCACTGGTTATTAAGTATGAGGCTGTTTAACTTCCAGGTGTTAAAGTTTTTTTTCTGTGTCCCTTTAGAATTCACATATAATTTCAGAGCCTTGTGGTCAGTGAAGGTAGTCTGCAAGATTTCTATCCTCTTGATATTATGGAGGTATGTTTTATGTGCCAGCATGTAGTCTATCCTGGAGAATGTCCCATGTACATTGGAGAAGAATGTGTATCCAGGTTTCTGGAGATGGAGGGTCCTATATACATCCACTAGGCCTCTTTCTTCCATTTCTCTTCTCAGGTCTAGTATATTCTTGTTGGGTTTTCAGTCTGGTTCACCTATCCAGTGTTGACAAAGCAGTGTTGAGGTCCCCCACAATTATTGTGTTGTTATTGATATTCTTTTTCAGATTGTCAACAATTGTATTAAATATTTTGCTGGACCCTCATTCGGTGCATATATGTTTAGGAGACTGATTTACGTACCCCTTGATTAATATAAAATGTCCATCTTTGTCCCTTACAACCTTCCTGAGTATAAAATTTGCATTATCTGATATTAGTATGACCACTCGAGCTTTTTTATGGGTGTTGTTTGCTTGGATAATTTTCCTTCAGCCTTTTATTTTGAGTCTATGTTTGTTCAGACTATTCAGGTGCATTTCTTATAGGCAGCAGAAGGTTGGATTGAGTTTTTTGATCCATTTAGCCACTCTGTGTCTTTTAACTGGTGCATTTAGTCCATTGACATTGAGAGAAATAATTGTCCTGGGATTTAATGCCATCTTTATATAGAAATTTGGTGTGTCTTTTGGTCAGTTTTGTCTTAAATTAGGTCTTTTAGTTTTTCTCTTTGACAAAGAAGAAATACAAATGGCCAAAAGACACATGAAAAAATGCTCCACATCACTAATCATCAGGGAGATGCAAATCAAAACAATGATGAGATACTACCTCACACCACAGAGATTGGCACACATCACAAAGAAAGAGAACAAGCAGTGTTGGCGGGGATGTGGAGAGAAAGGAACTCTTATCCACTGCTGGTGGGAATGCTGTCTAGTTCAACCTTTATGGAAATCAATATGGAGATTCCTTCAAAAACTGGAAATCCAGCTCCCATACGATCCAGCTATACCACTCCTAGGAATATACCCTAGGAACACAAAAATACAATACAAAAATCCCTTCCTTACACCTATATTCATCGCAGCACTATTTACCATAGCAAGACTCTGAAAACAACCAAGATGCCCTTCAACAGACAAATGGCTAAAGAAACTGTGGTACATATACACAATGGAATATTATGCAGCTGTCAGGAGAGATGAAGTCATGAAATTTTCCTATACATGGATGTACATGGTATCTGTTATGCTGAGTGAAATAAGTCAGAGAGAGTGAGAGAGAGATGCAGAATGGTCTCACTCATCTATGGGTTTTAAGAAAAATGAAAGATATTCTTGCAATAATAATTTTCAGACACAAAAGAGAAAAGAGCTGGAAGTTACAGCTCACCTCAGGAAGCTCACCACAAAGAGTGATGAGTTTAGTTAGAGAAATAACTACATTTTGAACTGTCCTAATAATGAGAATGTATGAGGGAAATGGAAAGCCTGTCTAGAGTACAGGCGGGGTTGGGTGGGGAGGAGGGAGATTTGGGACATTGTGATGGGAATGTTGCACTGGTGATGGGTGGTGTTATTTACATGACTGAAACCCAAACACAATCATATATGTAATCAAGGTGTTTAAATAAAATAAAATATATTTTAAAAAGTGGAAGTTATGAAATGTGCTGATACTTGTATGGATCTGGAGAACATTACCAGAGCAAAATGAGTCAAAGGGAGAGGAACCGACAGAGAATGATATCATTCATTTGCGAGATATAAAGAAACATAGTGAGGCAAATAACTAATACCCAAACACAATAGAAACAAAAGTCAGGAAAACATGTCTGGTAGGAAGATTGCCACTGTGAAAGAGGGGAGGATATAGCTTGAAAAGACCACTATAATAATAGAAGAAGTGGTTACTGAATAAGAACAGGGCCTGAAAGGGGTAATATTTTACCCCATTAGTGACAGTATTGTAAACCACTGTGCCTAAAAAGAATAGAAAAGTGCCTGCCAGAGGCACAGGCAGGGGTGTAGGTGGGAAACTGGAGACATAGGTGGAGGGAAGTTAAAGATGAAGGGATGAGTGTTTGAATACTGTAACACCTAAATGCAATCATAAACAACTAAGTAATTCATATTGATTCAATAAATTATTTTTAATAAATAAAAATCTAAAATTTGGTTTATGATATGATTTGGCATTTTACTTCATTAATTATGGAAACCCCTTTAGGTTTTTCTCAGCATTTTTAACATAACTGGTTGTTCTATTTCCTTCTTAAATCTAAGCTGCTTTTTGCATTTAGTTAATGAAATAAATGACTTCACTGATAAGTATACTATTAAAGAAAAGCTCTGGCTGAAATCTTACATAGGCACAGTGTAAAAGGAATTAGTAACATGTTTTAGTTATTTAGAAAATTGTAATTTGCACAAATAAATGAAATTAGAATATGACTTTCATTTTTCTATTACCTTCAACTGATTTTAATACAAGATTAAATTATTATAACAGCATGATTCTGGCAACCTTCCCTCCTGTTTTTTCTTTCTGAATTGTTATCACATTGTGTTCCTCTTTCTGGTTTCGAAAAGCAAATTTAATAACTTGACTATTTTTTATTTTGCATTCGGTCCACAGCCCAAAATACTCAGGGGCTACTCCTGAATTGGTTCTCAGAAAACATGTAGTGTCAGGTTTGTAATCCTCATGTAAAGCATCTGCTGTAGCCCTTTAAG
This sequence comes from Suncus etruscus, assembly GCF_024139225.1. NCBI lineage: Eukaryota > Metazoa > Chordata > Mammalia > Eulipotyphla > Soricidae > Suncus > Suncus etruscus. The sequence goes on along the minus strand of NC_064852.1, from coordinate 145,122,585 downwards.
CGATCTTCCCACCCATCCCCAAATATAATCTTGAAGACAGTCATAATTTCTTAGTCTATAAATGAAATTTTGTTGTTTTATTTTTAAAACTTTCTGGCTTTTAATTTTTGGAAAGTAACTTTCAATAATTGACAATGGGTAACTAAATTATGCTTTTTCTCATAAAGAAACCAATAGACCCTCCTTTATACAAATAATACCAGTTATATAAGGGCCAAGAAAATAGTACAGTGGGAAAGACATATGGCCAAGCCAGATTCAATCCCTGTCATCCCCTAAGCATATGATCCCCTAAGCACAGCCAGGAATGATGCCTGAGAGTGGAACCCGGAGTATCCCATGAGCAAGGAGTAACCCAGGGTGGCCCAAACACCAAAACTAAAAAGTTATATGTATCATTTATAGTATTTGAGACTATCATTAGCAGCACTCAGACTGTCCACTGTATTATGAAAACTGCCTCAATATCACCACAAAAGTAAAAAATATACAGTTCTTAAAAAAACCCTTTAATCAGCTGGAAAGAAAGAGAGAGAGCTCAATAAGAGTGGGATTAAGGAATTGGTCTGTTTCTACCTCAATCTGTGTACACATTATTATAATTAGACAGAATTATCTTTGAATATAGCACCTTGGATTGGTGTGGAAACCGGATGGTTTCAACTTCCAGATGTTATGTTTTCCCTCAGATAATTTCGCAACAATCCTTGCAACCTGGAAGTTAGAATGTAATCACCAGCGTCACCAGGTCCCCAACCACAGCTGGGAACGACCTTCAAGCAAGGAGTTGGGAATGTTCTCTCAACAATGCCAGGTATAGCTGAACCACCCCTGTTCCCCCAAATCTCTTTTAGAGTACAATTCAATTAAATTCTAAATAATCATTAAAGAAACAATGACAAAATCAAAAATTAGAATCATGAGAAATTAAGCAAAAGCAAATTGAATGATATTTGAATTGTAGTTTTTGGTCATGAAGTCTGGTTTCTGAACAGTTTTAAAAGGCACAATTATCTTAGGTTTTCTTAAACTTTCTGTGTTTCTTTTTTTGCAGAAAGACCTCACACCTAAATTTACTTAGTAAAGATTTTCTGATTTTACTATTATAATTTGCTTTGAATGAGAGAATCAGTGTTCTTCTACCCACCACAGCATTCAAAACAATAGCTAAGAGTTGGAATCAACCTAGATATCCAACAACAGATGAGTGAACCATGAAGATGTGGTACATAAACAATAGAATATTACATCGTAAGGAATGATGCAATCATGCAATTTACTGCAATATGGATGGAACTGGAAGATATTATATTAAATGATGTAAACCAGAACAAGAAGGAAAAATTCAGAATGATATCACTTATATGTGGTATTTAGAATAACTGCATGAAGAAATACAATGGTTTAAATATGGATTGTTGAGGGCATGCTAGACCATAGATTATAGTGAAGAGAAGAAAAGTAATTAAGAGGAGGAGAAAAATACAATTATAAAAAGTACAAAGGATGGGGGCAGAAGCCAACGGTTCTCAGGAGCATTGGTGGTGTTAAGAAAGAACAGAACTAAATATCCAAGCCAGAATCAACAACAAAGAAATCATGAGACCCAAACTTTAAGAACCAAAATTAAAAATGGGCCTGTTATGCTGGGAGGCTGTGGCAAGAGGTGGTGGCACAGAATGCAATCTGTAAACTTTGGTAAAGGGAGTTTGACACTGGGGTTGGGATTGATCCTGAAATATTGTATGTATAAAACCAAATTATGAAGAACTTTGTAAATCACAAAGGTTTCAATAAAAAAATTAAAAATAATTCTGACTGGATTGGTTATGTACTTATTGGTCAATCATTAGTCTTTCATGTAGCCTGTGGCAAGTCCTGTGATTAGCACTGGAACTGCAACAAGACTACACTAAAATAAATTTTTAAACAATGATAATTAAAAATATATTCTTTAATATTCCCAGAATATTTTTAGATATCCTTTTTTAGTGCAGCACACATTCAAGCAGCTGCTCTACTAAAGAGCTGTTTCCAGTGCTCAAATATATCATTGTAATTCATCTATTAGATTTTCCACCTTGCTCAAAGATTGACTAACACACATTATTTTGCTCTTTTTTATTCTAATATAAATTATTTTCTTTGTGGAAAACTACATAAAACTTGTCTGATTTTTTCTTTCCAATATGCTAACAATGAATATACATTATATACAATGTACATTGTATATGTGTACAGTATGTGTTATATAACAATGTATGTACATTGTACATTATTATCATTAATGTACAAGAACAACATCAGAGATATTAGTTCTACTAATTCCTTAAGCACTTCTTTTATATATATTTTATATATATAAAATCTTTATTTAAGCACCATGATTACAAACATGATTGTAGTTGGGTTTCAGTCATAAACAGAACACGCCCCCTTCACCAGCGCAACATTCCCACCAGTAATGTCCCCTTCCCAACCTCCTTAAGCACTTCTAAGGAGGAACATGAAAATTTAAAATCATTTCTATTGCATTAGTCTCACCTTATCTGGCTTAAGAAAATGAAAACTATTTCATAATATTTTATTTCATTTAGTCAAGTCATGAGTGTTTTTATCACGAAAATTAGCTAGTCATTCTTGTGGTTCTGAAATTTTCATATGTTCCTTTATCTATCAGACAGTAATCAGCAATAAATTACAAAAGTATAAAATAACTACATTTTATTTAATCAGTCCTTAATTTAATGAATTTTATTAATAGCCAGTATTTAAATATTAAAACTAATTGAATATATAAAATAGTTTAAAGTTTTAAGCTGATTTTAATACACATTCTGGAACAATGAGATATCCTGGAATTAGAAAGTTTATAAAAATAAAAGAACTAAAGATTCTGGGATCTACAATGAGGTTCCTTGATAGAGCACATGCCTTGTACAAGTGAGAGACACTCGGTCGTATCCGTAGTACTTCAAGAAAAAATTAGGATTGATGGAACAATAGTGTTAAGAAAATCCTTAACAATGTATGTGGATGAATATGCCTGTTTCGATAGAAATATTAATAAACATTAAAACCAAGCAAATAGATCAAAAGTTCTGTCATAAAAGACACAAAAAGGAAATAATCTACCCAAAGCTCGTGAAAGTCAGTTTTCAAATGGTATTCATATCACTGGTCTCCAGATTCATTTGCTCGTAGTAAAACCAAGTTTTCTTTTTTTTTTTTTTAAAGGCCTTCTGAAGACAGAAAGTACTTATACTATTTTGTGTTAATGATTTCTGCGTAAACAAATCATAAATACACAGATTAGGTTTCCTTCCAAATACATGGTTTGTGAATTAAAAAAGAATCCCTTTAGGCTACATGTTTTATCAAAATGAGAGCAAACCAAAATAGATTTAATATGTAAAAAATACACAAACTATGGTCAAAGTACTGATCTTTGAGTTTAGCCAAAACACCATGATCATAAAAATTTATACTAATTAGAAGAAAATGGCACAAGAAACCCCAGTATTACTAGAAGGTGAAATACACTCAATCAAATCTGGTATTACTTACTCTCTCTTCAAAATATACTATATACAATATTTAAGAGAATATTTTCATCACAACTTTAAATAATGTCTTAATGTATCAACTGCATTAGATGAACATACAAAAATAAATCACTGCCATGTGATATTTCCATTTAAGGATAATGATAACTTTTCTTTTGCCTTTTTGAGATGATTCTTCTTAATAGAGGACATGTGAGGTTCTTGGTGAGCCCTTAGAAGCACTTTCAGTGAGGCTGGGGGCCATCCAATGCCAGGGATTAAATTTAGGGCCTTGTACATACATGCCAAGCATGTGATCTACTACTTGAGCCATGTCCCAGGACCCAAGTTAACATCTTATTTTTTTTAACTTTTATTGTGATCATAATGGGTTACATATCTTTCACAGTAGTATTTTAGGTACATATTAACATTGAATCAGGGGAATACCCATCACCAACTATGTCCTACCCCCATTCCAGTTCCCTTTCTACAACCCATATACCCCACCATCACCCCCCAGACTGCTAGAGTAGGTGGTCCCCTCTTTGTCTAGCTTACTATTAGTGATCATATATCTGTTTGGTCCTGGTACCCTGCCTTGTTTCCCTCTCTATTTAAGAGGCAGCGCTAGATAAATCGAGTTATGTGGTTTTGTTTGAAGGAAAGAAAAGCAATATAATGGGGTACAAAATTAGAAAACAAACAAAAAAAACAAAAAAAAAACTAAAAAAAGAAGTCAAATATGCTGAAAATGGGCCGAGACCTTCTAGAGGCTTTCAACCTCAGTTTGAGAGAGGACATGAAAAAGGTAATTGAAACACCACAACAATACAGAAAAAATATCAAATTAAATATCCAGTGAGCTTTAATATCAATTTCCCACTTTTTCTATTATAGATTTATACGATTAACCATTTCTTTCCTAATACACACACTGTTTATTTAGCTTCATTACAATTATGTTAAAACAAGGGCCAGAGAGATAGCATGGAGGTAGGGCATTTGCCTTACATACAGAAGGACGATGGTTCAATTCCTGGCATCCCATATGGTCCCCTGAGCCTTCCAGGAGCAATTTCTGAGCATAGAGCCAGGAGTAACCCCTGAGCACTGCAGGTGTGACCCAAACCCCCTCCCCCAAAAGAAGTATGTTAAATCACTGTGATTGTTGATACTATGTTGAGACAGTACATGAATATAGCTAACCTTATTTATGTATTTTGGAATTTCTCTCTTTGCAACCGAGATGAAAGAGAAGGTTTTTCTGGAATATTTTAGAGGTGGAAGCAAAGTAGCATTCTGTTGCATACCTTCTTTGCCATTTATCTTCTGGTACACCTCATGGGCATGCAGCAGTGGTAACACCTGAAATTGCCTCTCCTCCCCCATTTTATTTCATCACATTCAATGCATAAAAAGAAAACTCTAGGTTTAATCCTATGATAAAACCCTATGATACTTTTGAGGTCTATACCATCCACAATAATGGTATTATGAACTAACGAGGATTTCAGTCCAAAGGTGTGGGCCTATGCTTGTTCTCCGTCATTGAATGTTTTGAGTTTCCAGCTTGTTCTTTTTCTTATACTTTCCAACTTCTTTACCTAAGATTTCAAGTTCTATCATCAAATGTATGAAAATAATGGTTTTATAGAACTTAAATGGTACAAAGATTCACTCTGGTCATGAAATAAGAGAGATTTATCCAACACCCATCTGACTAAGGGTAATCTTATATATATGTACATATATACACACACATATATATAGAAAGCATTGGTGGAATTTAACAACATATCCAACCCTTCAGCAAATGGGGAGAAGAAATGAACAGAAGCTTCCTCAAAGAATAAATTCAAATGAGCAAAAGGCATATAAAAATGCTCACATAATTAATCATCAGGGAGATATAAATTAAATAACAATTAGATGTCATTTCACACCACAGAGACTGGAACATATAGAAAAGAACAAGACAAGTGCTAGTACAGATGAGGGGAGAAAAGTAGTCTCATTTACTACTGGTGGGAGGGTCAACTGGTCTACACTGTTTGGAAAAAAAATGGACATTCTTCATTAAAACTAGAAATTGAACTTCTATTCCACCAAGAAATACTGTTCTTGGGAATATACCCCTGAGGCCCAAAAGTACAATACAGAAAAGGCATTAAATTTCTATGTTCACAGCAGCACTACTCATAATAGCCAGAATTTGGAGACACCAAATTCCCAATAACAGATGAGTGACTTAAAAACTGTGGTACATTTACAAAATAAAAAAAATGAAGTAATAAAATTTGCTTATATGTCAATATGCATAAAGAATATCATGTTGAATGAAATGAGTCAGAGGGATAGACAGAATGATAGCACTCCCTTGCAGGATATATAATAAAAAATAGTATGAGAATAATACTCAAAGATAATTTAAAGAAAGAGAGGAAGCTTGCCACAAGGGGTGGCGATGAATACTTAGTATAGAGAAGCAACCATTATGACAATGATAGTTGGTCATAATCACTATGGACACAAATAGGTTGATGAAAGGAGGGAAAGTGATATTGTAAGATACTCTCCCAGTAACAGTATAGAAAAATTGTAGGAGAGAGGGAGTGATGGAGAGAAAGAAGGGAAAGAAAGAGAGATTTGACAGGATACAATAATCTGCAAATCATGAAAGGCAATTTTCATCTTAATTGATCTTCTGATATCATTGCCCTACATATTATATAATGCATGCAAAAAATATATTTGAAGTTGCATATCAAACTAAGTTTCAAGTGCAATGCCTGAGCTATGCATACAATGATCAAACCATTTAAAATTTGCTAGCAAAGCTTTAGCTATAAAGTGAATTTGTGTATTTCTAAAACAAAATTTTAGAATCAATGTCCATGAGTCCATCAGCAAAACAATGCACTTAATTAGAACCACAATTATAATCCTCCAACTATGTTGGGAAATGGAACTGAAATTATTAGAGTTCTTTGATACAAAGTGAGTAAACAATCCCTACAAGGAGAGAACTTCATCCTCTTGACATATACTCCCTCTTACAGTGATTCTTACACCTCAAAGTATTACCTCACTACAATGTTTCACTGTCTTTGAACTCTCCCCTCTGACATTGTTTAGTGAGCAATGGGAACAGACCGGGACTGCCCAGGTCCTGTGAAACTATTATAGAATTGACTTTTGTCTGCAAATATATAATTCAGAGATCAAATCTCATTGGGAAAAGACATCACGTCAGAGTGCATCTTTGGCAGAATATAAAGGGAAGTCGGCTGAAGAGAAGGTAAAAAAGACAGCTACATGTGTTAATTGACAGAGCTTGAAAATAGTAGATTGATTAAAAAATACAATAATACATGAGATTCACAGTCAAGGAATGAAAATAAACTCAGTAATTTTAACAATAACAATGTAGACAACATAAGAAGAATTAAGTACTAGTCAAAGAAGAAACTTGTGTGTAAGCAAGCCTAGACATTGTTATAAATTGATAAAGCTGAGAAGAAAGGTAATGTTTGCAGAAGATTTAATCTGCTTCTGAAGAAACCTGCTATGTTTATTAAATATGACAATTATTTGCTTATTTCTCATTGATCCATTTGGGCTTAAGCACCTAATATGTATCTGCTACTTACTGGGTTCATGAATAGAACTATGCTAGTAACATAATTATAAGCAAAAGAAATACAAAGTGCAAAGAAGCAAAAATATAGGGTAGGCATGACCCACAATCTAGCATATACATACATAATAGCTCAGAACATTATTACTGTCAATATCAAAGGGAGAAAAATTCAAATAACATTCTGAGAGTGCAAAAACTAGCATTGCTGTGAACTTGAGCAGCATAGAAATTATTCTTTAATAATTAAAGAATAAATTGAATTTGAATCTATAAGAGAATGGGAAGGAAGGTGTCAATCTTTCATAAAGCTTTCAAAGGGGATTAAAGGCTGTTTACTAGTGAGGGAAATGTTCCCTAACTTGTCCTTTCTTCTTCAAATTGCCACATATAATTAATAGCAAAGTCCTATTAAAAACACACCCATTATCATGAACACACATATTATCTCTTGTCTACACATCTGCTATTTTGTGCCACCTTCTTTGTTTGTTGGAATCATTGATCCTGTTACCTAAAAACAAATCATTAATGGAGAATTCGTGAAAATATCAGCTCAGTCAAAGCAGATATAGAACCAGAGGCAGAGCCAGGAAATAAGCTCTGAATAGTACCTAGTGTAGTCCAAATGCAAAAATAAATAAAATTAATTATAGTGATAGGGGATGCCAGTAAGAAGTAGAGACTATAACTCAGGTCTCTAGACCTCTCCTAAGCTAAAACAAATGTGGTAAATATAAATTACAAATATCAGGCTTAAAAAGTTCAGTAAGTACTTGTAGAAGAGAAAAATTAGTTTACACTTTATCAAACTACTTCTTTTGTTGTTCTGTTGTGGGAGAAAACACAGAAATGCACAGAGCATATTCCTAGCTAGAAATATTATTCCTATAAAATATTCATTACATATTAATATGATGTATTAATTCCTATAATATAATAAGAAATAATATTCCTAGAGCTAGGAATAAACTTTGTCTCAGGGTTCACTCCAGGCAGGGCTCAGGAAACAAAATGATGTCACAGGGATCAAATCCAGGTCAACTATGTGCAAGATAGGCGACTTTCCCACCGTATTAGGTCTCCATGCCCAAGTCTGAGCTTCTTAAGCTAATGTTTGCAATGAGTACCAACATTTAGGCATAGCTGCTATTTATCTTCATTATATTATTTATCACTTCTGTTCATCTATAAATGTATAAAAATGTATTGATTTAATGATATTTTATTGGCTGTTGAATATGAAAAAGGTAAACTAAGTAAACTACAGTTGAACATCAAATAAAAACGAACACCGAGAGAGGATTCTCCTTTCACATAACAAAGTATGAATGTAATTTAAAATTTGACCCCTTTTTCCATTATTTATTGAAGTCCTCAGGTAATTTCACTTAGCCCATTTTGAACTTAGTATAAAGGACAGGTAAGTCAGCATTTTCTATAAGCTACCACAGTCCTTTAATGTCATAGAATAAGAGGACATAGATGTTCACTCAATCTAATATTAGAAATCTTCAAGCAAATGCTACTAATCTAGCCAAAGGGATCCAAGCCATCATTTGGAGAAACATTCGCAAATAATAATGCTTATAAAAGTCTTTATGAGTTCATTTCCATACAATGTGACTTGGGGAATATTTTGTGAAAAGTTTACCAATTTGATGTTCCTCAACTTGTATCACTTAAACTGATTTTAATGATTGTAATGAGTGCTGTCTTTTTAAAACAACTTTAAAAGGACAACTTTGGTGGTGGGAATTCCCCTGATTCAATGTCAATATGTCCCTAAAATATTACTGTGAAAGATTTGTAATCAACTTTGGTCAAAATAAAAAATTATTACAGTATTATAATAAAAAATATTTTCTCCTAAAGCAAAGCTAAAAAAAAAGTCAAGGAAGAACCTACAGTGATAGTACCAAAGGAAAGGCACTTCTCTTGCACATGGATAATTTGGTTTTGGTCCATGGAACACCATATGCCCCCTCTCTCAAGAACTGCCAGGATTAATTTCTATCTAAGCACAGAGAGAAGAAAGCTTAGACCAGTGCAATATATAGCCAATAAACAAACAATGCAATGGTAACTAAAATAACTTCTACTATAAATTATCACAGAGTTTTAAGATTCTTTTCTTAATTTTCCCCTAATTTAGTATGGCTGGAAATCTATGGTAAAGGATTAAGAATTCTCTCAATTAGGGGCCGGAGAGATAGCATAAAAGTAAGGCATTTGCCTTTCATGTAGAAGGACGGTGGTTCAAATCCCAGCATCCCATGTGGTCCCCTGTGCCTGCCAGGGGCGATTTTTGAGCTCAGAGCCAGGAGTAACCCCTGAGCACTGCCGGGTGTGATCAAACACCAAAAATTTAAAAAAAAAAAAAAAAGAATTCTCTCAATTATTTTGAAGAAAATGCTTTTTAACTGACATTTTGGTGTTAAGTTCTCTATTTTCATTTGATGATATCACCAATTTCTTCTGAAAGGTGAAATTTTAGATCTGCCATAAATCAGCAGAAGAAAGTACATACTATCTAGATATAACAGTAAAAAGTTAAAAAAATATCTATGTTTGTGTCTGTGTAGTACCAGAGATTAAATTCAGAGAGTCATACATGATATATCTTTGAATTCTACCTATCACTAGACAACATTCCAGGTCTTTAAAGTCTAAATAATTTCCCCACTAATCCTAAGTAAGGACTGTTCTGGTCTTTACCTCTTTTTATAGCACATAAGGTAAAAAACTACTCTAAAAACACCATTTAAATACTTAATATTTCATCTGAGAGAGACTTATAAATATCAAAATAGGAAAATGATTCTGGATTTTCCCAATGGGCACACTGTAATCACCTTTATATATGTAAAATAGAAACAGATGAGACAACCAGAGATATAATTATAGAATAAATTGGAATTACATGATCAGTACCAAAGAAGAGTCAGATTTTCTAAGGTAGAAAACGTAAGGAACCAATTTTCTCTAAAACCATCCAGAAAAAAATTATAGTTTTGCTGACAACTTAATCTTAGCATGGCCAAAGTATATTCAAACGCTGACTTTCAGAACAATCTGATATTACATTTTTATTATTTGGCTGAAATGTGGTTCAATTACAGGGAAGAGCCTTACCTGTGAGACATACTTTGGTTGATGAATTTATACAAGCTCATCTATATTTTAAGAGAACTAAATTTCTGGCAAGTTGCTATAGCACTATAAATCAAATATGACATGCTAAAAATTGTAAATTGTTTTATGGCTTTTAATGAACCAAAAATTTTAGCATGACCTTTACAATACCACACTGCCAACTTTTAGAGTTGGTCAAAAAAATGATTTTCCAGGTGTCAGTACAAAAATAACTGTGTTATCTGTTCTGCCAGTGAATTATATTTCTGATTATTATTGCTCATTAAACTTTCACTACTAGTAAACTCCAAGGCAATATATTTATAGTAATATAGTTTTCATAGTAGAACTAGCATAGCTAGCTCAGTTTTATTAGTCTTCATCTTATAGCCTCTGAGTTTTCATGCCATTTCAAATCATTTTTGAAGATAAGTAAACAAAGCTCCTATAAATATTTAATTAAAGTATGCATTCTAAGTTTGTTGGAAATTAATAAACCATATCCAATTTCTACACTTAAAATTTTGATTCAATTTTTCTTCATATTTGATAACAGTCTAATATCAGCATGTAAAAACAAGGATGTGATTAAGAGTGAAATGTGTGTTTTTAAAAAGAATTGTCCTTTGACAGCTATTCAGTATGATAAAATTGTTATGATCTGTTACATTGCCCTCTTATGTTTAAAGACTCTTCTGTAAAAATGAAGAATTGACTTCTTTTACACTTGTTACTCTGTGACTCATGGTTTGAAACTAAATTTGTCTTCATTGTGACAGAAATATTCCCAATTAATAGTTGTCACACACACCAGGCTCATTTGATGAGCTCCACTTAGCTATAGCTCTACAAATAAGTTTTCTATAGTTGGTGCTGATATAAGGGAATTAGCCTTTCATGCCTTTTTCCATTTGATCCTACCTGTTGACATCTGTATGCCAAAAAAAGAAATCGTCAGTGGCATGAGAAAGAGTAGACATAAAGTTCTAAAGTGCTTGTCTGCTAAGTAGACAGGTTTAACTGAGGAAGGTGACTGGGAAAAGTGTGAAGATCATGCCAGACATTGGGATGTATGTTTAGAAACCAGGAGAGGCAAATTACGGGCAGGAAAAGTTTGTGGGAACAAAATATCTGAGAAGTGAACAGACGATGGCAGGTAACAAAGTGGACCACAGAGTAGATAGAGGAGGACAATTGGCAGAGATGCACACATCACTCAACAAGTAAAATGAGCACTCAGTCAAGAGGCAACAAATTTGACTAGTTCAATGCATTTTGGTTTGATTATATGTATCTTGTGAGTGAGAATTTTATTGATCATGTAGAAAAATAAGTACTATGGATGCCTCAAATATTAATGCAGAGAATAAAAGTGACAGGAAATCATGAGTAATGAGCATGATAAAAATGTTGATTCTCAGTAGTGACTATCTTATCTTTTTTCCATAACAGTAAGAAGAAAGCTTCTCTATCTACATGTCTACAATGTCAAGTGCATATGTTCACCTTGAATGTCTAATTTTAACTTTATATTGTGATAATTCTTTTAAAGACAATGTTCTTTGATACACCATAATCTCTAGAAGGGCAAGAAACATATGTGTTTGGTTCACTGTCCAATACCGAGCAGCAAACACAATGCCTGTCACACAAAGGCACATTATTTATTAATATATGGCTATACATGAATATACATTTTGACTTAATAAAATAAATATGTGAATAGCAAATCTTTTTTGCATAGATGCATACTGGTAAATGGCAAACTTATAAAACTATGAACACACAAAACCGGACTTGATTTCTAAGCTGTTTAAATATCAACATATTTGAAACACCCAAATGAACAATTCAAAATTTAAATATCTAACATTATTCTAACAATCGCATTAAATAAAAAAATGAGATTTAGCATAACTTGCCCTACCCTGAATGAGTGATAGCAGTCATTGGTGGAATTGAATCTTGTTTTGATTTTAGGGTGATATTTGGGTGGGATTTTTTGGGTTATTTTGTTTGTTTGGTTTTTGCTTGTTTCTTCACTCTTAATTAGTTTCTAGAGTGGATGAAAACAAAAGTAAATATTAAAAAAAAGTTGAGAACTTATAGGGGCTGTGGCAATAGTGCAGGGGTAAGACACTTCCCTTGCATGTGGCCTACATGGGTTTAATCACTGACATCCCTTATGGTAATCTGAGCCCACCAGGAGTGATTCTTGAGCAGAGCCAGTAGTATTTCCTGATCATCTCAAGTTGTAGTCCAAATACCTCCCCCCCAAAAAAAACCATGACAAAAAAATCCCATGACAATATACTCCAAGGATGGAGAAATCCTGTATCTCTTAGGCCAAGGGAATTCTTTTTTGAATGGCCCCAATGTTTACTGTGCCTATGCAGGAGGAGAAAAAAAAATAAAAAGAGAGACAAAAAGCACAAAATAATCATTTTTTTTCTTATTCTATCTAGTTTTTGTCAATTTCTTTGATTTGGAGTGGATATTGAAGTGGTTGTACCCCTTTTTATTTATTATTTTTCTTTATTCTTTTCTCTTCTTCCGCTTTGTGCTCTGTCATGTTTTTTATCTCAAGACCATGGCAAGTATGTGGTGCCTACATTTATTGCTGTAGTGCCCATTGGATATTTTATTCGATACTTCTTTTTATACTGTTGTGGTGTTTCACCTTCTCTTTCCCCTTCATCTCTAGAACCAAGGATGAGAGCCTCTTCTAGAAGGACTGAGCCCATTTTCGGCATATTTGATTTTTACCCCATCTTATTACTTTTCTCTTCTTCAAACAAAAACACATAACTTTAACTATCTAGTCCCACCTCCCAATTAGAGGGGGATATAATGGAGGTACCATGACCAAACAGTTGTAAGATCACTAAGTAGTTGTTAGCTAGGCACAGAGGGGACCACTCATTCTAGCAGCCCGGGGGTGAGGGTGGAGGCTATGGGAGGCAGGAAGGGAATGGGGGGTGGGTGGGGGGGTGGAGGGAGGACAATTCAGTGGTGGGAATTCCCCTGACTCAATGTTAATATGTACCTAAAATATTACTGAGAACGATATGTAAGCCACTATGATTAAAATAAAAAAAAAACCAAACCCAAGAATTTGTATTAATTTTAGAATTAATTAGCAGATTCAGCCTTCCATTTAAAAAATAGGAAGTAGTTGAGTAAACAAATCACAGTTTAGATATTCCCATTTCTTAAAATAGTAATATACGCACATACCAAATCATATAAAAATATATCACATATTTTATATAAAGTTTCTAGGTCTGAACAGCCTCAGGATGCCTAACCTCTAACTTTACTTCCTAGAAGATAATCTAAATATAACCTCTGTTGTGGTGCATTTGAAACAGTATGTTCCTGATAATATCTTAGGGAAAAGGGATTTCTGTGCTTTAGGCATGCTCGGTCCACAGGATCTTGTTGAATCCTTACACTCCCTCCTGTTGATACCAAAATCCTTTATTGAAGAAGTTTTGTGGAAGAATTCATCTTCAAGCCCAAGAATAAAAAACACCAATAGCAAGAGTAATCATAGTTATACACCTATGTGGAACAGTTAAAGAAAAGAGACAGATAACCAGACAGGCACTGTCATTTCTATAACTTCTTCCTGGCCATCTGTATTGGGTCTTTAGAATATTATTTTTTGGCGGGTGGGTGGAAAAAGAAAAAGAAAAAAAAAGAATATTATTTTTAATGGCAAAAAAGAGGCTTTATCTCATAAGAAGCTGACTAGGATCTTGTTTTCAAAAATTTCTGATTGATTACAATTAATACATTGTTAAAAGAATAAAACCAAAGCCAAGATTCTTCTACATAGATTATTATCATGTGTGATAGGTAAAAGTGGACGGGAGAGGTTCTTGTAGAAAAACATATTCATTTCTAAAGCATGCCCTTGGGGAAATAACTAGACCAGGAATCAGAATTAATAATCTGAAAGGTATTTATTTCATTTGATAAATAAAACTGATCTCCACTTGATTTATCCTTGTTTATTTTTCTAGGACATCAAAGAATTATGTATATGTTTTGTGTAATAATTTATATGATTATATCTACTTTTAAATGCTCTGAAAATACTTTGGGACTGATATTTTTTGTTTTGCTATATTTCCTAAAATATACAGGAAGTTTAAAACCAAAGTTTAAACTAAAGACAAAGATAAATGTACTACTTTCTCATTCTATTTTATTTATTTATTTATTTTGGCTTTGTGTTGGAAGGTTCCATTGTATAAAGCCAAAGCAGAAGGGAAAAAAAAATTCAGGCAATTTATAAGAAGGCAGGGGGGCGAAATGATAGCACAGCAGGTAGGGCATTTGCCTTGCATGAGGCTAAATCGGGTTTGATCTCAGGCATCCTAAAGGTTCCACACACACCCTCCCCCTGCGAAACCTGCAGAGTGATTTCTGAGTGCAGAGCCAGGAGAAACCTTTGAACCCTGCTGGTTGTGTCCCCACCCCCACCCCCAACAAAAACCCAATAATGTGGTGTGTTGGAGGATGGGACCACATATGGTGATATACAGGACTTATTCATGGCTCTCTACTAGGGGTCGATCCTAGCAGTTTGTAGGTTACTATAAATTAATAACGTTGAACCTGGGTCTTCAGCATACAAGGCAAGTACCCTACCCATTGTGCTATGATTATGACCACCCAGAGAAGTTTTTAAATGACTTAATGAAAGTAGGTTGGGTTTATGATGTTCAGCAAATAAGTCAGACTACTAAGAATTTAGATGTCAAACCTAACTATGATTAGCTGCTAATATGAGAACATTATTTGACTTTTTCATTAAATGAAGCTCTGTATGACACACTATAGTTATTTATGATAACTGTCACGTGCCTACACATCAAATATGTTATGCAGAGGCCGAGATAGCACAGCAGTAGGGCGTTTTGCCTTGCAAGTGGCTGACCCAGGACCAACAGTGGTTCAAATCCCGGCATCTCCCGTGTTTGCCAGGAGTAACCCCTGAGAGCTGTCGGGTGTGCCTCCCAAAAATGTTATTCATTTTTAATAGTAAATATCATTGACTTCCTATAAATTGTGTGTATATTTTTAAATCTGTCAGAAGAATGTAAAGGAGATTCGTCAAAAATATTGCATTTTTTTCATTAGCTTTATTTTTAGTGCATATTTAGGCTCATAGTTAAATTGGGAAGATCTTTTATGCCCCACTTCTGTAACGCCTCATATTACCAACATCTATGAAAAAGGTAGATTTTAAAATTGATTACCCTGTATTGACACCTCATTAGAACCAAAAGTGCAGTTTACCTGGATTCGCATTTGTGTGGCACATTCTATGAATTTTAGATGAATGGTCTTCTATTTCTAAAAATGCTAATGAGTAGCTTAGTTTCATGAATATTTTTATGTATATCTAATAATTCAGAGATTATCAGTGAAAATTTTATTTCACTAAACTATAATGTATTAGGACATAACAAAAAAGACACTAAGATACACTAACATATAAAGATTCAATAGACTAATAAATAATATCATGAAATTAAGTCCATTGCTCAAGTGTTTTTTTTTATGTTCACACATAGAATTTTAGGACTACTACTTTACAAGAAGAGACATGGAGAGATAAAAAAATAATTAAGATGTACATTCTTCTCAGTAATATTTTATTTTTAAACTTTAAACTCAAATACACATTTAAGTAATTACAACTGAAAGATGAAAGTGACAAAATCAAGAACTGCTAGACTATAAAGAATTGTTGAGATATCAAAGAGGAGAGATTGATTTTAGCTAATCTGATATAATTTAGTTGGTTGGTGTATTAACAGGTTCTGAACAAAGGTTGAACCCTTATTCAGGGGAAACAGAGATAAGCAAATGACAGAGTCAGGGAAATGTGGGAAAAGGCTATTTATTCATTCGATCAATTCAGCACATAATTATCCAGGGCCTACTTAGAGCCTGCCCTTGTTGCTGGTGCTGGAGATAAAGCAGCATGCAAAACGATCAAAACTCCTGTCCTTGAAGAACTTACTGTCTACTTCAGTGAAGCAAACTTTCGATTTGATAGAGAGAACACACACACCCTCCACACAAATTAATAGAACAAACAAACAAAAATATTGGGGAAAGGAGGCAGAAAATATTTAGAAAGATACAACTAGATCAGGTCATATAAAGTTCTAAAAATCATGTCAGAAAGTCATGCTTTTGTTGGTTAGCTGAAGTTAAGCCATTAAAGTGTTTGGAGTAGTAAAATATCCTACTTAGATCTGTGCTTCAAAAGGACTAATTAGGTAGCTAATTAGTATGATAAGCCAAAAGGAGAGAGGTGGGTAAAACATCACAGCAATTCTACCAAAGAAATAACATGAATAAGTAAGCTAGTGAATAGGTCAGGGTCTGGAAAACGACATAACATTATTTTCTAGATGTAATGCTAAACTCTGAAATCAAATTGTGAATTCAAAATAAGGCCAGGCTCTGCCTAGTCATGCTTCATGATGTAGTTTTGCACTAAATAGATTAAATTTTTAGGGGCCACCTTTTCCTCTGGCAGATTAATTCTTTTCCAAGCCATCAATTAACTCGATCTTTTTTCCTATACAAGTATTTCCTTTTTTGCTGAAAGCAATGCCCATTGAAGTGGAAACACATTGGCTCCAAATAATCAAAGGGACCTCCCATCATTACATGTCCTAAAGGGACATTGAAAAATTTAGAGAAAAGGGGCCTCTGTGTTCCAGTTTAATGCTATTGTTGGTCTTGCTACTCATCTGTTTAGTAAATGAAGAGAGAAATTAAGAATGATGAGGAATGAAAAGGAGAGGGAAATGTGTCGGCATTGTTAAATTATGCCAGTTCACAATTGTTTCTAAAATGAGCTTGATGCTTATTTTTCTCCATCTTTAGACCACTGCTTTTATTCTAGTTTTTTTTTTTATAATTTGTCTTCTATTCTCCAAATTTACAAAGAACCAACTTACAAAGTGAGAAAGTGGTCTGCTCGTAATGAGAGAGATAAAACGCAATCTTTTTAATTCCCAGCTCCAATCTGCAAAAACTAAAATTTTTTCAAATGTTACAATAGAGTGATCTAAAGCTGCCAGAATAAAACACAGAAGATTATAAATGCTTAAGCAAGCTATTTGAGTGCCGATTCAGAAAATGAGAAAACATACATATATACCCAGTACACAAATGCACACCCAATAATGAACTCCAATAAAGACTACTAAGAAATGAAGAATGTAAGGGGTTACTATTTTCTCATAAGTCACAACCACCCAATTACCCAAACAGACTTTTTTTTTCTCTAAGAACCTGATTTTCTAAGATTAGTCTGATCTTGTGAATTAAAATACAGGATCTCAAGTTACATGTCTCTGGGAACAAATTCAATTTATTTATATATGTTCCATTTTCCACAGACCTTTTATTTAAACATTGAGTCTCATTTTATTTATCTATAATAAATCGGTCTAATAATAATACCTACTTCTAGATTCTCATGATTAGTCAATGCTAATAGTACAGATATATACTTACAATGAGAAGCAATTAATAAATCAATTAAAAATTTTATCATTTATTTTGTCTCCATTATTAATAGGAAGTCTCTGAGATGAAGGAAGCAGCATAGATAGATGAAAGGCACAATTCCTTGGCTCTATAATGCAGATGAAATCCCAACATGTGGCAGGAGGTCTTGAAAGTGCAACTCACTTAAAACTTAGGCATCCTGGGTCAGCTACTATCATCACTAAGAAGAGTGAGAAACTCACAACTCCAAAACTTAAAATAGCTCTGAAGTGTTGGCAAAGATATGCTTGTTGTGAAGGTACAATAAGTGTCCTTTGTAAACTTCACTCCCCAAGTGTTAAGTGATATACAGCATGCAACACTTGACAGTCTCTTTCAGAAGTAGTTTAAAAGAAAGTGCCTGAAATACAGAGAATTGAGCTGCTGCTCATTATAGGCACCACTTTGACAAACACCTTGTTGAAGCATCAAAGCTTTCAAACATAGGAGATCCTAACTCAGTCAGATAAGGCAAGAAGATAAATAACTGTCTTTGATTACAGATACCTGTTTAATAAAATTGTCAAAAATTATAGGCTTTGTATAACAATATAAATAGTCCAAATAGAAAATTGCCGTTTTTTAATTTCTCTGTTATTTACTTTCCTTTTAGCTTTTGTTAAAGAGCACCATGAAAAAGTAAAAGTCTTCTGAAAATCTGAATAAGTATCATATTGAACTCTCTTTCATTTATTCTAGCTTTAAGGATCCCTGTTTTTCAGTCTACTTAAGTCTTTTCTCTAGTATTATGATGGGACAAAAGTTCTCACCTTCCAGGCTAGTGCTGCAGTTCAACAGGTAGGATGTTTTCCTTGCATAAGAACGACACAAACTTGATCCCCAGGATTTTATATGGACCCCTGAATCTACCAGGAGTGATTCCTGTGTGCAGAGGGAGGAATAAGCCCTACATACAGCTGGATATGACACAAAACAAGACAAACAAAACAATACTCACCTTTCTTGATTGTCCATGCTGTCTATACTATTAAAATGAAAAGACATTTAAAAATTTAGTACTATATGTAAAAAGTGTCATATAATTGCTTATGGGCATTGCAGAAATCTGGATTCATCAGTACTAGAAACTGCTATTTTAGAGTCAACTTGATCTCTAGAATGTGGGTTATATTATGAGCTGGAACATTATAATGGCCCTTTCATAAGAGTTTAACACTATGTCTATCAAGAAAATAACTGTGGTTTAGGGATGCCGTTCTGTTGTAGAAAATATGTGAGGCCTTGCATTTTCACCCAAACATCAATAGAAAATAATAAAGAGATAGGGAAGAGAAGGAAGGGAATGGGATAAAGGGGAAGGAAGGAAGGAAGGAAGGAAGGAAGGAAGGAAGGAAGGAAGGAAGGAAGGAAGGAAGGAAGGAAGGAAGAAGGAAGGAAGGAAGGAAGGAAGGAAAGAAGAAGGAAGAAAAGGAGGAAGAAAGGAAGGAAGGAAAGTAGAAAGGGAAGAAGAAACGAAAGGAGGGAGGGAAGGAGGGAAGAAAGGAGAAAGAAAGGAAGGGAGGGAAGAAGGAAGAAAAAAGGGAGGGAGGAATAAAAAGAGGGAGGGAGGAAGGAAGGAAGAGAAGATGGAAGGAAGGAAGAAAGGAAGAAGGGAGGGTGGGAAGGAGGGAAAGAGAAAGGAAGGAAGGCAGGGTGGGAGGGAGGGAAGGAGAAAGGAAGGGAGAGAGGGAAATAGGAAGGAAGGGAGAGAGGAAGGAAGAAGGAAGGGAGGAAGAAGGAAGGAAGAAGGGAGGAAGAAGAAAGGAAGAAGGAAGGGAGGAAGAAGGAAGGAAGAAGGAAGGGAGGAAGAAGGAAGGAAGGGAAGGAGGGAGGAAGGGAAAAAGAAAAGATGTGCTAATAAAGAGATAGCGAAAGAGGCAATTAAACTGTCCATCTACTTATGGTTGTTAAACTTTCCATTTAGTTGATACATTTTCAAAAACTAATTTTAGGCCTTTTCTTCTTTATAAATAACCATGCCTCCAGAATAGAAATTTTGAGCTCATTAATCAGAAAACATTTTATGTGATTATTTAGTAGCAATTTTCTGTTGAGCCAATGGCATAACAACTTCATTTTGGGCCCTGTTCTCACATGCTAATCAAAATACTGAATGTATAAATTGATTGCTTCATGTATTACGACAGGTGTCAATATAAAGATCAATTGAAGTAGCGATATAATTAGGGAACATACAAGACAGTGACTTTTAAAGGATGGGAGGTATTTTAATTTTCTATAGAAATAAACCTGAGTTGAATATGAGTATTAATTATCTGGGCGGTGGTATAGCTGGAATTTCTATTCCTTCAGGAGATTATAAAAATTGGTTTTGATTAATTTTCCAGTTTCCAGCTGTGTCTTCCATCCACATTTTTTAACAGTTAGCTGCTTTGGAAAGGTGACAGAAATGTCACAGATCCAAGTCACACATTGTCTCATTCTGCCTCTCCTTCCTCTTTATAAGGACACCTATAATTACATTGGGCACACTCAAATAGCATGGGATGAATTCCCCATGTCAACATTGTTTCTTTGAGCAAATACCATAACATACTCACAGGATAGTTGGGTTAAGATGTGAATTGAATATCTTTGGAAGACCATTATTCTGCCTGCCACTCACCCAATCTTTTGGGCTTTCAGGAGGAATAAAAATCTTTAAATTAATATGAAGCTAGCTGCAAATCAAGGATATTTTATAATTCATGAGATTCTATATTTTTGTTACATCATATAATAATATCCTTTTCATAGGTCTCTAAATTGCTTTCAAAATTTTTACATTCTTCTCTTCCATTGAGAATGTGTGTGTGTGTGTGTATAATTTACTGTGCCAATAAGCATATAAATTATATACATGGATAAAATTTTGCTAAGGGCTCCCTTCTATATTTAAAATAATTATTTATATTGAATGAATATACTTAGATTCTTAACTTATTTACAACCACACAGAAATCAATATTTTTATAATGATATGTCAAGAGTACCTCATGGCACTGACTTAGTCACTTATATGTGTGCGCCATTTGGACAAGCTGCCTGAGCTTTTTATGCAGGTGGTTATTCTTTTAAGGGAACAAAATAATAGCACTGTCATATTTGTTATAAAATATTATTGGCAAGAGCATTTTTATATTTGGCACTATTTTTATACTATGGTAAGTACCGTATACCTATACACATGTTCTCCAAATCTTTTATTTTCAAAATATATGAATTATATCTGAATAATATATAAGCCAGAAATTACAATATATATGCATTAGATAAAATAATATTTAGTCTAATCTGGCAAATTGATGTTTAAAAGGCAATAGTCAATAAAACTATTATTATATGGTAGACATTTACTCAAACACAAAAATTATTAAATGTTTTGATTGTGTATATTTTAAAACTTGCCTCCAAATTAACATCTCTTTAAGTTTGCTGCTGAACTGGAATTCCCCAGTTCATTTCTTCTTGTCCAAGTTGGCAGCCTTCTTCTTCTTCTTTGTTATCATCACTCACAACTACTGAGGAACAAAACTAGTAACATTTCTGCTTTCAGGATTCCAAACTAATTTTCCATCTTTATTCTTTCTCCAAACTATACTCAACCCAAGGGTGTAAATGTATTTCGAATAAATATTTGGAAATGTGGAGATCTGAAAATCACATTTCCTCTAAAATACTGAAGTGGTTATCAGACTCCTACAGCATTCAGAATATTAGTGGGTGTGTCTAGAAACAAATGTTAGATCAAGCAAAGGGCTCATGGTCATTAAATGTAGCTGCAGACGCTCAGCTCAAGCAGTACCAGGGAATAGATGAGTATAATCGTTTTTAGGTGATGTTGTATAACGGTATTTATGCTGAACCTAACGTCAGATTTTATGTAATATCATAACTAAAAAGAAAAAGACATACAAGTCATTTAATTCAATTGCCTCATGTTGATTAATTTATTAAAAAAATCATTGTTGGGCCCGGAGAGATAGCACAGCGGTGTTTGCCTTGCAAGCAGCTGATCCAGGACCTAAGGTGGTTGGTTCAAATCCCGGTGTCCCATATGGTCCCCTGTGCCTGCCAGGAGCTATTTCTGAGCAGACAGCCAGGAGTAACCCCTGAGCATCGCCAGGTGAGGCCCCCAAAAACAAACAAACAAAAAAAAAATCATTGTTCATGCCTCATACCATGTGGATAATAGCAGATTTATAGAGCTAAGAAAATAAACAAAGTAAACCTTCAGATATTTATGCATATAGTAATTCTTTTTAATTATTTGAATCTTTATTCCAAGATATGTAAAAATTATCTACTTTTATGTATAACTTTAAAAGCAAAGAATTGGTGTATATAAATTAAATATTCAATTAATATTATTTGACTGTTCCTTTTATTTTTAGGTTTAAAAAATCCTTCATAATACTTGAAATCAAGTAACTGCTTACTTTAATTTATTTTCCTTTTAACATTTAATTTGTCATTACTTTTTAACCAGTTAAATTCTGTCTAGTGAAAGAAAAATACAATATTAAACTACTGAATGTATACACTTTATTTTTATTTATTTATTTCTTTATTAATATCTTTATTTAAACACCATGGTTATAAACAATTTTGTAGTTGTTTTTTAGTCCAAAAAAGTACACCTCCTTCACCAGTGCAACCTTCCCACCACCAATGCAAAATTAATTTTAAATTAATAAGATTCTTAATCCTATTTTTAAAAATTACTATTTAGCTTGCTTTAGACTTTCTTGGGTTTTTTTGTTTGGTTGATTTTTGAGCCTCACCCCGAGGTGCTCAGGGGTTACCTCCTGGCTCTGTGCTCAAATCACTCCTGGCTTGGGGGACTGTGTAGGGGGATCGAACAGAGGTCTGCCTGGATCAGCTGCGTGAAAGGCAAACGCCCTACAGCTACATTATCGCTCAGGTCCCATGAAATACATACATTTTAAAACCATAAAGTAATAAAATGACTTACAAAAAAATTAAAACTACAGAGTGTGACAAAAAGGCATAGGAAAAAAATGGAAAGATGTTCTCATGAAGAAATTATGGACAATTTGACCACCAAAATAATTACATTCCAAAATTAACATAAACAATTGAAAAATAGGAATATGTTAATCGATGCAAGGAATAATCATCTAAATAAATAATAATACATTATTACTTTCAATAACAATGATAAAATATCAATAACAAATGGTCAATAATTATTAATATTAATAAATAAAAATAATGATTAACTAAAATAGTTAGGGAACAATTTTAAGATATGAACTCATAATTAGGGTCCAGAGCTGTGGCACAAGCAGTAAGGAGTCTGCCTTGTGAGTGCTAGCCTAGGACAGACCACGGTTTGAACCCCCAGCATCCCTATGGTCCCCCAGGCCAGGATGTGATTTCTGAGCACATAGCCAGGAAGTAAACCCTGACTGTCACTGGGTGTGCCTCCCCCCAAAAAAAAAGAACTACTCATGGATAATGAGATAATGGCAAGTGCAAATTAAAAACTATGAAGGTATATACAACTATAATGTTTACAGGCCCGTACCTCATTACATTGAGATTGTGCTATTTTAAAAAGGAATATGACTGTAATTTTTAAAGATGTCAGTGTTATGAAAGATAGGTTATCTAAATGTTTCAGAATAGAGTAGCTGAAAAACATGACAACTGAATGCAATTATAAAAACCTAAACTGGATCCCATACTGAAAATGGAGGGGAAATGCTTCATGACATCATATTAGGTCAATTGACAAACAGGTATTCTAGAAGTTATTTAGGTTATATTGCTTCATCATTGTTAATTTTACCCAAGTTGAAAACTGTACTATGATTATATAAGTAAACAGTAGGCTTTTCTTCAAAAATATATACTAAATTATTTATGCTTAATGTCCACAAAAATTCATTGTTAAATAAGTCAGAAAAATATGTGCTAGAAGAGATAAATTTATGTGTTATAAAACATTAATATTATATAATTAATTTAAGATAATTTAATATGTTATCTTAGACTAATCTTATAAATCTTAGAAAAGAGATAAATTTACATTTTGATTTTCTGTATCTTAAAAATATATAAATCTTTTAATAGAAATACAATATTAAAATGGTAGAGAAAAAAGTAGAAATTATTTTCTCTGGTCCATCCATACAACAAAAGTAGATTTTCCTATTCTTTTCCACTGCTTTACGCTGATGATTTATTTTATAGTAGTCAGCTGACTTGTACTGTACATTTCTTTCTTCAATTGTTTATTTTCTGCCTCCCATTGAAATAAATAATTCTTGAGCACAAAAGAGTTTAGTACCATCCTGGTATGTAGAAAAATAAGTTAGTGTAGGGACTGAATGACTCTGGAATTCATGGAAACACTGATTTTTTTTTTTGGTTTTTTTTTTTTTTTGGTTTTTTGGGCCACACCCGGTAATGCTCAGGGGTTACTCCTGGCTATGCGCTCAGAAGTTGCTCCTGGCTTGGGGGACCATATGGGACGCCAGGGGATCGAACCGCGGTCCGTCCAAGGCTAGTGCAGTCAAGGCAGGCACCTTACCTCTAGCGCCACCGCCCGGCCCCAACACTGATTATTTTTTTAGACTTTCCTTTTATTCTACTAAGTCATTGAAAACATTTTTTTTAATTTTTATTTTGATCACATTGGCTTACATATCTTTCACAGTAGTATTTTATGTACATATTAACATTGAATCATGGGAATACCCATCACCAAATTTGTCCTCCCCCCATCCCCGTTCCCTTCCTGCAACCATATCCCCCCATCAACCCCCGGGCTGCTAGAGTAGGTGGTCCCCTCTTTGTCTAGCTTACTATTAGTTTGGTCCTGGTACCCTCCCTTGTTTCCCCCTCTATTTGAGAGGTGGAACTCGATAATTCGAGTTATGTGGTTTATTATATTGATACTTTCTCTTTTTCCAGTTAACTATTTATGTAAATTGTGGGGTATATATCTGGTATTTTGGGGGATCCCAAGAACATAACCAGCAGTATGGGGAGAGAGAGAGAGACATATAGTGTAAAGAATCAGACCTAGAGTTTATAGCACATTCATGATATGTGTTCAATCATTTGAGTCATATCCCTCATCCTCAAAGTGACTTTAACTGATACAAAACCTATATATTTATACCTATATAAAAGATCACTTTTTGTTGTTGTTGTTGTTGTTTTTGGCCATACAAAGCAGCACTCAGGGGTTACTCCTGGCTCTATGCTCAGAAATCACTTCTAGAAAGCTCAGAAAACCATAAGGGATTCTGGAAATCGAACCCAGATCCATCCCAGTAGGTTGTGTTCAAGGCAAATGCCTTACTGCTGAGCTATATCTCTGACTCCAATATCAAGTTGTGTTTTTTTTTTTTTGGTGAGGGGAGGTGCACACCTGATGAGATTCAGGGTTTACTCCTAGCTATGCTCTTGGAAATCGCTCCTGGCTTGGGGGACCACATTAGACACCAGGGAGATCAAACTGCAGCCCATCCTAGGTTAGTCACGTGCAAGGCAAATGCCCTACTGCTGTGCCATTGCTCCAGCCCCAAAGATCAAGGTTTGTTTTTCTAATCTTTAAATGCTGTATTTTTATTCAGTGTGTAATTTACCCATAATCAAAGATAGATGCAATTTTTAATATATAAAATCTTTAAGCACCATGATTACAAGCATGATTTAAATTAGGTTTCAGTCATAAACAGAACACCCCCCTTCACCAGTGCAACATTCCCACCACCAACACCCCACTCTCTTCTTTGTTAAAAGAGATGAAGTCATGAAATTTTCCTACATGTGGATGTACATGGACTCTATTGTGCTGAGTGAAATAAGTCAGAGGGAAAGAGATAGACACAGAATAGTCTCACTCATTTATGGGTTTTAAGAAAAATAAAAGACATTATTCTAATAATGCCCGAGACAATAGAGATGAGGGCCAGAAGGACTAGCTCACAATATGAAGCTCACCACAAAGAGTAGTGGTAGACTTAGGGAAATAAATACACTAACAACTATCATGGCAATCTTAATGAGCGAGAGAAGTAGAATGCCTATCTCAAAAACAGGCAAGGTTGGGAAAGAGGTAGATCAAGTTTTTAAATAAAATGCTCAATGAGTTTTTACAAGGTTAACATTCTTATAAGCAAGATCAACCCTCAACAACAGTATTGTCATCAGCCCAATGCTCTCATAATAATCCCCACTTATATAAAGAAGACTTATTTTTAATTTATATGAGAGGAAAGAAATTTTTAAGATAAGTAAAACTGATAAACTCATATGGCAGGTTTATTTTTCTTTTAAAAAAAGCAGGGGGTAGAATTGTAAATACAAAAGTAGACATTTTAAAATGAAAACCATCACTAAAATGCAATAGAATATTAAGTGTAATTATGTAAATATCTAATAAAAGGATACTCAAATTTTACAATTAAAATCACCTTTTAAAACTTTCAGAAACATGGGGCAGGAGAGGTGGCGCTAGAGTTTGCCTCGCAAGTGCTAGCCTAGGATGGACAGCGGTTCGATCCCTCTGTATTCCACATGGTCCCCCCATGCCAGGGGCGATTTCTGAGTGCATAGCCAGGAAGGAGTAACCTCTGAGCGTCAAACGGGTGTGCCCCCCCCCAAAAAAAAACAAAACAACAACAAAATTTCAGAAACATCACCTTTAGGGGTTGGAGCGATTGTATAGCAAGTGAGACATTTGCTTTGCACACCACCAACCTGTTTGATTCTTGGCGTTTCATATGGAGTCCACCAAGAGTGTAGGCTCTGAGCACAGAGCCAGGAGGAAGCCCTTGGCATCAGCCATTGTGGCCCAAACACCAGAAAGAAAAAATTATATTTAATAAGCAAGTAATTTCTAACTACCCTCACCCTTGTTCAGCTCATTATCAGGAATATGATGTTCTCCTATGAATTTTGCCCTAAGTCTGTTGCTATAGATACTGAGGTCTAATATCATGTCCACCAACAACAAGGTGAGAGGTTACCAACATGTTGCCTCCTGTTGACTCAATTCTGTTCAATCCTCAGCTCCACAGGAAATCCCATAGCAATGCTTCATGGTCTCCAGGATGGCTTAATACTTTTCCTTAATTACTGATTCTTTATTTTTTGTTTTTATTTTTGTTTTTGGGCCACTTCCGGTAACGCTCAGGTTTATGCACTCAAAAGTCGCTCCTGGCTTGGGGGACCATATGGGACATGGCGGGATCCAACCGCGGTCTGTCCTAGGCTAGCGCTGGCAAGGCAGACACCTTACCTCTAGCGCCATAGCGCTGGCCCCTGATTACTGATTTTTTAGAAAAGAACAACACTTAGAATCTTGGTGAGGAAACATTTCTGTCCAAACTATTATGTTATTTATACAACTCATTTTTTGGAAGGGGCCACACCCGGTGAAGCTCTGGGGTTACTCCTGACTATGCGCTCAGAAATCACTCCTGGCTTGGGGGACCATATGGGACGCTGGGAGATAGAACGTAGTCCTTCCAAGACTGGCAAGGCAGTCTTATGGCTTATGGCTCCGTGCCACCACTCCGGCCCCAAAACTCATTTCTTAAAAATAAAAATATGCACATAAAACAGTGCATTTTACATGCAAGTCAATAAAGAACTTTTTTAATAAAGAACTCTTAATGATGTCTTAATATATTGTTGTAGCTAATCTGCATAAACCCTTTACTCACAATTCAAAAACTTCCATGCTATGCTGTGTTTTTTCCCATTAAGTAAATTTAAATTATGAAGAGATCATTCCCTCAGGTATTTTCTCAACAACATAAGAATAATGTTGCTAAGAAGTTATGAAGAAAAAAAAACCTTTTAAGAACACCTAAAAGCGACAATAACTTTAAGAGTAGTTTCCTTAAAGGGGCTCATGTTTTGTATACCTCAATCCAAAGATTAAAAAGTATTAGGGTATATAGTTAGTAACATAGAAATCATTAAGGTAATTTTGTTTTGTTTTAGGGCCATACCCAATGATACTAGCGATTTACTCCTGGCGCTGTACTCAAAGATCATTCCTAGCAGGGTTCAGGGAACCATATGAGGTGCAAGGTAAGTGTCCTCCAGCTGTGAAATCCTTTAATCCCCAAACCAGGCAAGCCCTAAGCATTGCCAGTGTGTCTTCAACAACAACAACAACAACAACAACAACAAACTACTTAGTTTTTATGTGTGAATAAAAACCAAAACATGGACAAACACACTTAATTTCCTTGTGTTTAAAAGGTGAGCAGATTTGGAGGGAAGACATTAGGTAAAAAAAAAAACCCAGAGAACTCTGTCAACCTTTCTGAAGCCCTAGAGAAGCAAGGAACCAGCCTGTGCTGACATGTGTGCTAGAAAGAATTCGGTAGCAGCTGAAAAAGCAAATTACAGTGAGAGCCTTGGAACTAGAGACAGCACTCCAAGCTTTGTACTTAAATAAGTTCTCCAGGTCATGGATTCGAATTTGTGAAGGGGGAGCCATGTATTGTTATAGTCTCCTCAAAGAATGGAATCTTGAAATAAAATATTTATAAAGTTTGCTTAACGATAGAAACAAAATGAGATATTGCACTTCTCCTGCATTAACTCATAGTGAAATTGATGCTTGCTATACAAACACTATATATTCATTTTGCTTAGCCTTTTTATTTTAACCCACAACGGTGACATTTTCCCTAATTATAATCTTCATAACATTTTACCACAGATGGACTGCTGAATTAATTTACATATGTTTATCTCTTTTATATATAAAATGAGCACTTTTATGCAACTTTCCAAAGAATTAATCTTTGCTCCTTTGAGAGAAATATCTCCCTGTTAAGAAAATATGCTATACAGTTCATTTAATCGGAGACAGAAAAGAAATAAATAGTTGACTATAATAATTTATGGAAGCATTTTACTTTGTCTTTTACAGCATCTCATTTGGCTCCTTCTACAAGCCTATACATATTATAACCATCTTCATTTTCATATATAAATAAATTTACTGTCAGTGAGCAATTTAGTTGGAACTGAGTCCCAGAGGTTCAAACTTTAAATTCTGCTCTGTTTGTACCTTATATCTTGCATCAGATATCATTTTCCTTTGAGAAAAGTAGCAATTTTATCATATAAATTGTGATTTTAGGAGGTTAAATAAGAATAAGAGATACCATAGGAATTAACCTTATATAGAAAAGAAAATAAATAAAATGACTACTTAGTCCTCTATAATTAAAAGAATTATTATACAATAATCAAACAAATACCATACAAAATTCTGCATTAAAGAAATATATCCATGGAGCCAGAGCAATAATAGTGCAGGTAGGTTACTTACCTTACACATAGCACCACATTTAATCTCAAGTATCCCATGTGGCCCCTCAGCCTGCCAGGAATGATTTCTGAGCACAGAGACAGGAATAATCCCTGACCACAATAGATGTGGCCTCAAAACAAGAACAAAAAATCTATTCTCTGGTATATTTTTAGATCTTTTACTCAAAAAGTAACATGTGACTTTTGACCATTTGTATTTCTTCTTTGAGGAAGTCTCTGTTCATTTCTTCTCCCCATTTTTGATGGGGTTATATGTTTTTTATACTTATTCACTTCTGTCAGTACTTTGTATAATAATTATTTTTTTAGCATTGTTAAATAGGAGTACAATGTGAACCACTTATATATCTTACGATGTTCTAAATTAAGGAAAGACGGCAAAATTAATTTTATAATATAATTTATTTAAGTCAATTTTCCAAAAGAACTTATGATTTTATTGTGTGGCTATAGCTACATTTTGAACATTCAAGTGTCCTATGTGGCTCTGTTAGCTACTATATTAACCAATGCAGATTAATACAATAACTTTTAACCATAAACTATATAGAAAATGAGGCATTCACGAAAGTTGCTGTTTACATTCTTTTGCTTTTAATTTTTTATTTTTAATTATGAGAAAAAAGATGCAAAGAAAGAGGACAAGGAAAAGTTACAATGGAAGGACAATCACCCATAACATAATTCTCAGAAGTCCCCTTGCTGATATCTTAACTTTGAACTTTCAGCCAAAGAACATTAAGATAAATAAAACAGAATCCATGTACAATTACTTTGTCCCTCAAGTCCCCAGATTGTAACACATTATAATATTTCTTAACAGCACACAAGGCAATCTAAAGCCATAAAACTTATGTAACTCCTTAAACATTAGAGGCATAATATTTTTTACATTTCCATGTACATGCATATTAGCTTAAGTTAACCTCAAATTTTAAGTGTTGTTTTTAAGGATTAGTCAAAGGAGCACAGTAAAAACGGTGTTAGAGTGGCAATTGTTGTTTGCATAGGCCCACCAAAATATGAGGGGCATGAAAAGGAATAACCTTGGCCTAAATACAAAGAGACCCAACCCCTGAAGTTTCCTGGCATAAGACCAACTCTAGGCTCCAGGCAAGCTAGATCATCCAATCCAAGACATTGTCTGTAGTGCCAACACACGTTTCACACAGTCTCTGTTGTTGGTATCATGTTTCTGTATTAAAGATCCTGTAATCTGCATATCCTACATTGAAGTCAGGATGTGGAGCATCCTCTCGTTTCACCTCAACATTAAAGGGCAATGCAGGGAGCCCTGTCCTGTAAGCAGGTCATTGTTGTTGTTAAGTCTTCTCAGTGTTAAGGGAAGTCTCTTTTCAGCAGGTCGATGTCTGAACAGTGGTAGGGTCTTCCGTGGTAGAGGATTGCTTCCAGGTGATGTTATAGACAAACTCGTATCTTTCGTGATGGCTTCCCTGGTTCAGGGGTGAATGGAAAATGCCCATTCTTCTGAGGCCTGTGCCAGGTCGTTATGTCAATGTTCAGGGTGTAAGGTCCCTTTGCACTACAAGATTTGTGTGTTCCAATCTCTATTAGATAGGACCTTATTTGTATGTATAGTATTTTCCCATTTTAATGTGCCTATGCAAAAACGGAGCAATGCCACACGGCGTTATTGCACATATGGGGGCTGCAAGAACAAGTCCAACAATCCCCATGACATGGTTCAATCACAAGCATAAATATGGGGACTCTCACCAAAATTCCTTGTTGAACAGCTCATAAAGAGAAGATAAAAAGTGGTTAGAATAGTCACTGTATAAGAGATTATTTAGTAAGAGTTTTAGATGTCAGAGAAAAAACACAAAATATTCTAAAGAAATATGTGTCCTTTTATGTCTTTTGAAACAGTTTGGGGTTGTTACACACAATGCACAGCTTTGGTCTGTGATTAGGATTGTGCAGTACTGTTTACATTCTTAACAAATAAAATTTATTCATTTTCAAAAAAAATAATAAGTAACAAATCTTGGGGCTGGAGCAGGCTGTAAGGCCTCTGCCTTGGGCACACTATACTAGGACAGACCACGGTTTGATCCATGGAGTCCCATATGGCTCCCCAAGCCAAGAGCAATTTCGGAGCGCATAAACAGGAGTAACCTCTGAGCATCACCAGGTGTGGCCGAAAAACCAAAAAAAGAGTAACGTGTTGATCACTAGGAATTTGCAATAGTTTTGTTCACTGTACTATTAGTTATGTAACTAAAAATTATATTGACAGTTAAAATAAAAGACACTAAAACACACACAAAAGACATAATAATTACTTAAGAAGTAGTGAATAAATGTGTTCAAAAATAAGGAGAAAAAGAAACTAACATACAGTCCATAGTATATATGAACATATACTAAAAACTCAAAGGTTTTTTTTGTTTTCTTTTGTTTTTGTTTTTTGAGCCACATCTGGTCATGCTTTGGGGTTACTCCTGGCTATGTGCTCAGAAATTACTCCTGGCTTGGGGGACCATATGGGACACCAGGGATTGAACCGAGTCGATCCTGGGTCAGCCTCGTGCAATGCAAATGCCCTACTGCTGTGCTATCACTCCAACCCCAAAGGGTTAAGATTTTCATTGATGTCTGTGAACAATATGTGAACAAAGTCTGCTTCAAAGAACTGATTCTAAAATGAAATTGATAACTTATCAGCTATAATGTTAATCTCTTTATAAATATTATTTTATAACTACCTATGAATTATATTTGCTATATGTATATATGAACTATCTTAAGATAGATAATTTAAATATCTAATGCCAAATTCTTATGCCATTATTTACCATGGAATCAATTATTGCTACTTTTTCCTTCTCTTAGCAGGTTCACAATAAAGATGTTACTCCACTGATCTGACAATATGGGATCATTCTTGGTGATTTTCCCTGGCAGTGAACATGTGAAGGGGAACCCTTTTTTCAGCATGTGGCACAACATTAATTTCATCTTTCAAACAAATATATAATACTTGATCATTTTAACACCAGCATAACAACAAAAGAACTATTGCAGAGTAAACAAATAAGACAATCGTTAACAAATCCTAAATGTAGAATAAATCTGAAGTATTTGTGATTACTAGACTTTAAAAAGAAAATTTATCTAGATGCTTGTGCCATAAAGTAAGAAAGGATATACAAAACTTTCGACTATAGTACTCTGAATTCTCAAGGTTTAAATGGAAGTGAATCAAAGTCTAGTAATCACAAATACTTCAGATTTATTCTACATTTAGGATGCAAAACTAGAAAAACAAAATGAAGCTAAGCATTGATGAAAGGCCATCAGAAAAGGGAGGTAGCAAAGAACCTATGGGGAAAATGTTTAGCATACTTTTCGGCCTATGAGAATATTTATCAATATGTTATTAATCCCACTTTGAGGATGTCAGGAATATTCTTTAGGTAAGTCATTTGATACATTTTTGAATACTTTAATTGAAATATTGTTCCTGTTTCTACTGGGCATAATAAATTTAATAAAAATCAAAAAGACTAGTAGATTTATCTGACTATTGAAAGAGAGGAAAAACTAGCAGCAAAAACTACTGGATATATCTGCTTCAAAGTTGATAATATTGGGCAAGTCTCCAGTCCTGCAGAAGTTCTACAAGTCCTACATATAGAACTAATCTATAGCTGACACCATGCAATGGCTCAGCTTCACCACTTTTCCACTAACCTCTGCAGAAACTCCTAGCCACCTAAGAACTCTAGATATGTCAGTTTTGTAGCTGAAATCTCCAAGGACTGTTTGGAATCAGGCCATGACACTGCCCAAACACACACACACACACACACACAGACACACACACACACACACACACACATATCCCATGGCTCTATACTTCCAGAAGTCCTGGCAGCAGCATCTTCAAACTGTGGTTGTTGCCATATAAGATTATCAAGCCAGCTCCAAAGATCCTCAAAGTCATCAACCACTCAGTCATCAGCCCACAGCTTTAATACTAAATTCCCAGTAGGAATGCAGTAAATTAGATGTGAAATTATTATCATCAAAGCCAGATAAGCTGAACAAACAAAACCAATAAAAAACACTCAACTACAGATACAGTTTAGTATATCCTCAGACAATGACATAACAATCCCATTAAGAGCTATGATAATCTTCACAAATTATCTTTTAATAAATCATTTTTTAGTTGTACCAAGCAATTTTAATTAAAACATCCATACTTGCCAAGAGTGTGTTTTGGGAAGGATGGGAAACTCCTAACAAGGGTGAAGAAAATGTTGGTGGTAGAATTGATTTTGTATTATTAAATTCCAGAAATACATAAATGATTTTATTATAAACAACACTGTACTGTGAACAAAACAGTGCCTAAAATAAAGATTTTTTTTTGTTTGTTTTTGGGTCACACCCAGAAGTGCTCAGGAGTTATTTCTGGCTCTGCACTCAGGGGTCATTCCTGAAGATGCTCAGGGGACCATATGGAATGCCATATACTGAATCAGGGTCAGACATGTGCAAGACAAACGATTTGCCTACTGTGTAGAAATTTGATTAAAAAATAAAATCAAAAGGTGGAAAAAAAAGGTGGACCCAGAGTGATAGCATAGTAGGTAGGTTGTTTGCCTTGCATGCAGTGAAGTTGACTTGATTTTCAGCACCCCGAATAGTCTCTGAGTCTGTCAGGAGTGATTTCTGCGCTATTACTAAAAGAGCAAGGAGTAACCTCTGAGCGCCATCAAATGTGGTCCCAAAACATAAACAAACAAACAAAAATGGAAAAGACTGAAGAGAAGAAGAGTTAAGAAACTTGCCTTGGACACAGCTGACCTCAGCTTCATTCCCAACACTGAATATGTTCTGAACACTGCCTGAACACTACAAAGATTATATTCTGAGCACAGAGCCAGGCTTATTAAGCACCACAAGGTATGACAAAACCCATTGCCATTCCTCCCAAAAATAAATCAAATCAAATATAATAAATAATAAATGACAATATTAGATTAATTTAAGTAGAATGAAGCAAAGAAAACTCACAGGTTGCACAATCCCAGATGTAAGTGTCTTAGTTACTCTATGATAGCAAACTATACAAGAGCTCTGAGAAAGGCTCTTGGTTAGATCCCTAGGAACAAAAAACAGATAATAAAGTTTGTATAGAGTCAATATACCAAATTGCCTTCAAATCCCAATTCTTTTTATACTAAAAAAAAAAATTCTATAATGACCCTTGAAGTTCAGGAAATTCAAGTGTAAATGTGGCTTTAACAGAAGTATTAAAAAACTCACTTGATTTAAAAATAATATTTTTCTTTAATAATCTGAGAAAATATTTGAATTAGATAGCTGAAATTTATTCTGAAAATATATAGTGAAAGAAACCTAATTTAAGATTATAAAGTTGAAGTATAGATATAATTTGATGACAAGTCAATGTTTTTAATCTACTATATTTTTTCATAATTAAAAAAACCTTAAGTTCATCTATATTTTATAATACAAATACAAACCATGATACTTTTTTAATAAACTGAGAAATTAATTTAAAGTGAGTAGCATGCCATTTTAAAATGAGTTTTGTGAGAAAAGTAAAATCATTCATAAAATTAAATGTCAAGTCTAAAAATATCTACACTAAATCTAAGAATTGATTTTATTAGGTCGGAGCAATAGTACAGCAGTAGAGCATTTGCCTTGCACACAGCCAATTAAGGACTGAAGGTGGTTCAAATCCTGGCGTCCCATATGGTCCCCCAAGCCAGGAGCAATTTCTGAATGCACAGCCAGGAGTAACCCCTTGGTATCACTGGGTGTGGCCCACAAAACAAAACAAAACAAAAAAACAAAAACAAAAAATGAACTTATTTTTATTTTTTTTTTTGTGGTTTTTGGGTCACACCCGGCAGTGCTCAGGGGTTATTCCTGGCTCCAGGCTCAGAAATTGCTCCTGGCAGGCACGGGAGGACCATATATGGGACGCCGGGATTCGAACCGATGACCTCCTGCATGAGAGGCAAACGCCTTACCTCCATGCTATCTCTCCGGCCCCATTTTTATTATTTTTAATGTAGTTTTCACACATCCATTTTTTGCCCTGTAAATTGAGAAGAGCAGTTTGATTTATTTAGCAAGGAGGAGAGAGCTCATGAAAAATTACAGGTATCACAGAATACAATACTGGTATTAGATAAAGCATCAAAAATGTTATACTTGATTATATCAATAAAAATATAATAATACATATAAGTGAAGAAAGGGAATATTTATTTATATATCAATATAACAAGTATTTAAAATGCAAACTCTTAAATAATAGCAGTTAATTAACTCTAAGGACCAGCTAACAATATGGAGCTCACCACAAAGAATGGTGAGTGCAGTTAGGGAAATAACAACACTAAGAACTTTCATGACAATGGTAATGAGTGAGAGAAGTAGAATGCCTGTCTCAAATACAGGCACAGGGTGAGGGAGGAGGGAGATTAGGGCCATCTGTGGTGGGAATGTTGTACTGGTAAAGGGGGGTGTTCTTTGTATGACTGAAACCCAACTACAATCATGTTTGTATTCATGGTGTTTAAAAAAGGCATGGTTTCACCAATTTATTTTTTTCTTTTTGTAATGGTCTCGTAGTAAACAATTTAGACTCTGTGGGCCACAAAGAGTTTCTTTCACTCGTTCTTTTGAGAAGGGTCACTCTTGATACTGTTCATGGGGTCATGTGGTGTTGGGAACTGAACCAGGGGTGCCACATGCAAGAGAAACATCTTTTCTCTCAAAGCTATGTCACACACTGTGTCTTTTTTTTTTTGATAGCTTTTAAAAATATGAAAAGCATTCTTGGCTCAAGGCACGGAACAGAAATAATTTTTATATACACAGTAAGTGGCTTTCTAAATATAGAGATGGGCTGAGAGATGGACTTAATTTTCCACATATCTGAGTAAGTGAGATTCAAATTCAAGAATAGCTTTGTAAAAGTTGAAAATAAAGAACATAACTTCCAGAACTGCTTTTTACTTATGCACAAATAATGTGATTTGTTTCCTCAGTTTTACAACTTTGTCAGAGGTATTTTATCAAATGCAAATAAATATTCACTTTATTAAACTTACCATTATCCAGTCAATATAATTTTGGGGCCCAAAAATGGGCCCAGTAACAGTATCAAATTTAATCTGTCTCTGATAAATAAATGGTATTATAGCTAAATGACAGACTGAGGCTTCAACCTATTAGTTGAATAGGTTAAACCTATTAGTAACATATTAATTTATAATAAACTAATCCTAATCTTGTAACAATCCTATTCTTGTACTTCCTTCAATCTCTTTTATAAATTATCAATAAAAGGGGATGGTTTAAGTTACTTGATTTGGAAGACTATGTCAGGTAAGAGATTGAATAAGTATATAAAACTGAAAAGTTGGAGGCTTTCTGTAGTTGTTTAGAGGAGACAGAGACAGTAAAGGTGAGATCGTACCACAGCAAACTACTCTCCAAGAAAACTGAGAGAAAGGGCTTGAAATATAGCAGAATATGAATCACTATTTGGCTGTTGTTATATAACTGTGAAGCTCAAGATTGAATTTAGATAGGTCACAAAGGCTTGTCTGAACTGGAAAGAACAAGGACCAACAATGGTTTTCTTTGAAGGTAAATGTGGTAGGGAAGAAAAGTTTAAAGTTTTTGTGGGCTTCTAAGAGGAGACATATGTTAACTGAACCCATAACTCAATACACTAGCTTCCAAAAGAACTTTGGCATAAACTAAATGAGAATTTTTGACATAAAGGTCAGAGGATCTAACATATCAGGAAATTCCATGGAGTCCCAGCTGGGCATCCCAACTACCCATTTGCCATGTTAAAAGGTCAGCACTGCAACAACTGTGCCATGAGAATGCTACCTGTCACTAAACCCACTGAGATCATTCAGATCTAGAGTCAGTATGAGAAATCCTACTGGAATATTTGTGTTACCTTCTAGTACTGACAAGTTGACTATCATGTTCTCAGACTCCAAACCCCTTCCACCAACACCTTAGGGGCTTTCAGAAATTTAAGAAGTCAGAATCAAAAAGAATGGGTAAACCTTGAAAAAAAGATTAATAGCAGAATTCTCAAATGGACTATAACTCAATCTGTTATTGAAACTTCAGTTTCAATAACAAAACTGAAGAAACTTCAGCCTACTTGTCCAAAATTAAGTTCTCAGAGCAAAAAGACAAGAGGTTTCTCTTTCAGAAAAGTTTGTATAGTTTTAAACTAACTTTCATTAACATTTTCAAATATGTAATCTCAATTATGAAGCATACCATCATATTTACTAAATATATTAAAATCTAGAAAATGCAAATAATTGTAAATTAAACAACAAATAAACAAAATGAACTTTAAATTGCAAAGCTAGGAGCCAGAGCAATAACACAGTGGGCAGGGTGCTTGCCTTGCATACAGTTGACCCAGGTTTGATCTCCAGCAACCCATATGATCCTCCAAGCCTGCAAGGGGTGCTTCCTGAGCATAGAGCCAGAAAATAATCCCTGAGCACTGCTGAATATGTCCCGAAAGCAAAAGACAAAAAGAATTACACAGCTAGAGGGGGCCAGAATGATAGTATTGAGGGCAAGACATTTGCCTTACACTTCACCAACCTGGATTCAATCCCATATAATCCCCTGAGACAGCCAGGAGCAAATCCTGAGAGACAGGGAGAGCAAGAAGTAAACCGTGAGCACCACTGGGTATAGCCCAAAAACAAAACAAAAAAAATCAAATTGTGGGGCCAAAGAGGTGGCACAAGCAGTAAGGTGCTTGCCTTGCACACACTAGCCTAGGATGAATCGTGGTTCAATCCCCTCGCATTTCATAAGGTCCCCAAAGCCAGGAGTGATTTCTGAACGCATAGCCAGGAGTAACCCCTGAGTGTCACCGGGTGTGGCCCAAAGGCCCCCCCCAAAAAAATCAAATTGCAGAGCTTAGATACAAAAATCCTGAAAAATTCCATAAAAATTAAAAAATGGAGAAAAAATAAAAGCCTTTCCTCTAAATTCTGGCACAAGACAACGTTATTCTCTCTCACCACTCCTATTCAACATAGCACTGGAAGTACTTGCTATAGTGATTAGGCAATAAAAAGATATCAAGGAAATCCAGATATAAAGGGAATAAGTCAAGCTCTCACTGTTTGCAGATGACATGATACTCTACTTGGAAAACCCTAAAGACTCTACCAAAATGCTTCTAGAAAATATAAACTCATATAGCAATGTGGCAGGTTACAAAATTAACACACAAAAAACAATGGCCTTTGTATACATCAATAATAGGGAAGAAATGGACATCAAGAAAACAACCCCATTCACAATATTGCCACACAAACTCAAATATCTTGGAATCACCTTGACTAAAAATGTGAAGGACCTATACAAAGAAAACTATAAAACTCTGCCCCAAGAAATAAGAGAGGACAGGCGGAAATAGAAACACGTACCCTGCTCATGGAGGCAGGATTAACATCATCAAAATGGCAATACTCCAAGCATTGTACAGATCTAATGGGATCCTTCTAAAGATAGCCATGACATTCTTCAAAAAAGTGGATCAGGCACTTTTGAAATTCATTTGGAACAATAAACACCCTAGAATAGCTAAAGCAATCATTGGGAAAAAGAATATGGGAGGAATTATTTTCCCCAACTTTAAATTTTACTACAAAGTGATAAGTATCAAAACAGCATGGTATTGGAATAAAGACAGGCCCTCAGATCAGTGGAACAGGCTTGAATACTCAGAGAATGTCATCTAATCTTTGATAAAGGAGCAAAAAAAAGCCTCTTCAACTAGTGGTGTTGGCACAACTGGCTATCCACTTGCAAAAAATTGAACTTAGACCCCAGCTAACATCATGTACGAAGGTTAAATCCAAATCGATGAAAGACCTCGATATCAGACCCAAAACTATAAAATATATAGAAAAACACGTAAGCAAAACACTACAGGACATTGAGACTACAGGCATCTTCAAGGAGGAAACTGCACTCTCCAAGGAAGTGAAAGCAGAGATTAACAGATGGGAATATATTAAGCCGAGAAGCTTCTGCACCTCAAAAAATAGCGCCAGGATACAAGAGCCACCCACTGAGTGGTAGAAACTATTCACCCAATACCCATCAGATAAGGGGAAAATCTCCAAAATATACCAAGCCATTGACAGAACTTTACAAGAAAAAAACATCCAATTCCATCAAAAAAATGGGGAGACGAAATGGACAGACACTTTGACAAAGAAGAAATACAAATGGCCAAAAGACACATGAAAATATGCTCCACATCATTAAATCATCAGGGAGATGCAAATCAAAACAACTATGAGGTACCACCTCACACCACAGAGATTGGCACACATCACAAAGAATGAGAACAAGCAGTGTTGGCTGGGATGTGGAGAGAAAGGAACTCTTATCCACTGCTGGTGGGAATGCCACCTAGTTCAACCTTTATGGAAAGCGATATGGAGATTCCTTCAAAAACTTGAAATCGAGCTCCCATATGATCCAGCTATACCACTCCTATGAATATACCCTAGGAACACAAAAATACAATACAAAAATCCCTTCCTTACACCTATATTCATTGCACACTATTTACCATAGCAAGACTCTGGAAACAACTAAGATGCCCTTCAACAGATGAATGGCTAAAGCAACTGTGGTACATATACACAATGGAATATTATGCAGCTGTCAGGAGAGATGAAGTCATGAAATTTACCTACACATGGATGTACATGAAATCTATTATGCTGAGTAAAATAAGTCAGAGAGAGAGAAATGCAGAATGGTCTCACTCATCTATGGGTTTTAAGAAAAATGAAAGACATTCTTGCAATAATAATTTTCAGACACAAAAGAGAGGAGGGCTGGAAGTTCCAGCTCACCTCATGAAGTTCACCACAAACAGGGATGAGTTTAGTTAGAGAAATAACTGCATTGGGAACTATCCTAAGAATGAGAATGTATGAGTAAAATAGAAAGCCTGTCTAGAGTACTGGCAGGGGTTAGGTGGGGAGGAGGGAGATTTGGGATATTGGTGATGGGAATGTTGCACTGGTGATGGTGGTGTTCTTTACTTGACTGAAACTCAAACACAATCATGTATGCAATCAAGGTGTTTAAATAATATATTTAAAAAATACAAAAATTAAATGTAAGAAATAAGAAAAGAGTGAAATACTTATTTTTAAAATGTGACTGGAAAAAAAGCTCTGATCTGATCCTTCCTGACTCTTTTAAGGATCTTATAAACCCATAAATCATATTAAGTATTATTAATAAAGTTGGTAGCGTGTGTTAACTGACTACTGTTGCATAACAGCCCTTGATGGGGCTGGCTGATGGAGGGATGGAGGATGAGGTCTTTCTCCTCCAGCTCAGACCACGCCTCTGCCACCCAGTTTAGCCGGCAGTTCTGAGATGAATGTGGCAGGTAAAAAGCTAAGAGGTAGTCAGGCTTCAGAAGATATCAGCTTTATTCAGTGGATATGGCTGAATCAAAAAGCCCCAGAATCAGCCCCCTTGCCTTCCATAGACCCTTGCTTTTATACATCAGAATCAGGTACCACCCTAGGGTGGAAGAAGAATGCCATGTCATCCCTAGGGTAGGATCAGTAACATAATAATCTTATGGAAATGTTTACATACATAACAACCACCACACTGAAACTCACAGGACTGTACAGAGGTTAAGGTTTCACCTTTTTATTTGGGGGGGGGGGGCACATCCAGCAGCACTCAGGGGTTGCTCCTGGCTCTGTGCTTAGAAATTGCTCCTGGCTCAGGGGACCATATAGGATGCAGGGGATCAAATCTGTGTACATCCTGGGTCAGCGTGTGCAAAGCAAATGCCCTACCACTGTGCTAGCCCTCAGGTCCCAGGATTTTGCCTCTTATGCCTCTGACCTTCAGTACCCAGGACTATATATTTCCCCAAGCACAAGAGGAAGAAAGCCCTGAGCACAATAGTAATTTCCCCTAGCACAAAGCCAGAATTAGCCCCAAAGCTCTTTAGGTTATACCCCCAAAAGCCCCCCCAATAAACATTAAAGTAAAAGTTTGAATATATTTTAACTGTCTAATGAGATAGTCTGTATGAATGCTAAATGATAATAAAGTGGTAACAAATGATAATAAAATGGTTGTAAGAAAGTATGTAGGTCTGGGAATATGTGTCAATGTTAAGAGTACATCCTTATGTACCTCAGTCCCTTTATTCAGCACCAACAGCTGTAAACAAAATTTAAATGTTTATGTAGAGCTCTAGAAGAATTAATTACTTTAAATATATACTTTAAATATACTTTAATATATACTTTAAATATACTTTAAATATAGTTGAATGAACAGAATGTACCTGATCTGAAATAACTAAGAATGAGCAGCAAACATCTATCTTTCAATAACCAAAGTGTTGTCTCAGTGACATATACAAAAAATCAGGCTTATCTTGGGAGACTTCTTAGGTATTTGAGAACAGAATTTATTTGAATATAATGAATATTGCAGTTTATGGTAGGTATTAGTGAAAATGATATGGTTAACAGATATTATTTTAAAAAGCTGACTTGGGCAATAAGGGGATATCCATTAAAGCAAATACTTAATAAGCGGGGTTAAAGTGTTGAGAAAATGTTGGATATAAATGACAGGTTAGATGGCTTGAGGTCTTCAATTCCATATACCCTTAATTTTACTGTATTTTAAAGTCTTCCATTGATAATGTAAGGAATCGAAATGTTTGAAAATTATTTTTGGTTTTGGGGTCACACCCTGCAGTGCATAGGGCTTACTCCTGGGCCTGTGCTCAGGGATCACTCACGACAGTGCTTAATTTGCTGTATATGGGCAGAGTCAGCCATGCACAAGGCAAGTGCCTTACCCACTGTACTATCTCCTTGGCCTGAAAATTACTTCTTTTGTTTGTTTGTTTTGGTTTTTTGTTTGTTTTTTTGGTTTTGGTTTTTGGGTTACACCCAGCAGCACTCAGGGGTCACTCCTGGCTCCGGGCTCAGAAATCGCTCCTGGCAGGCACGGGGGACCATATGAGATTCCGAGATTCTAACCAATGACCTTCTACATGAAAGGCAAATGCCTTACCTCCATGCTATCTCTCTGGCCCCTGAATATTACTTCTTAAGTTATATCTTTTTTATAACAAGATTTTGCTTTCAACTTTCTGAATTTCTGTGGCCAAATTTTTTCTATTCTAATATTTAAGTTTATTTGCAAATTTTCTATTCTAATATTTAAGTTTATTTGCAAATCAAGCTACTTTCCTAGAAAATTCCTAGGTAAATCAATGATATCTGTACTGTCTCATTAAAGAAGGTATATCAAAATCAAAGATCTACAAAGGGTTACATGGTTATATAAATTATTGAGGTGGACAAGTAATTACCACTACCACTGCTGAAGCATATCACCCTTTAGAATAATATTTTATCTTACCAATTTTGTTAAAATATATGCTGTTTTGATTAAATAATGTCAGCCAGTGTCAAATAAATCCAATGTAACAATCTATTGCATGTGATGGAGCACTTGGGGCCTTTCAGCTACAAGAAACTCAAGCATTCAAGTTCCTTTAGCCCCTGATTCTGACAAGGTAGGCTATACATTTTCCCCTTTAAGAGAGGAGGGGAAAGGAGTGAATAAACGCTACTACATTTTCCTTAAAAAAAAAAAAATTTCTCAAGAGCAAAATCTATTAAATCTCACATTACAGTGGTCAGAAATTTTCCCCTTCAGTTGGATAAAATAGAAGTGATGAAATGTCATAGCTGGTTAAAAATACATTTTCTAAAAACAACTTTATTTGAAAGAGAACACAGGTAAGTTTTGGACTGCTGTCTTTATCAACACTGATACAATTTTTTTTCTTTTAGAAGAAAATCAATGAGAAAAATTGATAATAATTACATGTTGAGAGTAGGTTTCATGAAGTAACTTAGACAGTGTCACAATAAAAAAATATATAGAACCATCATTCAACCCCATTAAAGATGATGCCTGCTACAAGGGTTCATGTTTACCTTTCATGTCAATCATTTAGTCAGTAGTCAGAAAATATTTTTTACTGCATGAACAAATCTAAAAGAGTTGAATTAGTAAACCTCCTAAATTTTCTTGGGAGAATACGAAAATTTAATTTTCTATAGAATCTACTTAATTTTAAACTGTGGAACATTGTTTCTAAAAGAAAAACTCTTACCAGAGAACCAAACACTGGATTTGTATGCTGGGTACCTAATCATAATATATAATGTAACATAATATATTATAATATAGCAGAAATGAGTTTTTTAAAAATGCTCCAAAAATTTTCAACTCATTTTCTGTATCCAAATTATGATATTTTATGAAAATACTAGTAATAATGGTCATTTAAAAATGTATCTTATGAAGCTGTAATAGTTTCATTTCGAGGAGTTCAGAACATTATCTTCTACTTGCTCGAGTCTAATTTTAGAATCTGATGAGGATTGAAAAGTAGAGTATAAATCATAAAATATTGCTTCCCAGTTTAATTTTATGCTTGATTAAAGATGATGGAGGTATTGGAAAGAGAAAGAAAACCAAATAAAATGGAAATGAACATGCGTCTGCTAAGTGTCTGCAAGTTATTTTTACTCTGGCAGGGCTCCTTGGGTGCATTTCACCAGCACTTGTACTTATTTGTTTTACCAACAGAGATTTTTG
Source organism: Suncus etruscus (assembly GCF_024139225.1). Lineage (NCBI taxonomy): Eukaryota > Metazoa > Chordata > Mammalia > Eulipotyphla > Soricidae > Suncus > Suncus etruscus. Next base: position 145,078,569 of record NC_064852.1, on the reverse strand, counting down.
GGTTATCCATGAATGTTTTTCACAAGTAAATGTGACATTTCCTTTCTGTTCTAATGCTGTGTCATCATATTGTTTTGGTTTCTTATAGATTTTTCCAAAAATGGAAGCTGTGAAGATAATTATTTTTAAAATCAGCCATGAGAGTTACTTCTTCATTTGGCACCAAAATGGTTGGCCCTCTTGGACCCTTAATGCAACATATTGAGCTTAGTCCTAATTCTGTCTTCAGTAAAATTACAGTTTGACCAGACTATGTCGAAACATAGTTTAGCAACTCTAAAAGCTTAGTCAGGTTCTTACTTTCCTTTTTTTTTTTTTGGGGGGGGTACACCCGGTGACACTCAGAAATCACTCCTGGCTTGGGGGACTATGTGAGACACCAGGGGATTGAACCATGGTCAATCCTAGGGTAGTGCAGGCAAGACAGACTTCTTACAGCTTGCGCCACTGCTCCAGCCCCTGGTTCCTAAATTTTTTTTAATTTAAATTATTTATTTACAGAAAATGTATCACATAGTTGACATAACTGATCATAATGCATTTGTTTCAGGATGACACAAAAGTTATTAAGACCTGGAGAACAGAAAATTTAAAAAAAATGGAAGAAGGGATGAGAATTCATTAGCAGTTATATTTGTGAAACTTCTTATACCAGCTATAAAGTAATTAATGCAATAGCTGAAGATTTAGTATGCTCCCATTTTTTTCTCCAGAGATGGGAACTACATTAAAAGAAAAGTGTGTGTAGCAATTGTCGTTTGCATAGGCACAGCAAAATATGGAAGGAATTGGAAATAAACACATTTGGCCTAAAAACAGGGAGATCTTACCCCTGAAGCACCTTGGCATAACACCAGCTCAAGGCTCCAAGCATACTCAGTTTTCCAACCCCCTAGTCATTTCTTGGTGGTCAGCTCTTCAGTCTCATAGTTGTTGCTGTCATATTTCTGTAGTTATAGACCCTGATTTCTGCACAGGTCCTGTGTCGAAGACCAGGTGGTGTGTTGTGTCTTCTGGTTTCATCTCTCCATCAGTTAACATTGCAGAGAATCCTGCCCTAAAAGCAAACTATTGCTGTTTCCTGGTTGTCAGGGTGATATAAGAACTATTTTTGGAGTAAGTCAGTGCTGTGGTGGTAGTAAGGCCTTCCTTGGTAGAATTTATGTTCCTGGTGTTGGTGTGGGAAACCTTTTCTGTTTTCATAGGTGGAATCCTCAGTTCAGGAAGTGAATAGTCAGTGTTGAATCAGCCAAGTCATTATGCCAAGTGTCTAGGTGTAAGTTCCCTCTGCAGTATAAAAAATTTTGTGTTTCCATCTCTATTAGATAAGAACACGTTTGCAACTGTTAACTTTTCCCATTTTGATGTGCCTATGAAAAAAGGGACAGTGTCAGAGGGAGTTACTAGTGTGTATGGGGCCTGAGGTGTGAAGACTGACAGACCCCAAATCATGTTGTTTACATGAACTCTGAACAGAGATTTATCTATTAGTATATGGGAGTATACTAGTATTTATGGTATACAAATATGTATAGTATACCAGTATACTACTAGTATATTGAATGGAACCCGAGGATAGGGTCAATTGCTGCTATAGGAGATGTTTGATAACGGTTATGCCAATTAAAAGGGTGTACCTAAAAGAAATATTCACAGGAAATTTATATGTCCTCTTTAACTCTTTTGAAATAGACAGGGAAGGGGTAAGATCTGGTGTGTGGCCTCAAGCTATGCAGTCTAGGGTTTTGTGCTGTCTAGGTAGGATGGCTCCCAACAGTACCATACCAGGAAATGTCCTCAAGCAGGGGATTTCTCAGGAATCAACTTTGGTAGCAAGCAAAAGTCCATGGTGCTGGGAGGTAAAGGCAGAAGGGTCACCAAGAGCAGACTGTCGGTTTCTTCTCATGCTCAGAGTCTGTCTTTTCACTCTGGGGGCTGGTTGGCATCTGGCTGGGCTGGGGAGAATGTTTGCTTCGTGAGGAATTAAGGAATGAGTAAAAAAAATAGGTTAATTATGGAGGATTAACGTGAAGGGCTTGAAGATGGTTTGTAAGATGTTAAGAAAGAAAAAAGGGGGAGGGTTATCTATGATGGAGGGGACAACACGATGTAAAGTAGATATTGTATCACTATTTCAGATGGAAATTAGACTGACAATAATATGGTACGCACAGACATTTGTGCACCTACATCAGCAGCCAGATAGATTCATGGATTACATTCTTGGATTACATGAAAAGCTTTCTTAAGTGATCTGGGACAGAACACTTGAAGAGAAGAAGGGAAAAAGAAAAGAATAAAAGTATAGCTGGCAAGTATGCTGTAAAAGCCACCACCCCCCTTTTTTTTTCCCTTTTAGTCCGGTCATTCTTGGGAAAGGTAAACTAGATTGGTGAAAGGAATAGCTTAGGATGTGTGTGTAGCATTCTTAATGCTACAAAAAAAATCATGGATCTCAAGTCAAAATAACCAAGTGACATGGTAATGAGCACTGTTTGGGGAGACTATACCAGAAATTGATATTATATCTATTACAGACAAACATAAAACAGTCTTTTGGAAACATATGAACTCATCAGTTGATTGATGGGTTACAGTTTAAAAGCAGGCCCAGGTGAGATGGGATATAAGATATAAAAGGGAGATAGAAAGTGAAAGTGGTTAAAACCAGGACAGGTTTTCCATTTTCTGTGACAATCTGGTTTGGGGAGGGTAGACTTGACTTTACTGCGGAAAGGCTTCCTGGAATAGATTGTACATAGAGCTTTCTAGAATATATGTGACATGGTAATGAGCACTGTATAGGAAGTATATACCATGTATTATTATCCAGTGGGTCGTGTGCATCACTATTTCTTTCATGTAGACACAGTTATTAACATTATGGAGTCATGGTAGCCTAATAAGTGTAATTGCACTGCACACTAGCATGCCCGCGCGGTTTGGGGTAAAAGGGCTGATGAGGATGAGAGAAAACCTTTTTCGTAAGACCTGTGAAGGCCCCGGATATGGAATCCCAGAGGCATGACTCCCAGCTCAGCAGAGGCACACGGCTCCCAGATGGCAAAGGATTCAAACAGTGTAACACTGGGAGCAGGGACCCTGCCTGGGCTTAGACTACCTGAGCTGCCAGGCCCCGCCTAATGGTTGGGGTTGCTGAACAGGGTTCCCTTTCCAACCCCCATTTTGGACCCACCTTTCTGCTTCTGAGCTGGAGTGGTCTGACTTCCCCATCGGCCAGTGAAGATTCCAAGGGATGGGGTCCCAGCCCAGGAGAGGCTCTCAGCTCCCAGATGGCAATAGATTTAAACGGTGTGACACTCTGGGTCCTACTTTCTATAGAATAAATTTAAAATGAAGAAGCAGGTTACACTTTACAACCATCAGTAAAAAACAAACAAACATACAAAAAAACAAATAAATACCAGGCACTATACATTTCACTGAAATGTCTACCTTTCCACTTCTCAAATGCTTAAATTCACTGGAACATACAAGCAAGGTGAGATTCTGAGAAGTTGTTTATTATCTTTCAACATTAATTCCTGGTATTAATAGAGCTTGCTCATGTGCAAAACGGTGGTTCTAATGAGTGAGAAAAAAAACATTACACCCACTGATATAGTCCCATAGTCTCAATAATATAGTATATGGGCTTGCTCATAAAGACAATGTTCTCACTTGAATACTTATCTTGAATACTTATTTTCTTGTCTCTGGTTTTTTTTTTTTTGGTTTGTGTGTGTGTGTGTGTGTGTGTGTGTGTGTGTGTGTGTGTGTTTATTTTAACTCTGGACAAGCTGAGGTTTTCTCTCAATCCTGTATTTTTCTTTTTCTCCCCTCATATCTTTCTAAGTTTCAATAAAATTATATTACTTCACATAACAAAACAAACAAAACTGTATAGTCTCATAAAGATAACATAAGTTGGCCATAACCTTGTAACTATGATGGAAATCACAGCCCCTGGGAAAACTGAAGCACCATGGAAACGACATAGTCCCTCAATATCACAAGGTATAGCCCTGGGAGCCTTCAACATCACTGAGTCAGAATAGCAAATTATTGGGACCAAATTGCAGGTGTCACCAGGAATGGTTTCCCCATGTACACTACTTGGGAACAGACCCTTCCTAAAAATTACAAATAGAGGAGTCCCTAGTGTATTCTGTCACTTATTTAAGAGTGAAGAAAATCAGGTTTAGTTTTAAAACTGGCCAACATGCCTATTTTTTTTCTATCATTTCCCCATTTTTTTCTCTGTCCTCTTAATTCCCTAGCTAAAAATTTCTTTGGATTCCCATGGAATTTTTTGATCCCTCTCTGGTGAAATGAGCCTTATTTTATAAAGCCAAAGGTATCATTTACTAAAACAATCTTGACTGCTCTCTATCTGAACTATATAAATATTTTCCTTCACTATGAATGTCGAGTACTCAAATATTCATATATTTACTTGTCACGATGATGACTGAATGTACTAGGAAATCTAAGAAGTCTGCTTTCCCTGGAGCAACTAGTGATCAGTGAGGCAAGGGAAATTAATTGATAAATAACCTTTTCTTCTCCTGCCAAATATTCTGAGCTACCTTTCATAGTTGTGTTTTGTTTTGCCAGAAAGACCCTGTGGATACTAAGACAATTTTCTAATCATGGTCAGTTTTGCTACCTGAATCAGCCTGTCTTCCTTGTTTGTCTTCCTTGTTTTATTCATTCCACATCTAGATCAAATAAACTGATGAATTCCTAAAATTACAAAGTAAGCTAGCCACATACAGTTTTTCTCATATTATTTCAGGACACCTAAGCTTAGATTTCTATTGAATCCTATTAGATTCCTATTCCTTTGAAATAGTATTTTGATTTATAAATACTATTTCAAAGATGTATGTTGCCCAGTTAAAATAAAATGTCAAAAGGCTCATAGTCCATAAGTGAAATATGAAATGTGATTTAAAAGTGTCTGGTGCTGAAGTTTCTACTATTTTCCTTCTCTTTAAAGAAATTAAAATTATATTTTAAAATAGACAAGTCAAAATTTCCTACCTTATTAATAACTGGGCATATTATAATGTGCATGAATAGATCATGTCAAATTACTGCAAAGAATTATTTATTTGGTTCCTACTCTAGCCCTGCTCCTCGAGTAATTGTTACTTTTCACGATGTTATTGAACAGTTACTATGGGAAAATTGTATTTTGCATATAAGAAACATGTATATTAGAAAATCTAAATAATATAGCAAAGTCACAAGGCTTGTGCATCTACTTGCACTCACTCATTTATCTCTTAGCAAATATTTACTGAGCACACATAGTGGGCCAAGAATTGCTCTAGAAACTAGAATTAATTTAGGTCCCTGATATCATGAACCAAAAGTTTGTATCTTAATAAAGAATCCATATAAATATGACTAAATGTCATCTGGATGATAAAAAATTTCCCCTAATGAGAACCACTGAAGTAGAATATTTGAGAGATCAGACTTAGTATGTGTGAAAGGCAAAAGATGCTCATTTTGAGTAAGGAAAGTAATGGGTTTAATATAAGTAAAATGAAGAAATTTTTTCTAGAGGACAGTTTTCTGATATTATTCAATCTATCCCTGACTAGGCTGGTTTGGAAATATTTTGTTGTTATTGAATAGTTACTGGCATTTTCTCCTTTTTTATTTGTAAGAAATTCCCAACTTCTAATCAGAAGTTAGATTATCCAAATTTCAGGAACCTTCATAAAATCCTGTATTGCTCCCTCTTAGATGTCTCTGAGGTTTCACACTTGGGTTGCAAATGTGCTTTTTTGTTCTCCTTGGTGATTTTTCCCCTGTTTTTTCTCATATTGAGTCTAGTGTCAAAGGCCAGTTTAAATATTGATTCATGCAAGTTCTTCCTGCAATCAAATACTGTAGACTCAAAACCATTCTTAAAAGAAAAACTGAACGGCATACTTTAAGACAAGACTGACCAACAGACACACCAAACTTCAATATAAAGATGGCACTAACTCCCAGGACAATTCTTTCTCTCAATGTCAATGGACTAAACGCATCAGTTAAGAGACACAGAGTGGCTAAATGGATCAAAAAACTCAATCCAACCTTCTGCTGCCTACAAGAAATGCACCTGAATAGTCAGAACAAACAGACTCAAAATAAAAGGCTAGAGGAAAATCATCCAAGCAAACAACACCCATAAAAAAGCTGGAGTGGCCATACTAATATCAGATGATGTAGCACATATGCTAGTGTATCATCATTCTTTATAGCTAAGTCAAAACAAACTTTGTTCATCTTTATTTCTTATGTGCCTGACATGTATATATGCTTGCTCCTTTGATAAAAATCTATATTATCATTTTGGACCTTCCTCCAAACACAAGGATATTGCTTAAGAAAAATATTCATATATATGTACATAAACATGTATAAATATATACTAACATGTATGAATATACACATATGAATCTTCATATGCATATGCACATAAACACATGTATACATATATATGTGTATATGTGTGTATAAACATGTATGTATGTATGACATTTTCAAGATACACATTCTTCAAGACTTTTCTTGGTAAACATTTATTTTAATCAGAAAGAAAACTCATAGATTTTATCAATCATTAGCAAACACACTCAAGTTTAGATACTTGGCAAATATACTTTTAAAGTTTTACTTGTCCTACACGATTATTCCAAGAAAGCTACCTAAAAGACAGGCAAATATTTCACATTATATTAGTTGGCTCTAGATTCAGGAGGAAAATAATTAACGGGTGAAGCATAATCCCTGAGAACATGTAGAACATCTTAGTTGTAAATAATATTTTAAAACTTTAAAACATTTTAAAACTTCTCTCACCCTATTCTGTAAGTACTGGGGCCTGTCTCATTCTGAAGGATTAGGACCAATCCTGTGAAGTAAATAAATGGAGGCATTTACAAGACACAGACCTCATAAAAATTTCCTCTCACAGATGAATTGCATTGTTTTAGTAAATGTCTTCAAAGTCAATGGCACTGATTTTTAAAATGGAGTCTTACAGTCAAAGAAAAAAACTGAGGAAAGAGAAAGCTGCAATACTTGATTATTCAAATTGTAAGCAACGTGCTGCTTTGTAAACTTGGCTAAAAGTGAAATACTGGTTTAATAAAAAATGAATATGATCAGCTCAACCAAATCTAATTTTAATCACAATAAGGTTCTAATCTCCCTTGGCACCATGTTTTACTCATGATTAGTATTTAATAAATATTTGTTTTATGAAAGAATATTTTCTGCCAATTGAATATTTTCCTAATATTAAAACTCTGTGTCCATATATGTAATTTCATGCAGCTTGAATTTGGGGTTAAAGAAAGAGAAGCATAAATTTAAAAAATCCAGTATAGAAAAAAACAATAATCAAAATGAAAGAAACATGGACATGAAATAAAACAATTTAAAATATTTGTCAATGCCTCTTTCTATTATTCTGCTTTGAGAGACTGTGTGAATGGAGATCAAGGTGAGAATACGGTGAGGTCTTTGCAAACCCCATTTCTGGAGTGTTTATCAACATCGGTATATAAAGACACTAGGAATCCAAATCATTCTTCTATTTTCTCATAAGTTATCACTTATCACAGTAACAAAACTCACATTACTATTTACTACAGGTGAATAAGTGATTGCCAAAAGAAAGTTATTTTTGAAAACGATTTTAGAGTCCTTTTTTTTTCTTTGAATTGACAAATTTATCTAAGATGAGGTGATGATTCACAGAACCATTTATTTAGATCAAACATGGAAGGCTATAAATGAAAATGAATTAGAGTTAAGCCAGAAAATTCTCTGCATTAATCCCTTAAACCAATAATGAATCTCTTAAGATAATAATAATAATAATAGTAACTATGATTTATCTTATTCTTTATATAAAGAAGCCATGAACTCCCCACTTTCAAAGCTACTTTAATAGCTGCCTTTATATTTATTTTTCATATTTATTATATATTGTATATACTTTATAAAATGTATTACTTCATAAAATAATATATTTTATAACATCCTTAGATAATATAGTATATATAATCATATCATGTATAATATACTTATGATATATTTTATATATAAATAATATATACTATACAATATATAAGCTATATGATATATAAGCTAAGATATATTATACAATATAAATTTTATATGTAAATAATATAAAAACTAAATATATCATCGTTATGCATAATTTATAAAATCTTATATTCATTACTAATCTTACCAGTTATTTTGAGTTACAGTGTAATTTTAGCCAAATCTTACTAATTAAAGTGTAAAAAAAAGTCTTAAAAATTATCAAAAGGATTCAAAAACCTGTAGAAAACAATATCATTATTCCTTATCCTATCAAGTACTGAAAAAGCAAACAAAATGTATTTGACCTTATGCTTTGGTAATGATTTTCAGCATTATTTCCCCACAGATTCAAGGAATCTATCAGAAAAGCCAATTTTATTGGCCAATTTTATTTTGCCTAAGACCCTCTTCTCTCCTTCCCTTTCCCCACCACATTTCCAATTGGTCCCAAAGAGTGGATCCAACTCTCTTTTCTTAAATTGGCCACCATAGGCTCTCTGGCCTGTTCTTGGAAGGCCCCGTTCCTCACTTTATCAGAATCTGCTGTTGATGGTTCCTGTTCCAGGAATCCGAGAAGGAATTGGGGTGGTAGGGTTGGGGGTCGCTGCTGCCACTAACATAGTGCAAGCGACGCCGAATGACTAACCAGTGCAGCTGAAGGAAACGCAATTTCCCTTTTCTATTCTCTGGAGACGCTTGTTCTCAGAGAAGCTGTGAGGAGCACGGAGCCTCTTCCTTTTCAGTGGAATCCATGCCCTCAGAGTTGACATTCAGAAGCAACTCTGAGGTCCAGGAAATTGGTGGTGGCTTCCCAGAACATCAAGAGATGACACTGACCCAAGGTTCTGACAACGGGAATTCAGGCTATATTTTTTCAGCTTCCTTGAGAAATAGTAACAATACTTGACTGGATTCCACAGGCAGAAGGCAGGTGACAAAACATTATCTTCAAAGCCCTCCTCATAGAGGAGATGGTCCTCATAGATGAGCAGAAGTTACTCAGGGAGAAACAACACCAGGAACACTTGAAGATGCAGATTGAGAAAGTAAAGGGGCACTGGAGCTGGATGAAGGGTGCTGAGAGATGATGGAAGACAAAGTGTGCAGTAAATATTAGTCAGGAGAATCAGATTGCCCTGTCATGTTCTGAGTTAGACATGTTTCTGAACAGGAGGCATCAACATTGAGAAGCCAATAAAATACCTTACTAAGCCGATACTCTATGCAGTATCAATTGTGAATGCACAAATAAAGACTGGCCTAGAGAGGAAAGAGTGAAACATCTTAAGAATCAGATTTGCCCCAACTTGAATGCAAATACCTGTGTCCTATCTCAATGGCTTTCCTTGTGTCTGAGGCATTAATGCTCAAGTAATACCCACAGCCCGAAGTCAGGATACCAACCAGGACCTCGCTGCCATGAAGCTTGGATCTCAGAGGGAAGAAGCAAGTCCAGAGTTGTTGTCTTCCAAGGAGATGCCTCAGAGCCAAATTTGAGATAACTCAGAGATTCTTCCCAGCCCTCGTCAGATTGCTGAAATAGAAAAGAAAAGAAAAGAAAAGAAAAGAAAAGAAAAGAAAAGAAAAGAAAAGAAGCTTTGCTAAGCTTAAAGTTACAGTCAAAAATGACTTAATAGACGTGTGAGTTGCCCATATTAAAGGTGAAATTTTCAGAGCCCTTGGAACATTCCCTTTGATACCACATGAGAAGAAAGGACCATTCCACTGGGGCTTATCTAAAAAGTACATTAATAAATTAAGTAAATGATTGTTGCTTTTGTGAGACATTAAAATTAAGTTTTATTTATTTATTTTTAAACATACAGTGGTGTTCAGGTGTCAGCCATGGCGCTGAGCACAGAAATCACTCCTGATGGGATACCAGGAGCCATGTTGGATGCTGGGATCAAATCCAGGTTAACTGTGTGCAAGGCAAGCACTATACCTGCTGTAGTATTGCCCAGGCCCTAGGAAAAAATCATGTTATATTTTTGAAAATGCTTCTAATAATTTTAAAGGGCAATCAATAAACAAAACTACAGAAGTCACTGGGGACAGGAAAGAAAATATGGTAATGAATATACTGAGAAACAAAGACAATAAAAGTTTTAGGGTTGAATGAAAAATGAATTTAAAGAAGGCTGACCTAAGGTTCTTAGAATAGGAAGCAAAGCAGATGATTAAAATAGCAAATAAAGGAAATGACCAGGGAATAAAATACAAATGGCAGGAAGATCTGAAGATAGTTGAGAGTGTTTAGGAGTTTTCCATCTTTGTTTTTGTTTTATTTTAATATTATTAGTGATACAGTTTTGAAATGTAAGATTAATTCCAATACTGAGAGGAAAGTCATGTGAATCCATTTGGACACAGTTTCATTTCATATCTTAACATATGTTCAGACCCTTTATTGATTCAATACAGATAAATTGAATATCTACTATTTGACACACACAGGAAATATTGCAAGGATCAACAAAGTTTCCTTGTCCTTATGGTGATTATCTTCCAGTTTAGGGTCGTAATGACTAAGAAATAAGCAAGTATGGAGTAAGACAAAGGTTAATAAGTAATTTGAAGAAGAAGCCCAAAAGGCACATGTGTATGGAAGTAGGGGCTGGGGTCCAAGAATAAAGATTAAAGATAAATTGTGAGAAACACAATGGTTCTCTACCACCTGAAACATTAGAATCACCTTGGAAAAATCTTGAAACATTCAAGACAGATTAGCACCACAAAGATCGTTTAAATGTTGTCTAGAATAAAGCCTTGATAGCAGAAGTTGTAACTGTTCTAGTTTGCTGAGAACTATTTTAGTGATTTATATCATTATAGATCACTGTTATGCTCTGATAATCATTTTGAGATTTTACAAAGTGAGTTGAATGGCTTAAATTAGAGTAGTAACTACACCAACAACTCTCATCACAATGGTAGTGAGTGAGAGCTATAGAAGACAGGCAGTGAATAGGGGGAGAGGGAAATAAGGGGCATTGGTGGTGGGAAGTTTGCACTGATGAAGAGGGGTGTACTTTTTTATAACTGAAACCCAATTACAAATATGTTTGTAATCATGGTGCTTAAGTAAATATGTTAATTAAAAAATAAAAATGTAAACATTTATTTTTAAACTCCAGCAACTATGTGGAGAGTCAAAACTGTAAGGGGACAAGGTCTGGTTCAGGCCACCTTGGCAAGTTTTATTGTTTGTTTTTGGATGACAGCTGGTGGCACTCAGGGGTTATTCCTGGCTCTGCATCCAGAAATCACTCCTGCAGGCTCAACATACTATATGGGATGCCAGAGATTGAAACAGGTCAGCTATATACAAGGTGAAACCCCTACCTGCTCTGTTATTGCTCTGGTCCCCTTTGCAAGTTTTATTTTTAATTTGTCTATAATAAACATGTATACATTTTGGTGTTAATAATGCAAAAAGGGGCCAAAATGGTAGTACAATGAGTAGGACAATTGTCATGTGTGTGTGGCCAACCCAGGTTCAATCCCAAGCAACCCATGTAGTACCCAGAGTTCTGCCAAAAGTAATTCCTGAGCCAGGAGTAACCCTTGAGCATTGCTGAATGTGGTCACCCTCCCAAAGAAAGTCAATATATCAAAACATTTTAAATGATTTGATCAATATGCATTTTTATTTGATTTTTCTTAGAATTTGCTTATTATGATTTACTACACTATTAATAATAAGCTTTGTCATGCAATATTTAACCACCACTAAAATATCAGCATCTCTCCACCAATGTCTCAAGGTCTGTTACATCTCTCCACTACCAACCCCTTGGAAAACTCAATTCTGTGTGGGCCAATTTTCAGTGTCTATTAATATTGTACATCTGTTATTCCCTTGGCTTGTGTTTCTTTATAATCTACACATGAGAGAGATCATTCCTTATTTGTCCAATTTGACTACCTTATTTAGCATTATACCTTCTATCCATATAACATCAAATTTCATGAATGCTTTTATCTTTAAATATAGCTGTTGTCACCATACCAATGGCCTGGCTTCACTGCTTCCCCACTCATTTCTCAGAGACTCCTAGCCACCAAATACCCTTGTCATGCCGGTTTTGTGGTTGACATCTACAGGAACCCTTGGATCTAGGCCAACTTCCCCAACAGCCTCCCCACACCACCACACTCACACACTCACTCCCACCTCTGTACTTTTAGAATTCCTTGGCAGCCACACTCAAGATCTAGAGCTTTCTGCCATAACTTCACAAGTGGTCAATATCGTCTAATTAACTCTCGAGAAAGAGGCCCAAGGCACAGAAAAAAACATGGATATACAGGCCTCAGAGATGATTATTGCACTGGGGCCCTTTCAAGGACACCAACCTTATCACACCATATGAGCTTATCAGCTCTGATCCACCAAATTCTCAAATTCATGGACTTTGAAGACACTTAGGTGGTTTATATAGCTGTGTAACACCCCCATAATTTTCATACTGATTTCCCAGCAGGCTAATACCAAATGTGATATAAGGTTATCATAGAAGCCACATAACTGAAGCAAACAGAAACAATAACTATTCTGCTAATTATACAGTTTTGTAAACCCTTCAGACAATGGCATAATACTCCATTGTGAGATATGGCAATATTCATGAATTTTCTTTTTATATAGTTTTTTTATAATTTCATTATAATTTAATTGCACCAAGAAATTTTAAGTAAATTATTTGTACCTACCAGGTACAAATACAAGCTTCGAAAAGGTTGGAAAACTGATGACTAGGGTGGAGGGAATGTTACATTGGTGGTGGGATTGGTATTGGAATATTGACTGCTAAAAATAACTACTGTGAACTGCAGTGTCTAAAATAAAGAAATTTAATTAAAAAACTATATCCAGTGGATGGCCATTTAAATGATCATTATAAAATAATTTTTAAAATATCTGCTGTCTTGGATTAAAAGACCAGATTATCACTTTATTCTAATTCTCTTGAATCTGCATAGACCTTATTTTCAAATAATATTGGCTTTTTTTGGCCTTAGAAGATGGGACTTCACGATACCTGGTGTGTGTGTGAGAATAAGTGGGTGTGTGTATGTTTGTGTGTGTATATATGTGAGAGAGAGACAGAGAGAGAGGGAAACAGGTGGCTACAATTTAACCTGTACAAATTGTATCTAATAAAACTAATTGATCTTATAAATGGCTCTAGTGATTTTTATTTTACACTTTTTCATTTCATCAACTATTTTAAATGATGAAAACATCTATGAAAAGCCTGAGTTATTTTTCTGATTTTAATTTGTGGAATATGAATATTGAATGATTTAGTGTGTGGATGTTAGCTTAGACTGAATCCTGTAGCAAAACCTTAGAAGTTTTAATACTACTTTTTGAAAATAATCACATGAATATGTCTTTCAAATTGCTTCTAAAATTCCAAGGGAATGATATATCAAATTTTAATCAATCTAATCTAAGCAGTAGTGAACATCAGCCTATAAATATGTTTAAAATATATTTAACTTGTAAATAATTTGTAGTTAACAAGTGTTTTTTCTTTTCATAAGTAGAATAAAAATTGCAATATGTGTTTTATGGAGTAATGAAGTTGTTGAATGCTGACTGAGCACCATTCATAAAACCCGTTGAGAAAAATCCAAGCAACCTATGATGTTTAACTTCAAGACACCTCCAAGCCATGGCAAATCCTTGTCATGATGAAACTGTTGACCCAAATAAGCAAGCTAAGCTGAAATTAATGTGTTGGCACGTGTACTATACAAAAAAGTGAGTGTTCTTTCATGGAACAGAAAGCAAAGGAAGATGAATAACAAACACCTACTTCTTGATATATTATCAAACATCATGTTTGGAATTACTCATAAAGTATACAGAGTGAATATAAACTGTGTTTGACCCATCTATTATCTGGAAGTTAAATATCTCCAAATTCATTTATTTCCTCTAATCAGCTGCTACACATTTTCTCCAGCTTCTGCCATCTGCTTTTAATTACCAAAACAATCCACAACCCAAATTGAAATAATATATATTTAATCATCACAGGCTTTCAACTTACAGGTGTAGACCAAATGAAAAGAAATAAGTATATTAATTTAGTTTCAAAGAGAGTTAAACTGGCATAAATTCAGAACATTGTCAAGTTACCCTATTTTTTGATGTTTTGAGATTTGAAAATAAAATCTATTCTACATAGACCACTCTAAGATAAATTTGTATCAACAAGATTAACAAATGAAGTTAATTTAGGCAGAATGGTTGAAATAAAGTTTTAAAGACCCAAGCAGATTTCAAGAACAAAAGAATGACTGGGAATAAAAATAGTGTCTCATTCAACACAACAACGAAAACTATGAATATCTGAAGTTAGATGAACTGTTTGAACAACTATTAAAATTTAACTTTTACATCACATTGACATCAATTTTAAAAAAAAACAACAATGAGCAAACCCACTTATTTTCTTCATAAGGAAATTAGGTTAAGAAACAAAAATGCAATGAACATTGTTGAGTATCTACTCTGTGTTTATATTTCATAAAGTCATTACTTTAACACTCTAAAGATAGTTTCTCCGACTTCAAAGATAAAAAAACTAAGTTTGAAAGATAAAAATAGGGTCAAGTTGAATGTCAAGTTGAGAGATTAATGGACACCTTCCCGTATCTAATTAATATGTGATAAATAGCCAAAAAAAATCACTATAAGAGACTGCTTCACAGTATTATTTAAAGCATTGACATGTTTTAGAGTCCAAAATAGTAACTGCTTATTTTCCATTACTGTGTGTCTTATTAAAGATAAACTCTTACATCTAAAATATTTAAAATAATGATTTTTGTTAATGTATTGATGTTTTCAACTTTAGCTCTATTGGTTTAATTTTTGTTGAACTCTATTAATTACATTAAGGTTTAAAAGAAAATCAAAAAGCTTTACAAAAGTACAAAATTAACATATTAGACTGTAGGAAGAGGTTTTTAAGGCTGTGATTGCTACAAAGGAAAGAGCTTGTACTTTTGTCAAACAGCTCCTGTGTCATATAGATTCAGTAGGATGAGATACATGAATCACTTGTGTTGGACTAATCCTAAGTATTACAGTTTCAAATTTCCAGGATTTATTAAGGAATTCATATTTTTAGCAATCTCAAAAGTAATATGTTAAATTTATCACACTTCCTCCTTATTTTAATCTTGCAGGTAGTAAATGCTGACTCTCAAAATGCCCTCATACAACCTATTGACAAAACAAAGCAGAGTTGATTCTTTACCTTGATAACAGCAAACAAGGTCTTTGCAGTTTAGAAAGGTCCAAATAAAAATGTTAATTAAGATTTTGAAGCTTGATTTAAAGAAGGTCTTTTCATACAAGGCGTTGGTTCAAACTGGATTAGATAATGATAAATTAGATAGGGTTGGTAGTCAAAGCAAGATAAGGCTATAAAGCTAGGGGTTGATATTTTACCTTGAGGAATAGATGTTCTTTTAGAAAGATTGTGGGAGACACAACCAGCCTAATAAAGTTATAGAGTTTTCTTAAGCAAATTGCTATGAAAGAGTCTGTCTTTGGAATTGGAATTAAAGCTAAAATAGTTAAAACTATAGTAACTTAAGAGAAATACAAAGTCCAGGGTAATTACAGTGCTGAAGAAGGAAGTTTGCTGGGCTGGAGTGATAGTGCAGAGAGTAGAGTGCTTGCCTTGCATGTAGCAACCTCAGATTTATTCCCTACACCTCATATGGTGTCCCTTCGTTCCCTCTGCAATGATTCATGTGATCAGAGCAAGAAATAAGCTCTGAAAACAGCTGACTGTGGCTGAATAAAATAAAAATAAGAGTTTGCCTTATTCCATGGCGCGCAGTTGCGCACGCAGGCGCACACAATGGCCGGCTAGGGAGCTCAGGCCCCGCTGCGTGGCTTCCTCAAGGCCCCACTCCGGCCGCGCGGGGAGGACGAGCCCAGCCTGGCACCTCGCAGCCCGAGACTCCCATTCACACTCCCATTCACACGTCGTTTTTGGGTATGTGACCTGTTTCGGTTATCCCATCAATCCACCCACAAATATACAGACATTATAATGTAGCACCACTTCCCCCTGCAAAGGCACACTAAGTAAAGGGGAAATCTTACATAAAAAAAAATAATAATAATAACTAACAAGTTTAAGAAAAATCATTTAAGTTCAGTTTAAAAGTTTTTAAACAATTGGCGATTGTTAATTATAAAATTTTGCTTGAATGCTGAAGTCTTACAGAAGTCAGGAGGCATTCCCGTGGCATTCAAAAATAACCATTTTACCCCCTGCCAAGCTGTTTTCTTATAGACTTCCTGCAGCTTCCCGCAGTCCTGTCCTCATTCACTTTAAAACAGCCTGTCATCCCTCCTGCTAGCCCACCATTCCTGCCGGACCTGTTTCTGACTGACTCTGCCTAAGGGGAATGCTGGATGATACTCTGCCTGGCAGCCCTTCTGTAAACCTTCAGCATGCCCACTGCTACCAACAACCCTGCTGACCTCCACTGGGGAGCTGAGACTCATCAAGGCATACCTTTGACACAGGTCATGGGCGTGGGACCTTGCTTACTCGGACCATATATGCGCCCCCCCGTCCAACTATCAAACATTTGCAATCAAACCATTGTGGTTAATAACACTTCCATCTTCATTGAAGCCCCCAGCTCCACTGGACAGTCTCCCCATATTGTTACTAAAATGTTTCTTGCTTATCATGACTATTAGCTTTGTTAATGCCTAGATTAACCATCAAACCTGTTGGTCCAGTTTCCACCTCGAACCTCATCCTGCAGATAGTCAACACCTCCACCATCACTGACCCTGCCTATCTGCTCTTCATCTCAACCGCCCTTCTGCTTTGGCGACCCCCTGCCTGTCTCTGACCCCCTCGCTCTGCAATCCAGCCCCAAGCCTCACTTCAGCATCACCTTGGAACAGGTGGTGGAACTTGAACTTTGCCTTTTGGTACCCAATATGATTCCCCCTAAAATTGTAATCAAATTCTTGTCGTTGATTTCTCCTTTCAGTTCATGATTGCCCCCAATTTAACGTTTTTTGCCTGTTTCACTAGTTTATCTCCCCCATTGTTTTACATTTGTTTCTTTAGTCCTAGTACCACTGTGTTTTGGTTGTTTTAATGTCTAAATTGACTGTTAGATCAAAAATTGCCTTATTACCTCTTAAATATAATCTTGTGTCTCTCCCCCGCTGCAGTACAAAAATCAAACACTGCCATCACGCTAGCCTTATTAAAAGGCCTAGGTGTTATTGGTGTAAGCACAAATACTTATTCATTGGTTCATACTCTAGAATCTGCTAATGCCTTATAACTGTTGCTAAAAATGTTTACAAACTTAAAGAAGTTTACACTACTGTTGATTTCCTAGCAAAGAGTGCAGAATAACCGCCGTGGTTCAAAATTAACATTTTTTTTGAGGGAGGGGGGAATTTGTGTCATCCTTAGAGTAAAATGTTGCTTTTTAAAATAAATTCGGCTTAGCTAGAGATAGCATTCAACACATAGAGGATAATTTAGTAAATAGACAAAAAGATATAGAGCAGAGTGAGAGCTGGTACAAAAATTGGTTTTCTACCACTCCATGGATAACAACAGTGCTCCCAGCCTTTTTGGGGCCCTTCATTGGCTTTATGTTGCTAGTTTCCTTTGGTCCTTGGGCTTTTCGCAAACTCACCACCTTCGTAAAGAATCAAGTGGATGAAGCAACCAGAAAGGACTCAAAGGTTCTGTACCAACAACTATGCACCTCAGAAGACCAGCTGACACCTGACATCTCCCCTCCTGCCAACTCTCCACCACTTAAGTTTGAAGTTATTGAGGAGCTGGCGCATAGACCTCAATCTGTGCGCTCGCGCCTTGCCAAGCTTTGGAAATGACTGACTCAAGGGTAGCAGATGCGGTGACTGGAAGCCCCACACCTCTTCACCCAGTGTGGCCAGTCCACCGAGGCATGTCTGTCCCTTCCATATTGTATACTAAACAGGGGGAGATGTGGGAGACCGAGCACCCCACATATCAAAGGAACTCTGAATGAATTTTCCACTGCCTGCCTGATTCAAGCCACAAAAGTTTGCATAGCCCCGAACCAACAGAAAACTCTGCAAATAAATTTAGCTCAGCACAAAGAATCTGGCTTAACCAGATGCCTTAACCTTTCCATGGAACCTGTTTTTGTAACTGCTCTCAAGCATGTAGTTATAGATATGTTTTTGTAAAGTTTAAATTATGATCCTTATTGCTTGCACAAAAGATAGATCTAAATGGAAAATAGGCTAAACAAATAATTGTATAGACTTGGTGTGCAGCAGAGTCTTGGCTGGGTTCAATACATGATTCATGAACCAGAGCCACACATTCTTCTCTTTAGACGACCTCTTCCAAAAGATCAACAAAAATGAAGTTTATCTGGAGACGTCAATTAAATCTTCTTTCAAATTTAATGTATATGTGTATAATACTTGAAAAATGTACAAATTGTTTATCATACCTGTGCATGAGCTGTATTCTTCACAGCAACAGAGCTCAGTTAAATGCAACTGCAGTAGGTTACGATAAGATGTTTAAGACAAAATTTGTTTGTGTTTTTCTCTTAATATTAAGTGCCTGTTTGACTTTACCTGTTACTTTTGTTAAATAAAGTTTGTATGTTGCATTTAAAAAAAAAAAGGAAAAAAAATAAGAGTTTGCTAATAAGTTTTTTTTTTTTGGTCAGTTCCTTCAAAAAAGTGATGACAGGTAGCAGATGTTTTACTGGGTCAATGATAGTGACATAAATGATATATAGAAATAGTTCCATACAGGTTCGCAAAGACGCAACACTAACTTGTTTTATTTTTTCTTTCTTTTTCTTTTTTTCTCTTTTTTCTTCTTTCATTCATTCTTTCTTTTTCTTCTTTCTTCCTTTTTCTTTTGTTTCTTCTTTTTTCTTCCTTTCTTCTTTCCTTCCTTTCTTCCTTCCTTCCTTTCTTTCCCTTCCTTCCTTTCTTCTTTCTTTTTCTTCTTTCTCTTTCTTTCTTTCTTTCTTTCTTTTTTCTTTCGTTCTTTCTTTCTTTCTTTCTTTCTTTCCTCCTTCCTTCCTTCCTTCCTTCTTTCTTTCTTTCTTTCTTTCTTTCTTTCTTTCTTTCTTTCTTTCTTTCTTTCTTTTTTCTTTCGTTCTTTCTTTCTTTCTTTCTTTCTTTCTTTCTTTCTTTCTTTCTTTCTTTCTTTCTTTCTTTCTCTTTTTCTTTCTTTCTTTTTTCTTTCTTTCTTTCTTTCTTTCTTTCTTTCTTTATTTATTTATTTATTTATTTCTCTCTTTCTCTTTCTTTCTTTCTCTTTTTCTTTCTTTCTTTCTTTCTCTTTTTCTTTCTTTCTCTCTTTCTCTCTCTCTTTCTTTCTTTCTCTCTTTCTTTCTCTCTCTCTTTTTTCTCTCTCTTTTTTCTTTCTCTCTCTTTTTTCTCTCTCTTTTTTCTTTCTCTTTCTTTCTTTCTTTCCTTTTACTTTCTTTCTTTCTTTCTTTCTTTCTTTCTTTCTTTCTTTCTTTCTTTCTTTCTTTCTTTCTTTCTTCTTTTGAAATGATTTTTATTGTGCCCAAAAGTGAATAACAAATAATTCACAATAATATTTAAGGTACATAGTTTTAAGGTACAATTTAAGGTACAATAAATCAGGGCCATTCCTCCACCAGGGTTGTCCTCCATCTACCCCTTTTTTCAGAATGTGTCCCATATCTTCCTTCTTTGCCCCCTAGAGTGAACACTAGCTTGTTTTTAATGTAACTAGAAAAGTTACATGTAAAATGACAGATTTATACCATTTTATATTTCTAGTCCCTTATTTTTTATGTTTAATACATTTATTTAAGTACAATGATTACAAACATGTTTGTAGGTGGGTTTTAATTATAAAAAAGAGCACCCCCCTTCACCAGTGCAACATTTCTACCACCATTAACCCCCATTTTTCTCTTCCCCAACCACTGCCTGCATTCAAGACAGGCATTCTATTTCTCTCGCTTACCATCATTGTCATGATAGTTGATAGTGTAGTTATTTCTCTAACTGAATGCATTTTTCTTTGTGGTAAGCTTCATACTGGGGGCCAGTTTTTCCAGATGAGTGTGACTATTCTGTGTCTATCATTCTCCTTCTGACTTATTCACTCAGCATAATAGTTTCCATGTACAACCATGTATAGTAAAATTTCATGACTTCATTTTTTTCTGAGGTTTGCATAGTATTCCATTGTGTATATGTACCACATTTCTTTAGCCACTCATCTGTTGTTGGGCATCTGGGTTGTTTCTGATTTTGGCTATTGCAAATAGTACTGCAATAAATATAGGTGTGCTGGATGCATTTTTGTATTGTGTTTTTGTGTTCCTAGGATATATCCCTAGAGGTGGTATAGCTGGATAGTATGGGAGCTTAATTTACAGTTTTTTGAGGAATCTCCATATTGTTTTCCATAAAAACAACATGGACTAGCTGGATTAGATGGCATTCCCACCAGCAGTGAATGAGAGTTCTTTTCTTCCCACATCTCTGCCAGCACTTATTTTCTTATTCTTTGTGAGCCAGTCTCTTTGGCATGAGATGATACCTCATTGATATTTTGATTTGCATTTACCTTATGATTACTGAATTGGAGCATGTTTTCATGTGTCTTTTGGTCATTTGTAATTCTTTTTTGAGGAATTGTCTGCTAATTTCTTCTCCCCATATTTTTGATAGGTTTAGATGTTTGTTTCTTGTTAAGTTCTGTCAGTCCATGTATATTTTAGATATTAGCTCCTTATCTGATGGGTATTGGGTGAAAAGTTTCTTCCAAACTGTGGGTGGCCTTTGCATCCTAGTCACTGTTTCCTTTGAAGAATGCTTTATGGAGATGCTTTTTGTTTTAATGTCATGGAGCATTTTACTTATGTGTTCTTCTATATACTTTATGGTTTTAGGGCTAATATCAAAGGTTTGATCCGTTTGGATTTGACCTTTGTTTATGATGTTAGATAGAGATCTGAGTTCACTTTTTTGCATGTGCTGACCAATTGTCACAGCACCACTTGTTGACAAGGCTTTCTTTGTTCCATTTTGTGTTTATTTCCCCTTTATCAAAGATTAATTGATTGTATGTTGGGGGAACATTTTTTGAATACTTAAGTCTATTATACTGATCTTAGAGTCTGTCTTTATTCCAATACCATGCTGTTTTAAAGACTATTGCTTTTGTAGTATAATATAAAATTGGGAAAAGTGATACCTACCATCTTCTTTTGCCTAATTGTTACTTTAACTATTCATGGGTGTTTATTATTCCAAATGATTTTCAGGAGTGTTTGATCCACTTCTTTGAAGAAAGTCATGGTTATTCTTAAAGAAATTGCATTAAATCTGTACAAAGCTTTATGGAGTATTGCCATTTTAATGATTTTATTTCTTTCAAACTATGAATGGGGTATGTGTCTCCATTTTCTTGTGTCCTCTCTTGTTTCTTGAAGCAGGATTTTGTAGTTTTTCTTTGTATAGGTCCTTTACCTCTTTAGTTAAGTCGATCCCAAGGTATTTGTTTGTGTGGCACAAATATGAATAGGACTGTTTTTAATGTCCCTTTTTATCATAATTTGTGTATCAAAAGGCCATTGGTTTTTGCATGTAAATTTTGTAGCCTGCCACTTTGCTATATGAATAGATTGTTTCTAGAAGGTTTTTTGGTATCTTTAGGGTTTTCTAAATATAGTAATATGCTATTTGTAAACTGTGAGAGCTTGACTTCTTCCTTTCTGATCTGAATGCCCTTGATATCTTTTTCTTGCCTAATTGCTGTGGCAAAAACTATCTGCACTATATTGAATAGGAATAGTGAGAGAAGGTAGCCTTGTCTTGTACCAATTGTTAGAGGAAAGGCTTTTAGTTGATCTCCATTGAGAATAATATTTGCTATTGGCTTGTGGTAGATGGTGTTTAGTACATTGTCTCTTCCATTCCCATCTTGTTGAGAGTTTTTAATCATGAATGAGTATTTACCTTATCTAATGCTTTCTCCACATCTATTGATATGTTCAATAGTTTTTATTTTTCCTTTGGTTGATATTGTGTATTATGTTGATTGATTTGCACATATTAAACCATCCTTGCATTTCTAGAATGATACTTACTGGGTCATGTTTATGAGTCATTGACTTCTTTTTTTTTTTTTTTTTTTTTTGGTTTTTGGGCCACACCCAGTGATGCTCAGGGGTTACTCCTGGCTATGCGCTCAGAAGTCGCTCCTGGCTTGGGGGACCATATGGGACACCGGGGGATCGAACCGCGGTCCGTCCAAGGCTAGCGCTGGCAAGGCAGGCACCTTACCTCTAGCGCCACCGCCCGGCCCAACTTCTTAATGAGTCATTAGATACCACTTGCGGTATTTTGTTGTGGATCTTTGCATCTGTAGTCATCAGGGATATTGGTTTGTAGTTTTCTTTTTTTGCAGAATCTTTGGTTTTGTTATCAGGGTGATTTTAGTTTCATAAATACTATTTGGAATTGTTTCTGTTTCTTGAAGTAATTGAATGTGCCGTAGTTCCTCTTGAATTGTTTGAAAGAATTTATTAGTAAACCCATCTGGGCCTAGGATTTTTTGCTTTGGGGAAAACTTTTACTATCATTTTAATTTCCTCAACAGTGATGGGTCTGTTTAGATATGCTAGATCATCCTGACTCAACTCTGCAATATTATGAATCTAAGAATTTATCCATTTCTTCCAGGTCCTCATGTTTTATGGTGTATAGCTTCTCAAAGTAGTCTTTGATTATCATTTGAATCTCTGTATTATTTGTAGTGATCTCCCCCTTTTAATTTCCAATCTAGTTTATTAAGTTTCTCTCTTTGCCTCTCTTTGTGAGTTTTGCTAGTTGTTTATCAATCTTGTTTATTTTTTCAAAGAACTTACTTTTGCTTTTGTTGATCTTTTGGATTGTTTTTTAGACTTTCATTTCATTGATTTCTTCACTAAGCTTTGCTATTTCCTTCTGTCTATCTATTGTTGGTTCTTTTAGTTGATCATTTTCTAATTTTATCAGCTGTCATTAAGCTATTTATGTAGGCCTCTCTTCCTTCCTGATGTGTGCTTGCAAAGCTATAAATTTTTCTCTTAGTACCACTTTTGCTATGTCCTACAAATTCTCTTAATTTATGTCTTCCTAGAATCTTTTGATTTCCTCTTTGATTTTATCTCTGACCCACTGGTTGTTGAGTAGTGAGCTGATTAATTTCCAGGTGTTAAAGTTTTTCTTCTGTGTCCCTTTGTAGCTCTCTTATAATTTCAGTGCATTGTGATCTGAGAAGATAATCTGTATAATTTCTATCCTCTTTATTTTATGGAGGTATGTTTTATGAACCAGCATGTGGTCTCTCCAGGAGAGTGACCCATGTGTATTGGAGAAAATTGTTAACACAGAATTCTTGGTACAGAGTGTCATATATATGGCGACTAGGTCACTTTCTTCCATTTCTTTTCTCAGAGCTAGTATCTTTTTGTTAGGTTTCAGTTTGGTTGACCTATCAAGGGGTGACAGAGTGGTGTTGAGGTTTCCCACTATTATTGTTTTGGTACTGATGTCTTCTTTTAGGTTCATCAACAATTATATTAAATATTTTGCTGGTCCCTCATTGGGTGTATATATGTTTAGAAATGTGATTTCTTCCTGTTGTACATATCCCTTGATTATTACAAAACTTTTATATTTGTTCCTTATCTTTTCTATGTGTAAAATTTGTGTCATTTGATATTATTATGGCTACTTCAGCTTTTTTAAGGGAGTGTTTGCTTGGATGACTATCCTCTAACCTTTGATTTTGAGTCCATGCTTGTTCTGACAATTCAGATGTGTTTCTTGTAGGCAGCAGAAGGTTGGATTCAGCTTTGTTCCATTTTGCCATTATGTGTTTCTTAACTGGTGTATTTAGTTCATGGACATGGAGAAAGATAATTGCCATGGAATTTAATGTCATCTTTATTTAGGAAATTTAGTGTGTCTGTATTGACTTAAAGTAGACCTTTCAGTTTGCTTTGTTTTGTTTTGTTTTGAGGTTGGTGTTGAGTCTGTAAAGTTTCTGAGCTGCTGTTTATTCATGAAGCTCTGTATATTTCCTTCAAACCTTAAAGTGAATCTGGCTGGGTTCAGTATTTTAGGTGGAACATTCATTTCATAGAATTTTGTCATCATATCCCACCACTGTCAACTGGTCTTGAAGATTTCTTGTGACAGGACTGCTGTGAATCTTAAGGATGCTCCCTTGAATGTAATTTCCTTTTTTCATTTTGCTGCTTTCAGTGTTCTATCTCTATTTGTGGGAATCATTATTGTACCTAGGATGCATACTGGGTTGCCTTTTTTTCTGGATCTCTTTTAGCTGGTTTTCTTTGGGCATGCAGGATTTGGTTGTATGCACTCCTTAGATCTGGTAGTTTATCTGCAATGATTTCCCTGACTGTTGATTCTTCCTTGGGATTTTCTTCCTAGGAGTCCAATGATTCTTATGTTATTTCTGTTGAGTTCATCAAAGACTTCTGTTTTCATCTGTTAACATTCTTTGAGAAATTTTTTCATTTTCTGATCTTTTTTTAAGGCTTTTATCCATTCTCTCTCCTTTTTTTTTCTTTTTGTATGAGTTGTTATGCATCTCATCTTCCCACTCACTGATTCAGTCCTCAGCTGCTATTACTCTACTGGAAAGATTTTCCAGTGGGGTTTTCATTTTGTCTACCACATTTTTCAGTCCTGTTATTTCAGTTTGGAGTTTTCTGATTTATAATTTCATATCCTCTTGATTCTTATTTGTGGTCCATTCAGCTTGATCTAGGCTTTCTTTGTGTTCTATGGACATCCTCCATATTTCTTCTCTAAATCCTTATCTGAGAGGCTAACTAGATGGTTAGCACTTCTAAAGTTAAAATTCAGGAGGACAGTACTTATTTGCATACCAAATTAACTCAGTGTGTCAAATAGGTGAATCAGAGAGTTTTTAGTCCTTTTTTTACATCATGTAAAATGTACAAGGTATTCATTCTCTCTTTGAGTTCGTTGAGTATCTTCCATATTGCTAGTCTAAAGTCCTTATCTGAGAGGTTGATTAGTTGGTTGGTCATTATCTGGTCATCAGAATTGTCATCTTCATTCTCTATGTCTGATGCTAGCCTGCGTTGTTTCCCCATTGTCACACTTGTATTGTGGGTTTTTCTACATGTTGTGGTGGTATTCATTGGCTGTATGATGCAGGCAGCACACTCCTCTGGCTCCTCCCTTTCTGGATGGGCTGACTTGCCTCTAAGGGAGGGGAGTCCTCGGTGGATGAAGCCTCACCCAGGACCAAATCTTAGGCCCGAGCACGCAACAGAGAAGACAGTCCGGAGAGAAATGCTTGCCTCTGTGATCCAGCACAGTTCTTAGTGTGATTTTTTCTTCTTGTTGTGATGGTGTTCTTTTCTTAGAAAGAGCGCACAGCCGCATAGCGAAGCAGAGTGGCCATGCTTTGCTGGAGCCTCTTTTCTGCCCACTCCCGAGAGGTTCATGCAACAGGATAGTAGACAGACACACACAGGCAGCACTCACAGTTTTTCACAGTTGGCCCCACTGGGCAGGTGTAGTTTCCAAGGTATTCATTCTCTCAAGCCCTGTGGAAAAGGTCTTTGGGGATGATACAGCAGGCAGAGTGCGTACCTTACACAACTAACCAGGGTTCAATTTGTAGAAATCCATATGGTACCAGCCCTGCTGGGAATACCTTCTGAGCACAGAACCAGGAGAAAAAAAATAAGCATTGCAAGTTGAGGCCAAAAACTAAAGAAGGGTGCTTTCTCCCTCAACTTCGAGTGACATTCTCAAATGACATTAATGCTGAGTGAACCACATGCCCATTTGTTTGTTTGTTTATGGGTTTGGAGCCAAACCCAGTGGCACTCAGGGATTAGTCTTGGCTCTGCACTCAGAAAATACTCCCGACAGGCTCTAGGGACCATATGGGATGCCAAGAATGGAAACCCAAGTTAGCTGCATGTTCAACTCACTGTGTTATCATCTAGCCCCATATATGTCCTTTTTTATTTTTTTTATTTTTTGGGCTACACACTGTAATTTGCAGAGGCTATGCACTCAGAATTCGCTCCTGGCTAGGGGGACCATATGGGATGCTGGGGGATCATCTTAGATCGACTATGTGCAAGGCAAATGCCCTACCACTGTACTATTGTTCTGGTCCATTTTTTAAGTAATTATTCTAGCAAAAGTGAAGATGCCTATCTGAGGTGATAACATGCATAGCCTTAGAGCCCTAGAGCTAGAAATTGAGTTCCTGCCTAGAGAAAGTCTCAAAATGGACATGTTACTCAGACAGTAATAGAGTTGCCGATACCAAAAGAAAAATGAATAAGAGATGCAGAGCAAACAAGCCAAATTGGGGCCAGAGCAATAGCACAATAGATAGGGCACAAGGTCAACCAGCAACGGACCTGTTTTCATGCCTAGCTAGCCATATGGCCACCTGAGCCTGCCAGGAGTGATTTCTGAATGCATAGCCAAATGTAATCCCCTATCATCACCCGGTGTGACCCTGATCCCCACCTAATTATATAAGTAAACAAATAAATAGATTCTGTGACAGGTTAAGAAAGAACAGTTACTAAAGGTGTGTGGGCCAGAGATAAAAGGTAATACTCTTAGTTGTCTTTCATGATGTTTGTTTGTTTGTTTACTAGTTTCGGGGCCACACCTGCTCAGGTGTTACTCCTGGCTTTGTGGTCAGAAATCACTCCTGACAGACTCTGGGATCATATGGGATGCTGAGTGTCGAATCTGGATGCATCAGGAGTTGGCTGTTTGCAAAGCAAATGCCCTAACATTGTGCTCTCTGCTCTGGCCCCAAACTTTTATGTTCTGATCTGATTCTATCCCTGGCACCTCATATGATCACTCTGAGTCCCATCAGAAATGATCCCTAAACACAATCATTTTTTTTGCTCCTCAAAAAAAAAAAAAAAAAAAAAGACGCAACTTTGATGTTTACATGCTATAAACAATTTTAAGCCTTTGCAGCTCAATCTAGCTGTAAACACTTACATTTTTATATCTATGATTATATAGTCAATCTTTTCATCTAAATTAGGTTTCTTCAGAAGTTAATTGAAATTTATGTGGTTTTTAAGGTTTTTGAAAATAAAGAAAAAATTCTAAGGTGCCTGAAGCAACTTCCAAACAATATTTATAATATATATTCTGATTCATTATAAATTATAGACTTTGACCTAAATTTTTAATTTAAATTGGTATTTAAGACATGTTAATTGGATTTTTTAAATAACTATAAATTTGGGTGAGGAATGTTAAATTCCTGAATGACAAAGAATAGAAAATAGTACTTTTGTGTAACTAAAATTCTAAATTATTGATGTTTTGATATACACAAATTAATCATTTATCTTGTATAATTCTTTAAATTTTCCAGGTATTGTACATTTTAGGTTTCTTGACAAACCAGTGAAAAAAGTTAGTAAAAGCTCATCTATGTTCAGAAAAAGAGCTTTAGTTCTTTTTCATAATTGAGGAAAACCTTAAACACACTTTCCAACTGAGAATTTCATTAAAAATTTGCTGCTCAGAGAGTAAATCCTTCTCTTGTAACACCTTTAAGTGATGAAAGCAGACTGTCAAGAAAGCCCCAACTAGATAGAAAAAGATCTGAATAATATCTCTCTTGAGTCAGATAGTATAATTATTTTTGACACCACTTTCACAGCAAAACTCCTTAATCCTCCTGAAATTGAATAGAGGGTAAAATCAAACACCTGCTACATTATATACATTGTTCCAGCTGTGTCTTTGACCTTGCCTTTCTATATTTTAGAAACTTTATATTTTAGTTCAGATATACTATACTGACTGGCCTAAGAAGCATCAAATAGTTTCTTTTCATGCTGAAACATTTTCCTGGGACAAGAAGATAGCTCAAAGGACTTGAACATATGCCTAATATACATGAGGCCCCATGTCCAATCTCAAGCACTGTATAACACTGTGAATACTGGTAGGGGTGGCTGGTTGTCCTAGTATCTCTAAATCTCAGTAGCACTGTATCTCTGGGCTCAAATATTGAACCATTCTAGCCCATACCTCCAGGTCAACTATCACTAAGAGTGGCCTGCTTGAGTATAACTTAGTAAGTCTTCCACACATATGAAAGAAAAGGAAAGAGAGAAGAAAGAAAGAAAGAAAGAAAGAAAGAAAGAAAGAAAGAAAGAAAGAAAGAAAGAAAAAGAAGAAAGAAAGAAAGAAAGAAAGAAAAAAGAAAAAAGAAGAAAAGAAAGAAAGAAAGAAAGAAAGAAAGAAAGGAGAAAGAAAGAAAAAGAAAGAAAGAAAGAAAGAAAGAAAGAAAGAAAGGAAGGAAGGAAGGAAGGAAGGAAGGAAGGAAGGAAGGAAGGAAGGAAGAAAGAAAGAAAGAAAGAAAAGAAAGAAAGAAAGAAGGAAGGAAAGAAAGAGAGAGAGAGAGAAAGGAAGGAAGGAAGGAAGGACGAAGGAAGGAAGGAAGGAAGGAAGAAGGAAGGAAGGAAGGAAGGAAGGAAGGAAGGAAGGAAGGAAGGAAGGAAGGAAGGAAAGAAAGGAAGAAAAGAAAGAAAAAAGAAAGAGAAAGAAAGAAAAAGAAAGAAGAAAAAGAAAGAAGGAAGGAAGAAACAGAGAAAGAAAGAAACAGAAAGAAAGAAAAAGAGAAAGGATGAAATAGGATAGAAAAAAGAAAAAAGAAAAAAAGTAAGAAAGTAGAAAAGAAAGAAAAAGAGATATAAAATAAATACAGCTATAAGACACTAAATGTTGATTATAGAATCCATCCTCAAAAGCAACATACCATAGAAAATGAACTGAATTTTGAAGTTAGCTAATTGAAATTATGTCCCAAATGTTTCCCCCGCACTTCAGTAACTTCTTAGAGTTATATGTATTTATTAAAAGAGGAAAATTACCTTGTATTAGAGAATTATTATGGGAATAAAAAGAAAATCAATAACATGTTCAAGAGTTCTGCAAATCTAGTCTCTGCCTTAATTATTCCCTTTAATATGTGTTTAAAATTGTATGAATCAAAAATATTATTACAGTCATGACAGATTTGTCATGAATCTATATGACTGTTAATACACTAGAATATTTTATAAAACTTCGTAAATACAAATCTATAAGCTTTTTTAAATATTCTAACTTTATATATATAAATACTAATTAATTTTCATAGCTCATTTTATTACTCATTCATATGCTGAAAGACATTTGAATTGTGTCCAAAATTTTTAATTTTGTATGTTAGCAAAATACTGAAAATATGGATTTCCACATAAATTTCTAATTTTACTTCTTTTGGCTGTGCATGTGAAAATGTAATATAGTATATTATAGGGTAATTCTATTTTTAATTTATGAGAAACTTTTCTATAATTTTCTATACAAAGATAATTTAGATTCCTACAAATAATGCACAAGAGTTCCATGTCTCTATAGTCTCATCAATACATATTAACTGATGTCATGGTAACCATTCACGACTTTTGTTTTTGCTTTTAGGTCACACATAACAGTGTTCAAGCCTTATTCTGGCTTTGCATGCAGAAATCATTCCAGGCAGTGCTCAAGAGACCATATGGATGCAGCTTGAAGACTGCTTAGCTGAGTACAAGGCTAATGACCTACCTGCTGTACTTTTATTTCAGCGCACCATCTATGTCTTTTTATAACATTTAGAAAATATTTGTATGTTATGTTTAAGTTACAAAAAGAAATCATTTCAAAATTATATATGAAAATCAAGAATAAATAGTAATTAGCACAGAAGTGCTGAAAAATGTCATGTCATGAATTTAAAATGACTGAAATAAATAAATGAGCATAAGGTTCTAGAAACTTTATGTTATGCCTTTATTCTTCCTATCTTCCCCATTTTAGATCTTTTTGTTTTTGTTTTTTGTTTGTTTTTTGGGTCACACTTGGTGACGCTCAGGGGTTACTCATTCTTGGCTATGAACTCAAAAATTGCTCCTGGCTTGGGGGACCATATGAGACACAGAGAATCGAACCACAGTCTATCCTATGTCAGCCGCTTGCAAGGCAAACGCCTTACAGCTGTGCCACTGCTCCAGCCCCCATCCCATTTTAGTTCTTTATGTTTCTCTATTATAAATTAGTATAGCACTTCACCTTGGTTTTATCTATATCTTTACACTCACTTGAAAAATACTTATGCTATGACTGGAGTCATAGTACAGTGGGTATGGTGCTTGCTTTGCACATTATCAAACTGGATTTGATCCCTGACACCACATAAGGACCTTAAGCACTGTCAGGAGTGATTCCTGAGCACCAATAGGTGTGGCCCAAACCCCCCAAAAGTAGAAAATAAAACACAAACAAACCAACTAGTTCACGCTAATCATCATTATATACAAATTTTCTGAGATCATTTCTTTATCACCACTGTCATTGTTTTCATGTGTGGCCCTCATCAATCATCTTTTGTTCTGGAAAATTTGTCTATGCCCCTTCAAAATTATCAGAGACAAATATGATTACATCGATGGTAGGGAAAGTTGTACTGGTGAAGGGGGTGTGTGCATTTTATGGCTGAAGCCCAACTACAAACTTATTTGTAACCATGGTGCTTAAAGAAATTATTATTAAAAATATGATTAGATCATCCTGTGATTATATACTTATATCACCAGATGTGATTATATCACCCACCAACATCCTAAGCTCCACTTCTCAAACACAAAGTCCTTTGAGACAATGAAGCATGGAATTCATTCTAAAATACTGATTCCCATGAGTGAGAAAAAAATTAAAAACAACAATTTACATATTGAAGTAAGCTGAGTTGTCTTGTGTGATTGAAAATATAGTTGCTTAAATGTTAAACTAATAGACATAAGTTTAAAATTTTTTCCCACATGAGGACTTTGTAGTATAGGATCTATGTCAGAGTTTATCATTTATCATTGCAGAGAACCTTGAGAAATTTTAACTTGCAATACCACAAAAGGTTCCTTTAACATGTCCTAAGAGGTCCCATGAGAACTTATATGTGCCTGTATCTTTAGACTGTCTTTATCTTAATTCCCTCCTTATGTTTCAGAAATGAACATATCCTTTTTTTTAAAACAACACCTTCCTAATTCATATTTTTATGTCTTTCATAAGCCATTCTTCTCTGTCAATAATTTTACATCTATTTTTCTACTCAAAATTCTCCTACAAGATCATCTCCAGCTCTACATTTCTAGGTCTATCTAAATATTATTTCTTCTTCAAAACCTGCTATCTCTTTTCTATAAACCTTATCCTTGTAAAATATTACTTTCATAATAATAACAATAACAATGCCTTATTATTCAAATGAGATCACACTGAGTTAGTAGTTACCATATTTAAGTCCAATTATAAAATGCCAATATTTTGAAAGACAAATTACTAAAAATGATGAGTTCCATGAGTCTAAAGCTCAGTGCTACCGCTTTCTCTTGCCTGCCTTTAAATAAGTTAACAGATTTCGCTGCACTTCAGACCTCACTGTAAAATAGGGTTAATAGTAGCAGATTCCTTACCAGATTGTTAGAGTTCTTTGGGATAATATATAGATGGACTTTTGAACAGCGAGCAGTCACAAATGTCACCAAAGCTATTTTTGTTGCTCTCATTATAGAAGCCTGAAAATCTCCTACAGAATAAGTATTTGAAAGTATTTACTAAAAAACTATCTATATGTTTGGGGTCTTCAATTACATCTCTTGGCCAAAATAAAATCATATTAATATTTTAAAAAATGCAGAGCAAGCACATGACCAACAAACCTTTAATATATTGTTCAAAACCCTGGTGTTTCAAATTATTATGCGTGCTCAGTCCTAGAGCTGGAAGAAGTAGTGTCATGTCTCAACAATTAAGCTGAAAGTGAAAAGGATTAAAATGCTAATGGTTCAAAAGGGATTTCATTTTCCATTTGGATATCAGGAAATGGTCCAAACCACCATACAGAATCTGAGAGGCAAACCTATGCAAGGAGAACCATCTTTCAGAGTTATGAAAACCCATTACATATTTGTTGAAAGGAAAGTGTTTTGCATTTGTATAATAATTCTACACAGAGAGAGAACGCTGCCAGAGTGCATGTAAAATTGCTTGGACCTGCTAGAGATTTTGTTCAGGGTTTGAGACTAGTGATAGATGATTCTAAAAGAACTGCTTTAAATAAACCAAGCCTCTTGGATTAGCGTCATTGGACTTAAAGTCCCCTGAGAAAGACCCGTCTCTCGTGATTTCCAGTATACTCCACTTCCAATGAGCTGGAAATACCACAAGAAAACCACTGTTCTCACGGTATTTTTTGCCTTTTTTATTTCTGGTTTTAGCTAAGAAAAAAAAAGTATGTGCAGATCAAAAATGGCATGTGTACATGACAGGAAAACCAGAGATCCAAATGTTTGATCTTTTAACCAAATAGAATTCACTTTGACTTTCAAATCAAATAACTTTGAGAACATTCTCATAAGTTTCTCTTACCAGATGTATTTCTACATGTGAGCCAGATTTATTAAACCATCATTATCTTGAAATTGTATTTGATATATGTTGATTGGAATAAAGTGGCAAAATAAAATTACAAAAATTGGCTCATGTCTCAGAATTTTTACTAAGGGATATTTACTTAAACAACTCCCCAATATGTGATGAAAATAAATAGCATACTTAAGTAAATATTCACATTTTTTTCACTATGCTAACTTTGTCTATTCATAAAATTGCTCAAAGTAGTTAATTCCATATTTAGACTATTTCAATAAATTACAATACATATTTTTAATCACTAACTAAGTATTCAAAGAGCTAGGGACATACTGAAAAGCACTTTTCACACATGGTAATTCTAATTTACAAAAGAGTAAGACAGTTTAGATAAGTAAAGGTGGGGTCAGAGCTGTGGCACAAATGGTAAGGCATTTATTTGCCTTGCACGTGCTAACCTAGGATGGACCCCGGTTCGATCCCCCCCGAGTTCCATATGGTCTCCCAAGCCAGGAGCAATTTCTGAGCACATAGCCAGAAGTAACCCCTGAGCGTTACCAGGTGTGGCCCAAAAAAGAAAAAAAAAAAGTAACTAAAGGTGGAGCCAGAGAGATAATATGATATTAGGATTTCTGACTTGCATTCAGATGACTCAGGTATGATCTCCTAAGCCCCACCAGGAGTGATCCGTGAGAGTCAGAAATAAGGCCAGAGCACCACTGGATATGATCCAAAAACAAATAAAGGAAAAAAGATAAAAAAAATGTTTATGAATTGAAGGAGAAAAAGAAAAGATTCAATGCAATTCTTCAGATCATTTAAGAGAAATTTTTTAAAGGTTTATGTTTTATTATTAACAACATAAAATATATATCATTATTAATAGAAAAACAGTTTATTATTACTTACAAAAAATCTGGAAAACAACAGATTTTAATAGTCCTATACAATTTGATTATTGTATAACTAGTTTTTATATTTAGGTATGTGAGTTTTAAAAAAGACCATGATTGTTGTTTAAATTTTCTTGTGGCCAATAAAACAAGTGTCTCAAGTATATGGATTATATGAACAAATTTAGAATCCTTATCATAATACAGGTGGTAAGGAAAGTCATTATTCATTAATAAAAACATTTATGTTAGCTCAATTTAATAACTGTTACAGATATTACATGCATATTTAAATAATTATAAAAATCAGTGTTATACGCTCAGAATATACAGTTGGTCAAATATACTTGGTACAAAATTTTGTTTTCTCACTTGACAATTGCTTAACTACTTCAAGATGCAGATTCCAGGGACTGGAGTGATAACACAGCGATAGGGCATTTGTCTTGAATGCTTCTGATTTGGGATGGATCTGGCATGAATTCCTGGGCCTGCCAGGAGCGATTTCTGAATGCTGAACCAGGAGTAACCCCTGAGAGCTGCCAGGTGTGGCCCCAAAACTAAAACAAACAAACCAACAAAATGATGCAGAGTCCACATCTGTAAAATTAGAATTAGAACGGAAACTACATAATCCAGTTACCAACGTAGTGAAAAATCTAGTATCTAGTGAATATCTAGAAAACAACGTATGTGTCCTCTCATGATCTGTAATAAATAAAATTAATAAGAAATGGTATCAACAAATTAATAAGAAATGTCATCAATAAAAATGAATAGTGAAGAAAATTGAGATCAGAGGAAATTATACTAAAACTGATCATTTTAAGAAAATCAGAATTTTGGGCCAGAAAAATAGCACAGTTGATAAGGCTCTTGCCTTGCTAGCATCCATCCGTTCAGGGTTCCATCCATAACAGCACATACAGCTTCTGGAGCATTATCCAAGTAATCCCCGAGCAGAAAGCCAGGAATAATCCATGAACACAGCTGGGAATGCCCTCAATGAAAACAAATAAAAACAAAACAAATAAAATAATCAGTTGTTACACCACGAGGAAACTATTAAGTACTTGATAATATTATTTTATAGAGAATTGGAAGCAGCTCTGTTAGACTTTGTTTTCTGTTAACTAAATATTCCTTTCTCGAAGAAAACTTACATCAGAGTAACAGGTTGAAACTTGAGGAAGTTTCTGGGTAAAGGAAGAGAGGAAAAAGCAGTTTTCAGGGAGTACCTATAAAATACTTATGTTAGACTAACAGCTTGAGGATTCTATTCAAGTCACCTAAGCAAAAAAACTTCACTTCTCTAGGATTTTATTTACATGTTGCAGTAAAAAGAAACTGTTTACACGACCACAAAGCTGGTTAGAGATATCACTAGCTACATTGTAGGACCTATTATTATCCCAGAAGCAAAATATAGTTTTAAAAAATATATACCAGGGGCCGGAGTTGTGGGCAGCGTCTGTAGGGCGTCTGTCTTGCTAGCAGCTAACCTAGGACGGACTTCAGTTCGATCCCCCGGCGTCCCATATGGTTCCCCAAGCCAGGAGCGATTTCTGAGCACATAGCCAGGAGAAACGCCTGAGCGTCACTGGGTGTGCCCTTCCCCCCACCACCAGATAACCCCCAAAAAATGCCACTTTTTTCTGATTATTATGACATATTTACATTTACAGAATAAATATATGCCAGAAACTAATCTAAAAAACATTGCATGCCAGTTATAACTCAACTAAAATTTTTAAAAAGATGACATGAAATGGTGGGCATGGGGGTATGGAACTAACTTCTTCAAAGTGTGTTTGCAGTACAACTCAAGAAAACAATGCTCGGGGCCGGGCGGTGGCGCTAAAGGTAAGGTGTCTGCCTTGCCAGCACTAGCCTAGGACGGACCGCGGTTCTATCCCCCGGTGTCCCATATGGTCCCCCAAGCCAGGAGCGACTTCTGAGCGCATAGCCAGGAGTAACCCCTGAGCGTCAAATGGGTGTGGCCCAAAAACCAAAAAAAAAAAAAAAAAAGAAAACAATGCTCTAATATAAGATGATGCTCACTATAGAAAATAATTTGCCATGGCAAGGGTGGCAAATGGACTGACTCAGAGATTTAAATAATACAATCAAGTGTTCTCAGTAGAGAGACAGATGAGTCCGTTGGAGGAGATGACATTATGGAGAGCAATTAAGACTAAATATTTTGTCAATATCTATGTATGACAATCACAGTATAACATCACGAAAATATTTCATCATAGTTGTAGATATTAGTTGTATCCCTTACATATAAAGTAAATCAATATTCTCTGTTTTCCCCCACCCCTTAAGTATTTCTGCTAAAACTTAAATGATCTAGATCTAGAATTTATGGCTAATTTAATCATCACCGCCTCATCAGAAAGGTAACAATATGCATCCTCACACAAAAATCCTGTTTCTTTATAGTCTTATACCTTAATCAGGTAGCAAATAGCAAACAATGATGTGATCTTTGTATAGTCTAGGACATGCCATTAAAAAGAGACTCAGTCTTATTTATCTATCAATATTAATCCCAAATAAAACTCACAAGATCCTTTCTATATTATTTCTAGGAAGTACATGATATACCTTTCCATTAAACCAAAAAAGTTATCATTAAGGAAGTAAGACTGTTGGTGGTAGAAATGAAGTGGGGGAAAAAAGAGCCGAACCATATAGAGGAATCCGAAAATCAGTAGTCAGACAGCCAAGGTTTTTGTTCCAATAACTGTGCAGAATTTGAACTCTGGTACCGAACTAAGAACTAAAATCTAATAAGATCATCTGCTAGAGAAATGTAACTAAAGCCTTGCAAAGATAGGATACCACCTTAGAAAAATAAAACTCTGATTGTTTTTTATTCTAGTGGCACTTTCAGGCTTAATAGTATTGGGAAACTACCCTGAATTCTATAAATAAATGGGTTTTTTTTTCCTTCTGGGCTTAAGACAATTAGTGAGTACAGAAAAAATTAAAATAGTTTATGTTTCTTTTTCTGGAGGAACATGAAATGTATTTGCTTTTGAATCAGGGGGGAAAATCAGAAATACTCTATTGCTAGTAAGTCCAGTAATGCCTGTCATTTGCAGCAGAGCTTTTGCCAAAGACTGTTTATAAATGAGCAATTAGAACTTACTAAAGCAATTTAGATTAAACTTATTTAATTGATGAGTTAACTGGTGCTATATATCAAGTTGTATCAAGTTGAGATTTTTTTCTTTCATAGC
This sequence comes from Suncus etruscus, assembly GCF_024139225.1. Classification (NCBI taxonomy): domain Eukaryota; kingdom Metazoa; phylum Chordata; class Mammalia; order Eulipotyphla; family Soricidae; genus Suncus; species Suncus etruscus. The sequence continues at coordinate 145,041,700 of NC_064852.1, read as the reverse complement.
CAAAGTCTAATGTGACATTAGCAGACATACTGCAGAACTTCTTCGTCTTCATAGGAATGCCATTATCCAGGGTTAGAACTATTTACCAGAGAAACAAAATGGGAAAATTGGTGGATGTAGATAATAAAGTAGCCATTTTATACTCACAGCTATCATATGCCCATATATTTTGTGGTGTATTTGTGTGTGTGTGTGTGTGTGTGTGTGTGTGTATATATATATATATATATATATATATATATATATATATATATATATATATATATATGGAAAGAAAGAGATGGGTAGAGATGAGAGAAAGAAAAGATATAGGAGGAAGATCCAGAACATTAGATAAGATCATGAATGACACATGAAACACTCACTATGGACACACAAAAAAGTATTTCTCTCTTTTTTTTTTATTGAAGCAACATCTCATTGTGATATTATTTGTCTCAGATGTGATAAGTTAAAATTCACTTTTTTTTGCTATTTGGTTGGCTGCGTCTTCCAAACAGTGATCAGGGAATGTAGGGTCCTGTCCAGAGATCCTCAACCAATTGTACTGGTAGTTCAATGCAAAGCCCCGAGGCTGAAGTGGATGGTGCTCTGCCTGCCAATGTCAATCTGGGATTATCTGGGCCATTCTCTTAGTGCTCAAAGGGTCCAATTATGCTCAGGACACTATCTGGAGTCAGGGATTGAAACACGGTTGATCATGTGTCTTAACTTCTATATGATCTTCCCAGCTCACCAATCACTTTTCTTTATTATATAATATTCAAGAAATTAGCAAATAAAATAACTTGTCATTGCATTAATTCCATCATAATGCAAGAAAGTGGCACATAAACTTCTCGAGTCCAACTAGTATCTTTTCTCTCTGCCTACATAATTTATACTATAGATTGTAGTTATAAAAGACAAATTGCAATTTGCCTTTTCTCCACATTTACTTTTATTCTTCAATTTGATATGAATTGATGTCACAGTCATTTTTAATATTTTTATTTAACTCTCTGGGGTATAAGTAATTCACATATTTATCATTCCATGATAGATATTACCCAAAATTTCCAAACTTGCAGAACATAGCTTCACTAGGGAAATTTTCAACTAAACTTCAGTCAAAGCACAAGATTCTTTTCCTGTTTCTTATTAAAGCACTGTTAGGATTAAAAACTTCCTCATAGACAATCAAGACTGGAACCTGATTAAAATAAAGCTGAACACAGAGAGCTCAACCTAGAAAAACAGTTTCTTAGCAGACATTTTTTCTTTATTTCTGCTACCAACTGATATCAACAACTTGAGCTGAACAGACTCCATAAAAGCTTCAAACATTGAAATTGGCAGATGTTAAAGCTTTATATCTTTTTTCTCCTTCTTCAGAGGGTTATGTGAAGCTGAAACGCTATCTTCACGTGTGGAGAGAAAAGAAGTATGTTCCTTTTGGGAAGATCTTAATGGATGTAAAAGAAGTTCCCTCTAATGCCAAGGGAAAGACTTGAAAGCAGTGAAGTGTTTTGCTAAGATTAGTCTTTTCCCTCCTGGCAGAATTACCAAGGACAAATTCCACTATCTCCAGTCTTGCCATATCCTTTTTATTTGGCAGTAAAATCAGTTAAAAGTCACTCTGCACCCTGTGGTGCTGAGTGCTCTACCTTAAGCCAAGGAAAGAAAGAACCAGAACTCTCACTGCAAGAGACTCAGTATGAAGGAATTTGTGTTGGTCTCATACGAACATCAAATATGACATGAGTTCAATATTTCCTGGTTTTCAAAGTAGGAAACTGGTTGGGTCCGAAGAAAAAAATTTCTCTATGATCCTTGTATGTCTATGAGGAAAGATCTCATTGAAATGAAAGATCTCATTTCTTTCTTACTCCTCCATGGGACAAAGTTAAATATATGATTGAAGAGTTTACAAAAATGAGTCTCAGATCTTAGCCTGTTCCATTGGTCTCTTTGCTCCTATGATACTATTCCATTTGTGCTTTTGGAAGACTAGTCCCATAAGAGAAACTTGTGATCATCAAACGTGGGGTTAGGAGTTAAACTTTTAGGATCAAGGGTTAACAGCTTGTTCCTAAACAGACTTTAAGCATATTCTGAACCAACTTTGTCAGTTTCACAAAACAAGTGACATATTGAATTATGTCTTCCTGTCTAACTTTAGCCTTTGGCTGTCCTATTCTACATTTGGTTAAAAGAGAGTGATTTTATTTTCCTAAAATCAACAATTCCAGCTGCATAAGTAAATTAATGTTCATCAATAAAAGGGCATTTTCTCCTATTATCTTCAAAGTTCATTCATTATTCAGCAATGAAAACAAGAAAAAATTATTCTAACTAGAAAGCAAGGTAATGTTAATGAAATCTTGAAAGGATCATGAATGTGACTATCTACAGCTTTAGAAATGTGGATGTTTTTTTGGGAAAGGGCAAAAAAGATGGCCATTCCCATGTGAAAGTTCTTTGAAGACACGGGTTAGTTTGCATTGCTATATAGATATGATGATGGCATGGTTTTATTCTGGGGATGAGGGGTTGGGAAAAAGCTCATCGAATAAAAAATTGAAAAATGAAAAAAGAAAATCATTTATACCCCACTTAATTTAATTGAACCCTTAAAATTGAGTAAAGAGTACTTTGCAGTTGACATTCTGGGAGAAGAATAAACTCAATAAAGGAGAATCAAAATAAAACTGAGATTAAGACACTGATAGGGGGTCCGGCGTGGTGGCACTAGAGGTAAGGTATCTGCCTTGCCAGCGCTAGCCTAGGACGAACCGCTGTTCGATTCCCCGGCATCTCATATGGTCCCCCAAGCCAGGAGCGACTTCTGAGTGCATAGCCAGAGTAACCCCTGAGCATCACTAGGTGTGGCCCAAAAACCATAAAAAAAGACACTGATAAAACTAACTAAACTAGAAAAATAACGAATAAATAGGAGCCAGAGAGATAGTACAGCAGGTAAGGCACTTCCCTTCCACACAGCCAATCCAGTTTTGATCCCCTGGCATCTCATATGGCCCACCAAGCACCACCAAGAGTAATTCCTGAGCATAGAGCCAGAAGTAAATCCTGAGTATCACTGGGTGTAGCCAAAATACACAAATAAAAATAATGAGTAAATAATCTGGACTAGGGAATTTAACAAACTGGTGACTAAGGACTTGATGAGCATCACCAGCTATTTGTAAAGAAAGCACAAATTGGTAAGAGGATGAATTTAATTGAGTGAATCAATTTTAGAAAATAAAAATTTTGGTCTAAATTTAATGAAAAGAATTTCAACATGGGAACTCAATGTCACAAAATCACCAGGGATAGAAAATGTTCTACTTAGGACATTTAAAAATAGATTGTATTTATCCAAGAGGGGGAAAATATTTATATGAACATTGCACACAAATATTATAGTAGTCTTGTATGTAAGACCTCAAAACAAAAAAAAAGCCCAAATGTTCAAAGAGTTGAATGAACAAATTGTTGTATATGTATATAATACAAGATAATTAATAGACAATATGCAACATTATTAATATAGTCACTAACATGAATAAACCTCAAAATAATATAACTGAGTAAAAGAAATAAGACTATGTGCAATTCAATACATATTCTTTGGTTCTATCTACACATGGTCTATAAAATTTTCATAGGTTACAGGAGTTTGAGGAAGAAGAAAAGTTTAACAATTATAAGGAAACTTTTGGGGTTGGTGTATATGTTTAAGGAATTACTACGAGGTTTTCATGAAAGTAGAAACATGTCTAAATATATCAAATTGTATATCTTACATATATTCTTTTTATCCCATTTATGACTTGATAGATAAAAATGGAAAACAACAAATGAACAAACATTTCTGTTTGTATTAGAAAAATCACTTCTAAATTCTTCTAGTTCTGTAAGATATATCAAGGCTCAAATATTTAAGTTGGAGGAATGAACTTATTTAGCTCACCTTGTGCATTGTTTCTGCAACTGAAAGTCAGAATTATTACATCTTGTTTATCCTTCCCCTACCATATATATTTATTATATATGTATATGTATACATACAGTAACCATGCATTTCTTTCATGATTAGTTTTTTCTCCTGCATTGTACTCTATTCGATATATTGCTTTTTGGAACAAATAATAAGGAATCAAAAATCACCCACATAAGATCTTATATTTCCCAGAGATCATGCTTGTTAATATTCCAGTTTACTTTGTTCAGTATTGTGAATATACAAATATATTGCATATATTTCACATTCATTTCTGTTTACTCTTATGTAATAAATATTTTGTGTTGTCAAATGTCTTTCAAAAACAATTTTTGTTGGCTAAATATTTCTTAGAATTTAGATACAATATTTTGGGGGGGTTTTGTTTGTTTGTTTGGACCACACCCAGTGACGCTCAGGGGTTACTCCTGGCTATGCACTCAGAAATTGCTCCTGGCTTGGGGGACTATATGGAATGCAGGGGGATCAAACTAGGTCCGTCCTAGGTCAACCAGATGCAAGGCAAATGCCTACCACTGCACCACCACTCCAGCCCTAGATACAATATTTTAACAATGTCCCTTCCTAAAATAACTCTTAATGCATCACAACTCTCTATTAATGTAAATATTCTTACCTTATTTAATTATTTAATCAATAAAGTGAAATATTAAAAGGCCTGAAGAGTAAACAGAAGTTTTAATTGACTTATTCAATGGAAAATAAGAATGTTTGTTGTTTTAAAAGCCATTTAAAATTTTTTCAAGTTCTTTGGGAAGTGGTCAGAAAGAAACTCTCACCACTGCTGGTGGGAATGATGCTTGCTCCAATCCGTGTGGAAAACAGCATGGAAGGTTCTCAGTAAACTAAAAATCAATCTGCCCTTATAACCCAGTAATTCTGATTTTGGGTATCTATCCTCAAGACAGAAAAACATTCATCCACACCACTATTCATTGAAGCACTCAATAGCCAAGAATTGAAGTCACAATAAATGTCCAAAAACAGATGATGGATCATCAAAATATGGTACATATACAATGGGATACTACATAGCTGAAGAGAATGATGCAATCATGCAACTTGTGGCAAGATGGTTGGAACTGAAAGAGTATGTTAAATGAAGCCAGAGAAGCATAAATACATCATGATATTACTTATATGGTAATTATAATAATTAGTTGGTAATTAAAATAACTGAATAAAATGCAATGATTTAAATGAGTGTCTAGAACACTGTCCCAGAGTGTAGTGAGGAGAAAGAAGGAAAAAAATTGAGTGGAGGAGAAGAAATACAATATGAAAGATTTGGGGCGAGGGGCCAAGAGGTCTTGGGTGCATTAGTGGTGTTAAGAAAGGACAGAACTAAATAACCAAACAGTTTAAACAACAATGCCATCATGAGACCTAAACTTTAACAATCAACACTTAAAATGGGTCTGTTATGCTGGCAGGCTGGAGACCACGAGTAATGGCTTGGGATACACTCTGGAAACATTGGTGGAGGGAGATCAATATTGGTGATAGGACTGGCTCTGAAACACTTTATGTCTAAAACCCAAATGTGAAGAAATTTGTAAATCACAATGGTTTCCATAAAAATTTTTTAAAAAGTTTGTTCAAGTAGTTGGAGCCAAAAAGATAGTGCAGTGAGTAAGTCATTTGCCTTGCATGCTAGAACTGGATTAGGTCACCAGCATTCCCCGAGAATAACCTCTGATTGCAGAGCCTGGAATAAACCCTGAGCACCAATGAATGAGGTCCCAGCACTTTCCACTTCCCAAATTTAAGTTTTTTAAATAGTTTTCAGTAGAATATGATGAAACCATTGGTTACATTTCTAAAACTTTTCTCCAAAAAAAAAAAAAAAAGCTTTGCTTCATAGCCCATAAAGTCGAGGTTGGTATTATAAAAGTGTTTCATGCTGATGATTTTCTATAAGGAAAAAATAGCATTGATAGAAGTACATGATCAGAAACAGAAAGTCACTGAAATATTATGTTAAGAAAGTTCCCATTAACTTTTACCTTACATCAGGTCATATATGATAAGTCGGGTTGTCTCTATATCCAAATATTGCTACTCCAAACTCAGAAAGCCTTTCATCAAAATAAGAAAGATAACTTTTTGTATCATGATCATTTATGAAAAGGGCACTCATAAAAATATATGCAAATCAAGCACTCTATTGATATATTAAACGGCACTAAATTAAGATATTTTAGACTGTTCTCACCTAAAATTAAAATAGTCACTATTTGATTTTTCAAGTCAATTTTTTTTAAAAGCTATCAATTTAAGTTAATAGTTAAACTTTCTAGGGGAAAATCCTCTAGAAACAATTATTACTCAGCACATACTACTAGCAAGTCTACAGAAATTGTTTTCAGTCTAAATAGCAGTTGCATCCTTCCTCAAAGATCTAGTGATAAGTTGTTTTGAAGAAATCATAATAGACAAATTAACATGGATATATTACTGTTAATGTTTATACTTTTGACGTACAAAGTTTCTATACCACGAAAGTGCCATAACTTTCTGCCATGAACTATTAAATCACTTCAATTTTGTATCTCTTCCTTCATGCTGCATGCCCCCTATTTCTATTCTGATAATCTAAGACTCATTTCTGTATTCACAATCCAAAGGTTTATTAGAACTGTCTATTCCCCTCCTTTGTTTCTTTATATATTATATACGAGTGAGATCATTCACCATTTGTCCTTTTCCTTCTGATCTCCTAATTAAAGTTTGTAAAATGTTTATGGAAAGCAGTATTTTTTGCTAATATTATATGTTTTGAGAGAAGTGGAAATGATTAGTTTAAGAATTTTGCACTCTGCTCTATTTTTAAAGATATACCCAAGACAAATATTCATGATTATTATAAATACTACATGGATTAAATTATTATTTTAATGTACACACACGTATTATATAAACTGATAAATGCTTAAAACTCAGCTTATTTTTCTAAATAGATTTTTATTATTATTTAATGTTTGAAGTGATTCCTACAGCGATTTTGTTTTGTGCTGGTATAAGAAAGCTTTCAAAAGTAAACACCACTATTTACAAAAGTAATTATAAATGTTTAATGCTATCTTCCTGTTGTACCTGGTTCTGAAACTGGTTATAAGTTTATAAATATCTTTTGTTTGGGATGTCTAATTTTTATTATAATCAAAGTCTAAAAGATCTGGTGAACTTTTTCAGGAGAATAACTGGCTGCAGCATATGTTGATAAAATGAATTATGTCAGAAACAGCAAGTCAGTATAAAGTTAACATTCTTGTAGCTGGCGATTCACATTATTGTATATGCTACTACATGGCAATAATTCTGCATCACTATCAGAAACTTTCTCATCTTAACTATACATATTGTATTTGGTTTATTAATAATGACAGACTCACAACTCAGCAACTTTAGTACTGTATTTTCCGGCATATAAGACGACTTTTGAAACAAAAAGAAGTCAAACGAAAATCAGGGGTCGTCTTATACGCCAAGTATATCCCGAAAAATGTTTCAATATGCCGCTAAACGGAAATTGTCTGAATATTGCCACAAAACGAATTTTCCAACTCGATCCTGCACCAATCACTGCAAGACTGCTTGGACCGCCTCTCTAACTCAGCCAATCCAAGCAGGCCCTTGAGGCATGCAAATTAGACAATGTTCTGGACCCGAATCTACACTGTCAAAAGCCTGCTCAGATTGGCCAGAGTCAGAGAGGAAATCTATTACAGTAGAACCTTTGAACTTTTGCTTGTTGTGATTGGCTCACTGTGGTCCATACAGTTGCAGCACAGGAACGTTCTGTCTGATACAGCGAATATAGGCCTAAACCTATGTTTTAACTGCAAAATTAGGGGGCCATCTTATACGCCCAGTCTTCTTATACACCGGCAAATACGTTAAGTAGATAGAGAACTACATATATTTAAAGATTGTATTGTAACTGAAATAAATGTCGTTTTTTATCCAAAATACCACCCAGCTCCTCACTATCTCTTATTTACATTCGATTGAAAAATGTACGTTTTATATTCTTAGTCTTTAAAATCCCATGAAATCCTGTGATTTTGTAAGTTTATTTTTGTGATTTTATAAGTGAATTTTTGTTTAATAGAGAAAAAATTCTAGATCACTAACTAGGTCAGTGACGTTTCTTAAAATTTGATTAACGCAGTGTAATTTTGTTCTACAGATATATTGTGTAAACCTGGAACAAACATAGGGGTAGATAAATCTATTTGAAGAAGTGTAAATGCAACCTTAGATGTAACCAAAGTCAGTAGGAAAGATTTTCCTACTGTTATTATTATTATTATTATTATTATTATTATTATTATTATTATCAGCAGCATTGTCACCATCATCACATAATTATCATTGTTACTATTTACTTTTTTATTTTAAATCATTGTCATAGTTTAGGTACCTGGTTACAAAAGGTATTTAAGTTTATGGTATTTATGTTCAAAGTTACTACATAGATTTCCTCTTAACTTGACCAATAGCAATATAAGATGTCTCAGCCCCATGACAGAAGATTGCTGGGTTTCTGGATGGACTAGGTCATTTCAATGACAAAGTCTGAATCAGTAAAAGGAAACTCTCACCAAAGATAAGCATCTGTGTAATTGTTTACAGAGGGACTTACTCAGAGTAATTTACTTAAGGGGAAAACGGCTGGCAGTACACCCATTGGAAATGGCTATGACTAATCATTTCTGTGCCAAAATTTTTTATTTCTACTCCTTAGGAAAATAAAGTATTCTTTGCTAAGTGTTGGTTTAGATTGTTGGATCTAACAACAGGACTTAAGAATTTACTCCATCATTGCTCCCCTTTGCTCCTCCTGAATCAGTTCTGTAGATATATCTGGGAAATCTAGGTATTTCTTTTATCTGATAATGCCTGAAATAATATAATAAGTAGAGCATAAATTGAGTTCTTATGCACAATGACCGGAGACAATGGCAACTTTGTGTTTCACAAAGTTCTGTTACTGCACAGGTTGCTAAACATAACTTGTTATACTGTTGGTTACTTTATTACTGACCTCATCCAGTTGCTCCCTGAGTAGGGAAATAAAATTTTTCTTCCAACTCAATCTTTTCTTGTCAATTAAATAAAGCAAACAAGATGTCAAGGCATCTCAAGAAAGAATAATTGAGTAAGGCACATTTTGTTGTCTTTGGTTCCATGTAAGTTTAATTCAAATTGCACAATAGACACATTAGGAAAGCTATAGACTCAGGATGCTCTTAAGGACCTACTTTATAGGCATTTGTTTTCTGATTCAGTTAATGAATATTTATATTTTTTAAATAACTTTTTCTCTTTATAGTCATTCAGAAATCAGAAATATTATATTCTAATTTTTTATATTTGTTACTATCAAAGTAGGACTTTATGATGTTCTTGAAGCTCTCAAGAAGTTAATTTACATACTGGCATTTCTTTTGAAGACAAGCAAAATCATTTACAAGTATGCTGAGAAGTTACTGTGCCATATGACACTACTGAGCCTGACGACAAAAGTAGAGTCAAGAGGGTCTGAACCCAGTGCCTTTTGCTCCTCTCTGAGAAAGGGCAGACTGCTCAGGACAATGCACAGCAACCTAAAGGCAGCCCTCTTCTTTAAGTCATGTTCCCTATCACTGTGAAAATTCAAAAGTGGGAGCTTCATCTCTCCTGACTGCTGCATAATATTCCATTGTGTATATATATTCCACAGTTTCTTTACCCATTCATCTGTTAAAGGGCATCTTGGTTGTTTCCAGTATCTGGTCATTATAAATAGTACTTCAATGAATATAGGTGTGAGAAAGGGGTTTTTGTATTGTATTTTTGGAGAATGCCTGTCTTGAATACAGGCAGGGATTGGAAAGTGGGGGGCATTGGTGATGGGAATGTTGCACTGGTGAAGGGGGGTGTTCTGTTTATGACTGACGCCCTACAATTATGCTTGCAAACATGGTGCTTAAATATTTTATTTAAAAATTTTTGCATGAAAGAATTGTATGAGTTTTCATCTGATCTATTCACAGCTACATCTTCTAGATCTGAAATAGTGCTTATTACATAGAAATAATGTAGTAAAAAAAAAAAAAACAGTTGCCTTTCACATGGCCAACCCAGGTTTTTCCCTGGCATCACATTAGTTCCTCTGAGCACCACCGGGATTAATTTCCAAGCACAGAGCATCATTGAATGTGGCCCCTGAAACAAAATATATAAATAAAATAAAAATTAAAAATATTTCCAAAGACTAACATCCGGTTATAACAGCAGAGAAAGAGTATATAAGGCCCAGCATTTATAGTATACTGATATTGATATATTGATAGTATGCTATCAACTTTCTATATTATCTCATTTAATATTTTAAAAAAACCTTGAGAAATTTTCATCAACCTAATTTTAAAAATATTAGCATTAGCAATATATTTTGAACGGAGAAAGCTATATTACGGAAATACTTTTTGTGTCTACCTAGAGTCCTTTAGTTAAAATCCTACTCCCCAATGTCATGGAATGAAGAGACAGAGTCTTTGGAAAGTAAAGTGTTAATAAGGCAATGAAGGTGAAGCACTCAAAAGTGGGACTATCAACCTTGTAAGAGCCATGGAGAGCTTGAAATAATGTACTTAGTTTCCATATATACAGAAAAAAAAATATTTTTAGAGGACCATACTGATAGCCCAACAGGTAGGGAATTTGTCTTGCATGCATAAGCCAATCCAGGTTTGATCCTCGGCATCCCATCCTCAAGCCTTCTCGGACTAATTTCTGAGCACAGAACCAGGAGCAAAACCGGAACACCATTGATTATATCCCCAATGCCCCCCCCCAAATTTTTTTGATTTTTGTGTCACAACCAGCATTGCTCAAGGGTTACTCCTGGCTCTATGCTAAGAAATCGCTCCTGGCAGGCTTGGGAGAACCATATGGGATGTCGGGATTCGAACCACCATTCTTGTGCATGCAAGGCAAATGCCTTACCTCCAAACTCCAAAATTATATAAATATATTTATTTTTTAGAGGTTTTATATGTATGCTAATGTGTACCTATAGCTATAGTTTATATTTTATTTCAATATTAACATAGAGGTTAGTTGGCAGTCTCTTACTTGTATAATACAATTTGTATTAATAAAATACTTGAATCATTAAAAATTATTGGGGCTGGAGTGGTGGTGTAGTGGTAGGGCATTTGCCTTTTATGCAGACTGACCTAGGATGGACCGTGGTTTGATCCTCCGGCATCCGAAATGGTCCCCTAAGCCAGGAGCATTTTCTGAGCACATAGCAAGGAGTATAACCCCTGAGTGTCACAGGGTGTAGCCCAAAAACCAAAAAAAGTTTATTTATTTGCTTAGATTGTCACTTTTAATTTCAAAAAATAGGTCTTTGTATATTTATATTATTTTCTGCTATCTTGGTAACATCTTCCTCTAAAATTAATTTATATCTGATTTTTTATCAATTTATTATTAATATTCTGCTACCATGAAATGAATACACATTAGACTTATTTTTTCTTTCCTTACTGCTTTTTAAGGAAGTAACTTTTCACATGAATATATAGTTATAAAACATTTTAACTGTATGTATACCATGTAGTAATTATTTTATTATTATAGATTTCTAAGTGTCTAAAATTTCTCATTGGTATTCTCTTGACTTGAAAGTTGTTCTGTTTTGGCTTTTTAATTTTCTTCTTTATTTTAAATACGTTTTCTAATAATCACTTACTTATATTCAGAGGAATCACAAAAATTTACTACATAGATTTTAGTTTTAACTAATGAGTTAATATGAATTTTTTTCTATTTTTACTATTAGAGAAATACATTGGAAACAGTATCTGTTCTGTTTCTAGCAGCTATATACTTAATATATGTATTGTTAGTCTGTGTGTGTATAAATCTGTAAGTATTTTATCATTTAGGTATCTATGTTCTGTATTCTTTGTCAGTAAGTGTTCTTTATTAATTTATTTTTACATCCAACTGTTATGAAATATGAAATAGTAATTAAGGTCTCTGTAAATCTTTTCTGTTTGTCATATTTTGCATCTTTTTACTGTGAATATTGGTGCCATATTAATTTATGAACAAGTATTGATAATTACTAGTTGAACATTTTAGCATGTATTCTTCTTTATTTAATCTTTCAGATCTGAGGTCAGTCTTCCAGAGAATAAAATTACATCCTTGTTTTATTTTTGTTTTTACTGGCCTTGTATATGTTTATCAATTCTTTTTATTTTCTGTCCTGATGACTCATTTGTTTTAGGTGTGGCTCTTGTACACAACATAAAATTGGATTTTAGTAGGCTCGCTGACCTGAAAACTATTTCCTGTAGTAAATTTAGTCCTTAATTACATGAGCATATACATAATTGTAATATCTTGATATTTATTTAGAGGGGGGAGTTGGACCACACCCAGTGGTGCTCATTGGGCTAACTTTTGGCTCTGTACTAAGAGATGACTCCTGGAGAAACTTGGACATTATGAGATATTAAAGATCAAACTTGGATTGACTGTGTACAAGAAACTAACTGCCCCAACAACTGTATTATTGCTCAGACCCCCTGTTTATTTTTTCCCTCCCACAGTTTCTATGAAGTTCATGCTGTGTGTCATTCATTTTAACCTCCTTTGCTTCTCTTCCAGCAACTGATTTTAGTTAATTATACTCTCTTTGCTATTCTTTAAATTTGTGATATGAAAAATTTAATCCTTTATTAATTGATTTGTTTTTATCCTCTACCAGCTTTTTGAAGATAAATAATAGGTTATTTTGTCCTTCCACATTTAATTTTTGTAGTGTGATTTATTATTTTATACTCAATACACAGATCACTCCCTCTCTCGGTCTTCTATTACCCTACTCTTCACTCTTTTGAGAGGCCACTTCTCAGTGGAGCTAGGGAATACAGAGACTTGTGGGCCATCCCTTATGACACTCAGTTGTAATGCAGGCCTGAGAATCTGGTTCTCAAGACTGGAAATGCAGGAGATCAGTAGGGTCAGGATCCGAAGTGATGTTTGGGGGTTTTGTGATTACAGAGATGGGAACTCAGGGCTTAAAGCAAGAAGAGTCTTTAAAGAAATTAATTACTTAATTATATGAAAATTAATTAATTAATTAATTAATTAATTAAATGAATTAATATATAAGGATACTCCAGTCCTTTGAGCTATCTCCCTGACTCTCCAAGATTCAGACTCTGATTTCACAGCTTCGCTTAGATCTAGCTGAAGATTTGGGCATCACCAAAAATAATTTTACATTCATTTTTCATTTCCATATGTCTAGTTGAAGCTCTTTATGAGAATTTTCAAGAAAGCCTCATGAGAAAAATATTTCTGAGGAATCTGATGCTTAGTGTGTCAAAGTGCTTCACTGATACTGAATATCAATTTAAACTTATATAAAAACTTGGGCCATAGCTTTTCTGTTAGTTTTTTATTTCTTAATTTTTGTGGAGGTTCCTTCACTTCACAAATGATGTGAATTGGAAGAATTTAAGGGCAACTTTACTTTCCTCTTAGAGGTATGTGAGTGGGGGAAGGAGGACAACACTTGGTGGGATTGGCTCAGATTCGTTGTATGTCCTAAACTCAACAAGAAGAATTTTGTAAAGCATAATGGTCTCAATACAATAACATTAAAAAAATAAGAATCAAGCAGAAAAATCTATAGAACCCAGCTTAAACCAGGAGTGTGTTCTTGTGACGAGCTAAATTAGAAAAATCATGAAATACATAGAATTTCAGAATATCATGGGGGTTAAGAAGAACATATAAACTCCAAGTTGAAACACACACACACACACGCACACACACACACACACACACACATATATATATATATATATATATATATATATATATATATATATATATATATATATATATATATATATATATATATATATATATATATACACAGACACCCCAAAACAGGCACCAGAAAATTTTTGCAACCCAACTTGTACCAGTAGTCTACTTCAAGCAACTAGATTAGAAAAATCTTGTAATTCATAAAAAATAAAGGATGTTTCCATAGCAGTAGAATAAACTAGTTGTTAAATAAGAAGCAAACTAATTTCAACTTCCTTTATTTTACATGTGAACAAAGTTCAATACACTCATGAAAAGACAATGTTAAACATTCTTTAGAAAGTTATCAGACATAATAAGGAAGAGCCAGGTGCTTGGTTCATAAAGAAGAAGGAAAAACAATGTCTTACGGGCAGGAGACTTACATGTCTTGCATGTGCCTGGAATGGAGTTTGACTCCTAACACTTCCTGAGCCCCCAAACACCTTTAAGTAAGTTCCAAGAGATCCCAGAATACTGCAGTGTGGCCTTAGTGACCTACAACACTGTGACAAAGAGCAACACATCATTATTGAGCCCATTTTAAACCACAGAGGCAAGTGAGCTTTGTATATTAGGAGTGATGTTAGGGTACTCTGGTCATTGTCAGGGAGGTCTCTTAAAACAAAACCTTCACTCAAGTGATCTGTAATTGAGCAATAACAAATTAATATACAAGGATACAGAACAGTTTTAAAACTATTTTTGCACATGTTCCAAAATATAATGCAAATTATGAGCAAGCAAATATCTTGGCAAATACAAAATAAGTCCAAAGTGAAATGCTAGAAATGGAGAGTTTTCATTTCTAAAACTGCTTTCCTGTCCAACGAGAAGCTTCATTGACTTGTTGGAGTTTGTTTGCGTGCTTTCCTAGGCCTGATTAATTTATAATAAAATGCTACTCCGTAATAAGAATAAGCATATGGCTGATACCTGTACTAGCAATGTTACTAAAAACATGCTCTCTGTGGTCTTTAGTAGGATGCGTAGAGCTGCAGCAAGTGGGAGAGTGAGGGAAATAGATCAGAGAGTAGGACATTTGGACAACTGTATCTCATCAGGACTGTAAATGATGGAGTTCTAAAACAAATTTAATTTTTTTTTTAGAAACGGAGCTAGGCAACTGTAGGATTAAATAATTAACGATGGGGCTGGATGGCGATGGATGGCGATGGATTTCTCTCTGCCATCCCAGGCCACGTGGCTCTGCAACCCCATCCAGCCAGCGGGGCCCAGGCCCAGGTGAAAGGCGGGTATAGAACTCACTCACAGGCAGACATCAGGAAGCATCAACTTTATTCATGCCCTATTCACCACAGGTGTGTGGCCTATCTCATAACCTTTCAAGCATTCGGCCATTCTTAGCCCTGCATCTTATAATTCAGCCATCTTCCTTTGGCCTCCATCCTGGTCAAAGACCATAAGAGGCAAAGAACCTAAAGCCCGCGAGCGCAGCAGGGCAGAGCCCTTAATTCCCTGGCTTTAGGGTTTATCTCACCTTCCAAGACCACTCTCCAGAATGGGAGGGGTCTTGCAGGTAAGGTTACACCTAATATCCGGTTCCCAAGACCCCTCCCAGAAATGGGTGGGTCTCAGGTAGCTACACCTAGATCTAGGGTCTCAGATAGGTACACCAACAGGCAACCAGCTCTGAGTCTAAGAAGAAACCAAAACTCTGTTGCTATTGATCTACTATCATCAGCAGTCTTTTTTTCTCTACCTCCCTTCACTGTGGACCTTTGCTTGCTACCAGACTCAGTTTGGAGAAGTCCCTGCTTGAGGACATTTCTTGATATTTCTCAGACTTCATAAGGTCTAATCACAGATCAAAGCAATACTCCGGATTTTACACCCCAACCCTCCAAATATTTCTAAAGACTTAAAAGGGACCTGTATATCTTCTTTGAATATTTATTTAGAATTATTCCCTTACCAGGTATTACCCTTATTGAATATTCTCTTATATAGCAACAATTTCCCCCATGTGTGTGTGTGGGGTGTGTGTGTGTGTGTGTGTGTGTGTGTGTGTGTGTGTGTGTGTGTGTGTGTGTGTGATCTATTCAATAAGGAATTCTGGTAGAAAAGCCTCTCTGTTTAGGGTTCATGTTAGAATAAAGTTATGGGGATTGTTGGACTTGTTCCCTTGGCCCCCATCTGCACCAATAATACCTTGTGGCATTGTTCCTTCTTATATAAGCACATTAAAATGGGAAAATATTACAAATGCAAACAAGTTCTTATCTAATAGAGATAGGAACACACAAATTTTGTAATGCAGTGAGGTCTTATACCCTGAACATTGTCATAATGACTTGGCTTAAGCCTCAGAAGAAGGGGCATTGTCCATTCACTCCTGAACCATAGATACCATCTATAGAAACAACCACAGTTGTCTATAACATCACCGGAAGCAAATCTCTACCAGGGAAAACCCTACTGCTGCTCTGGCATTGACTTATTGCAAGGAGGGTTCTTTTAACATCCAGATAACTTAGCAACATCAACAACCTGCTTTCAGGACAGGGCTTTCCACATTGTTCTCTAATGATGAGGTAAAACTAGAGAATGCTCCGCATCATCCTGACTTTGATATAAGATATGCACAGAAATCAGGATCTCTAACTACAGAATCCTGACACCAGCAACAGTGATTGTGCAAAAAAGTTTTACCGGGACCACAGAGAATGACTCAGGAGCAGGACAACCTACTATGCCTGGAGCCCAGAGTAGGTCTTATGTCAGAATACTTCAGGAGGTAAGGTCTCCCTGTATATAGGCCAAGGCTTTTCCTTTTTATTTCACCCCTATTTTGCTGGGCTTATGCAAACAGCAACAATTGCCACTCTCACACCTTTTTTTTTTTTACTGTATTTCTTTAACTCTTATCCTTAAAAAAAAATGGAAGAGCTTACTAAACCTTCTGCAATTCATTAATGAGTTCATTGGTGATATAATAATTTTCACAAATATACATGCTACTAACTTTTTCTTCTTTTATTTCTTTACCATTTTAGTTTCTCTTTCTATTTTCTATTTTTTTCATAAATTTGTTTTTGGTCATCTTGAAACAAATGTATTATGATCAGTTATGTCAACTATGTGATGCATTTTCTTTAAATAAATAATTAAAAGATAAAAAATGAAATGGGGCTTGGGAGATATCTCAGCAATTAGGATGCTTGCCTTGATGGGGATCACCTTTGTTCAATCCTAGCATCTCATATACCCTCCATGCCAAAAGCTCACCAGGACTGATTCCTGAGTGCAGATCTAGGGATAATGCCTAAGCCAGCATTTTTCAACCACTGTGTCATGGCATACTAGTGTGCCATGAGATATTGTCTGGTGTGACATGGAAAACTTCCAAATTAGAAATTTGAAAAATTAGAAAAATTCCAAATTAGAATCTAATGATGGTCTATTTGTAAGCTAAAGTCGCCATATTATGGACTATAAATTTCTCTGGTGTCACTGTTACACTGATAGAAGGAGACATCACAGTAGACCACTGAAGCGCAGAAGAGCTCCAATGGATCTAGATAATGGAGAATTATCACGGAAGCAGCACAGAAAAGTGCTGAGTGCTGGATCTGGAGGAGACTTGAGCAGAAGAGCACTGACTGATGGGTCTGGATGAAGACATGCACAGAAGAGTGCTGAATGTGACAGACAGCAGCTATCTGCAGGAGACAAGCTCTGTAAGTACTGAGTGACAGATATTGCAGTGATTAACATGTTTTTGAAAAGGAAAGAACTGGAATCTGAACAAAATTTTGAGCTAGGTGAGAGCACAAGTGTGAGTGGAGATTAAAAGAAAGCAAAGATGGTTAACTAAAGCAAATTCTCTGGCACAAGGCAATATAACAAAAGCTATATTTCATTAAGCGCTCAGAAATTGCCCCTGGCTTGGGGGCACCATATGGGACTCCGGGGGATCGAACCGCGGTCTTTCCTTGGCTAGCGCTTGCAAGGCAGACACCTTACCTCTAGCGCCACCTCACCGGCCCCATGTTCTGAAAAGTTATTTAACAGTGTTACGGTGCCAAGTAAACTTAAACACTATTTCAGAATGAAACACCCTTCGTTTCAAAACAAAAAACGCGAACTTTTTTGTTTGCCTGCATGAAAACACGGAGAAACAGGCAACTATCATGAGAAAAACTACAAAGGTAAATGAAAGAGCTCTTAAAGCTAGCTTTCAAGTTGTGAAACTTATAGCCAAGTCAAAAAAGTCGCACACTGTGGCAAAGACATTAATACTTTCCACCTGCAAAGCTATTGAAGACGAGATGCTCGGATCTGAAGCAACTAAGGAAATAGCCAAAGTCCTCTCAGACAACACAATTTCCAGAAGTATCAATGGCATGTTTGCAGACATGGAAAGTGTGGTTTTGAAAAAGATCCGTATCAGTATGAAATTTGCATTTCAACTTGTTGAGTCTACTGATATCAGTGGACATGCTCAACTCTTGGCCAATGTGCGTTTTGTGGATGGTAATGCAATTAAAGAAAACTTTTTTGTTTTTTTGGCAAGGTATTGCCAGAAAAAAACAACAGGAGAAGAAATTTTTTAGGTCACATCAGAATACCTTGAACAAGGAGGACTTCATTGGGAAACTGCACAAGTGTCTGCACCAATGGAGCTGCAACTGTGGTCAGGCACACCAAAGGCTGTGTAAGCAGAGTGAAAGAAAAAAATCCAGATGTGATTGTTACACATTGTTCTTTACACCATGAGGCCCTCACAGCCAAGACTTTACCAGCAGATGTAGTTCCTGTGATGGATGCAGTTGTGCACATGGTAAACTTTGTAGTTATGACCTGTGAAAAGTTGCATGTTTGCAGCTTTGTGTGAGGAGATGGAAGTGAAGCATAAAATCCTACTGTTTCATACAGAGGTCCAGTGGTTGTCATGTGGCAAGGTCTTGGTTAGTGTGGATGAGCTGCAGGAGGAACTTAGTGTTTATGACAAATGAGAGGTCAGGTTATGCAAAGCTCCTTGCAAGTGATGAGTGGTGTGCAAGGCTGGGAGATATTTTTCATCATCTGAATGAACAGAATACACGAATTCAAGGCAGAAATGAAAACCTGCTTAAAAGTACAGATAAAATAAATGGATTCTGTTCAAAGATGCAACTCAGGTATCAACACGTGGAAAGTGGCAATCTTGAAATGTTCACATTCACCGAGCTATGGTGAGGTTATCACACTGCTGCACTGTATGATATAATAAACATTTAAAAACTCATTTTATTTCTCTTTAGTCTCCACTGAATGCCTTGACTGGGTTAGGAACCCTTAAAACTCAGCATCAGTTGGTGGAAAGGACATGACTTTACAGGAGCAGGAGGAACTAACTGAACTGAGACAAAATCATGGTTTCAGGCTAAGATTTGTGATCTACCTTTGGACAGTTTTTGGTTGGATACTATCAAGGAGTTCCCTGCTCTGGCAAACAAAGCTATTTTGACATTGCTCCCATTTCCCATTACACATTTGAGTGAGGTGCTTTTTTCAAGCCTGATTGCTATAAAGACAGTTAAGACCAAGAGCAGTTGATGAAGACTACATGTGTTTCTTTCTTCAAATCTTGCCAGAATATCATCTTTGTGTTTAGCTAAATGGGCCCAAGTTTCACACTCAGTAAGTAAGGAAAAAAATATGAACAATTACAAAATATTATTTCATAGTAAAGTAATTATAAAATGATTTATTTGTGTTTCTTTGATTTCTATTCAAAAATTACTTTATATATAGTCAATATAGCACAGAGTTAATTTTTAACACTTTCTAATGGTGGTGAGCCTCGTGATTTTTATAGCCAATTTTATATTTTTATTTTCTAAATATTATCTTTTTATATATTTTATTTAAACACCTTGATTACATACATGATTGTGTTTGGGTTTCAGTGATGTAAAGAACACCACCATCACCAGTGCAACATTCCCATCACCAATGTCCCAAATCTCCCTCCTCCCTACGCAACGCCCGCCAGTACTCTAAACAGGCTGTCTATTTCCCTCATACATTCTCATTATTGGGATAGTTAAAAATATCATTATTTCTCTAACTAAACTCATCACTCTTTGTGGTGAGCTTCATGAGGTGAGCTGGAACTTCCAGCCCTTCTCTCTTTTGTGTCTGAAAATTATTATTGCAAGAATGTCTTTCATTTTTCTTAAAACCCATAGATGAGTGAGACCATTCTGTGTATTTCTCTCTTTCTCTGACTTATTTCACTCAGCATAATAGATTCCATGTACATCCATGTATAGGTAAATTTCATGACTTCATCTCTCCTGACAGCTGCATAATATTTCATTGTGTATATGTACCAGAGTTTCTTTAGCCATTTGTCTGTTGAAGGGCATCTTGGTTGTTTCCAGAGTCTTGCTATGGTAAATAGTGCTGCATTGAATATAGGTGTAAGGAAGGGATTTTTGTATTGTATTTTTGTGTTCCTAGAGTATATTCCTAGGAGTGGTATAGCTGGATCATATGGGAGCTCAATTTTCAGTTTTTGGAGGAATATCCATATCGCTTTTTATAAAGGTTGAACTAGATGGCATTCCCACCAGCAGTTGGGAAAAACCCGATTCTAGGGTTTTTATTGTTTTTATTGTTCCAAATTAATTTCAAAAGTGCCTGATCCACTTCTTTGAAGAATGTCATGGGTATCTTTAGAGGGATCGCATTAAATCTATACAATGCTTTGGGGAGTATTGCCATTTTAATGATGTTAATCCTGCCAATCCATGAGCAGGGTATGTGTTTCATTTCCGCGTGTCCTCTCTTATTTCTTGGAGCAGAGTTTTATAGTTTTCTTTGTATAGGTCCTTCACATTTTTAGTCAAGTTGATTCCAAGATATTTGAGTTTGTGTGGCACTATTGTGAATGGGGTTGTGTTCTTAATGTCCATTTCTTCCTTATTACTATTGGTGTATAGAAAAGCCATTGATTTTGTGTGTTAATTTTGTAGTCTGCCACCTTGCTTTATGAGTATATTGTTTCTAGAAGCTTTTTTGTAGAGACTTTAGGGTTTTCTAGGTAGAGTATCATGTCATCTGCAAATAGCAAGAGCTTGTTTTCTTCCTTTCTATCTGAATTCCCTTGATATCTTTTTCTTGCCTAATCGCTATACCAAGGACTTTCAGTGCTATGTTGAATAGGAGTGGTGAGAGAGGACAGCCTTGTCGTGTACCAGAATTTACAGGGAAGGCTCTTAGTTTTTCTCCATTGAGGATATTTGCCACTCGCTTGTGGTAGATGGCCTTAACTATATTGAGAAAGGTTCCTTTCATTCCCATCTTGCTGAGAGTTTTGATCAAGAATGGGTGTTGGACCTTATCAAATGCTTTCTCTGCATCTATTGATGTGATCATGTGATTTTTATTTTTCTTGTTGTTGATGTTGTGTATTATGTTGATATATTTACGGATGTTAAACCATCCTTGCATTCCTGGGATGAAACCTTCTTGATCGTAGTGGATAATCTTCTTAATGAGGCATTGAATTCTATTTGCCAGGATTTTGTTGAAGATCATTGCATCTGTGTTCATTCAGCTATATTGATCTGTAATTTTCTTTTATGTAGCATCTCTGTCTGGTTTAGATATCAAGGTGATATTGGCTTCATAAAAGCTATTTGGAAGTGTTTCTGTTTCTTCGATTTCATGAAAGAGTCTTGCCAGGATTGGTAGTAGTTCCTCTTGAAAGGTTTGAAAGAATTCATTAGTGAATCCATCTGGACCTGGGCTTTTGTTTTTGGGCAGATATTTGATTACTGTCTTAATTTCCTCAACAGGTATGGGGGTGTTTAGATATGCTATATCCTCTTCATTCAACCATGGAAGATAATAAGAGTCCAAGAATTTATCCATTCTTCCAGGTTCTCATTTTTAGTGGCATAGAGTTTCTCAAAGTAGTTTCTGATTACCCTTTGAATATCTGCTATATCAGTAGTGATCTCTCCTTTTTCATTCCTAATATGAGTTATCAAGTTTTTTTTCTCTCTCTTTCTTTGTTAGTTTTTCCAGTGGTCCATCAATCTTGTTTATTTTTTCAAAGAACCAACTTCTGCTTTCGTTGATCTTTCGGATTGTTTTCTGTGTTTCCACTTCATTGATTCCTACTCTCAGCTTTGTTATTTCCTTCTGTCTCCCTATTTTTGGTTCCTTTTGTTGAGCACTTTCCAATTCTATGAGCTGTGTCATTAAGCTTTTCAGGTATGCTCCTTCCTCTTTCCTGATGTGTGCTCACAAGCTATAAATTTTTCTCTCAGTACTGCTTTTGCTCTGTCCCATAGGTTCTGATAGTTTGTGTCTCTATTGTCATTTGTTTCCAGGAAAGTTTTTTCTTCTTTTTTCTCTTTCTTTTTTAAAATTTTTTTTCTTTATTTAAACATCTTGATTACAAATATGATTGTGATTAGGTTTCAGTCATGTAAAAAACACCCCCCTTCACCAGTGCAACATTCCCACAACCAATGTCCCAAATCTCCCTCCATCCCAACCCACCCCACCTGTACTCCAGACAGGCTTTCCAGTTCCCTCATTAATTCACATGATAATGGTAGTTCTCTGTATAGTTATTTCTATAACTTTACTTACCACTCTTTTTGTTGAGCTTCATGAAGTGAGCTCATCGTCTCTGAAGATTGTTGCAAAAATAACTTTTATTTTTCTTAAAACCCATAGATGAGTGAGACTATTCTGCATTTCTCTCTCTCCCTCTGACTTATTTCACTCAAAATGATAGATTCCATGTACATCCATATATACAAAAATTTCATGACTTCATCTATTCTGATGGCTGCATAATTATTCCATTGTTTATATGTACCCCATTTTCTTTAGCCATTCATCTGTTGAAGAGCATCTTGGTTGTTTTCAGAGCCTGGCTATTGTAAACAGTGCTGCAATAAATATAGGTGTGAAGAAGGGGTTTTTGTGTTGTATTCTTGTGCCTTAGGATATATCCCTAGGAGTGGAATAGCTGGATTGAATGGGAGCTCAATTTCCAGATTTTGGAGGAATCTCCATATCACTTTCCATAGAGGTTGAACTAGATGGCATTCCCACCAGCAGTGGATAAGAGTTTCTTTCTCTCCACATCCCCGCCAGCACCCATTGTTCTCATTCTTTGTGATGTAATCCAATCTCTGTGGTGTGAGATGGTATCTCATTGTTGTTTTGATTTGCATCTCCCTGATGATTAGTGATGAGAAGTATTTTTTCATGTGCCTTTTGGCTATTTGTATTTCTTTTTGATCAAAGTGTCTGTTCATTTTTTCTACCCATTTTTTGATGGGATTAGATGTTTTTTTCTTGTAAATTTCTGTCAGTGCCTGTATATTTTGGAGATTAGCCCCTTATCTGATGGGTGTTGGGTGAATAGTTTCTCCCAAACAGTGGGTGCCTCTTGCATACTGGACACTATTTCTTTTGAGGTGCAGAAACTTCTCAGCTTAATGTATTCCCATCTGTTGATCTCTGCTTCCACTTGTTTGGAAAGTGCAGTTTCCTCCTTGAAGATGCCTGTAGTCTCAATGCCATAAAGTGTTTTACCTGTGTGTTGTTCTATATACCTTATGGTATCAGGTCTGATATCAAGGTCTTTAATCCATTTGGATTTTATCTTCGGACATGATGTTAACTGGGGGTCTATGTTTGCTTTTTTGCAAGGGGCTAATCAGTTCTGCCAGCACCACTTGTTGAAGAGGTTTTCCCTTCTCCACTTAGGATTTCTTGCTCCTTTGTCAAAAATTAGGTGATTGTATGTCTGAGGAACATTATCAGAGAATGCAAGCCTATTCTACTGATCTAACGGTCTATCTTTATTCCAATACCATGCTGTTTTGATAACTATTGCTTTGTAGTACAGTTTAAAGTTGGGGAAGGTAATGCCTCCCATTTTGCTTTTCTCTAGGAGTGCTTTAGCTATTCTAGGGTAATTATTGATTACATCTGTATAATGCTTTGGGGAGTATCCATGAAGGTTTTGATTTCCTCTTTGATTTCATCTCGGATCCACTGGTTTTCCAGTATTAGGCTGTTTAACCTCCAGGTATTAAAGTCTTTCTTCTGTGTACCTTTGTAGGTCACATATAATTTCAGGGCCTTGTGGTCAGCGAAGGTAATCTGCAAAATTTCTATTCTCTTGATATTATGGAGGTATTTTTTATGTGCTAGCATGTAGTCTATCCTGGAGAGTGTCCCATGTACATTAGAGAAGAATGTGTATCCAGGTTTTTTGGGGTGAAGTGTCCTATATATATATCTACTAGGCCTCTTTCTTCCATTTTTCTTTTCAGGTCTAGTATATTCTTGTTGGGTTTCAGTCTGGTTGAACTATCAAGTGTTGACAATGCCATGTTGAGGTCTCCCACAAGTATTGTGTTTTTATTGATATTATTTTTTAGATTTGTCAACAATTGTATTAAATACTTTGCTGGCTCCTCATTTGGTGCATACATGTTTAGGAGAGTGATTTCTTCCTGCTGTACATCTCCCTTGATTAATACAAAATGTCCATCTTTGTCCCTTATAACTTTCCTGAGTATAAAGTTTGCATCATCTGATATTAGTATGGCTACTCCAGCTTTTTTCATGGGTGTTGTTTGCAGGCATCCCATATGGTTCCTCAAGCCAGGGGCGATTACTGAGTGCATAGCCAGGAGTAACCCCTGAGTGTCACCGGTTATGGCCAAAAAGAAAAAATTTACTTACTCAATTTTAGCTTCTTGAACATATGAAAATATTTATTCACCCTCCTCCCACTCCATACTAATAATATATAATGTGAACTTAAATTCCACAGCTGGTCTTCCCATAAAAAATGTCTATGATTGGGCTGGAGAGATACCATGGAGATAGAGCATTTGCCTTCCATGCAGAAGGACAATGATTAAAATCCCGGCATCCCATATGGTCCCCTGAGCCTTCCAGGAGTGATTTCTGAATGTAGAGCCAGGAGTAACCCCTGAACACTGCTGAGTGTTACCCAAACCCCACCACCACAAAATGTCTATGATTGTCTCTCTCCATACCCACACTCCACGTACTATTTATTTCCCTGTTTATTTGCAATTTGTGATTCCTTCATGGAGATGTAGAAACTTTCCGTTTTACAGTATGATAGCTCTGAAAAGCATGTTTCCCAGAATTTTTTTGTTTTTATTGTTTTCATTAGTTTCTTGACAGTTAATATGCTTTGTCATATGCACCTTATTTAAATCTCTGAGTAGTTAACACAGAAGTTGTTAAAAGGATGATTTTAATGGACACAAGTGGAATTCAGTGACAATAACTGGAGTAAAAAATGACTTTACTTAGTTCTCACTTGAACCCAGAAAGAAGGGGACATTTTTCCCTAAAGAGAAAAAGAAAAAGAAAAACATTCAGAGCCTCTTGCAGAATTACTAAACATTATTTCTGTATACATTTAAACCCACTTCAGTGAAGAGAAGTCATTCAATTAACCATACAACTTACCATTGATGGAATCCTTTAAGATCAAGGTTGGTACAATTTCAAAGTTAGAGTGAGCAAACTTCACCAGGCACTTCATTTGAAGCTCATAATGAGTGCCTAAAACACTACTCATAGTCATAGTTAAAGTCCAGATTTTGAAAACCCTGTCTCAACCCTAAATATCCTAGAACAATCTAAATTAGTCTGACATTTGGTTTTGTGGAACCAGTGATTTTTTTCCTCAGGAGGTATCACATGGGGTCAAGTACTTACATAAAAGTTTTACCCCATTCTTAATCAGAGAGCAGAAAAGTTTGAAGGCATTATGCCATTCAGAAAGAAACTAAGAACATTGTCCTTTGATTTACAGAAGGAAAGCAAGTATTTATAGGCCTAAAAACAACACCCTTAATTGAAATGGGACTATGATCATGTTACAGTGAGCAAGCTTGCATTTTTTTTTGCTTTGGTGCCTGGTGAAAAAGTGGTAGAACCAGATTTTCATGACAAATACTAAAAGGGTCATGTAACTCGACCTAATTTCCATAAATAGATGTTCTGAACTCATGTTGATGTATAGCAAAAACGTAAATTATATGTTTAACCTAAGTTAAATAACCCTGTGTCACAAAGACAATGAACTATTCTGTGGTACAATTTCTGTATTTACAACACTTTAATTAGTAGAAGTCCCCAGATATTTTAAAAAATCTGGTTTTCAGAACATCCTGGGAAACATTCCAAAGGGAATGAGATTTAAAAAAAATATCTAGTGTCATAGTGTATCATATATTTATTATATCTAGACAGTTAAACTTCAGAAAATCCAACACTATTTTGAAAAATACTTTTCTAAATAATAGTGGGTTCATTATTAGGAAAAAGTTTATCCAAATATACCTACCCCAGAGGAAGTGCTGCAAATGACTTTTATGTTGTCTAAAATAGTAATAAACTTATACTGTTTTAATCAGAGTTACATCAGTCACATTAAATGTACACTAATCTAACCTAATCTCTTTGCTCTCTTTCCCCCACCCTCATGCAGACATACACACACACACACACACACACACACACACAACATACAATGTACCATATCTTTGTGCTGAAAGCACAATATTTCCTTAAGTAGACTCTTCTATCGTGTTTCTGCTGATTGAGCTAAAAGCTAATGACTATCACTATTCTGCCTATAAATTTAAAAGGAAATACAATAAATCTTTATAATATACAAGTTAAAAACTTTTATTTATCCTTTTCTTTGGTCAAAAACTTTTAATTATTTTAAGAAAGTAAAATTTTTCTAGAAATTAGTATCTAGTTCATCATATATCCCAACATTTATAGTAATAAGGATTTAATTTTTGCTGAAATATGAACTCATTCCTAAGACTAATCTTTTATGCTTAGCTTCATAAGAATAATTATTAGCAAAATCCAGTGAATATATATTTTTGCTATTCATACTTTGCTACATATAAGCTATCTGTGGCACTATCTAAAATTTAGGGAAGTTAGAACATCTTTTTATAAAAGTTTAGAGTCATTCTAGCTCTTCGTACATAGTTATATGCATGGCAATATCAAGATATCCCATCATTCAAAAACAAACATATGGGCAAGAGTGGTGGTATGGAACAGTAAGGCGTTTGCCTTGCCAGCACTAGCCTAAGACAGACCGTCGTTAGTTCCCCTGGCGTCCCATATGGTCCCTCAAGCCAGGAGTGATTTCTTTTTTTTTTTGTTTTTGGGCCACACCTGGCGGTGCTCAGGGGGACCATATGGGACACCGGGATTCGAACCAATCACCTTTGGTCCTGGATCGGCTGCTTGCAAGGCAAACACCGCTATGCTATCTCTCCTGGCCCCAGGAGTGATTTCTAAGTGCATAGTCAGGAGTAACCCCTGAGCTTCATTGGGTGTGGTCCCCCAAACCAAAACAAACCAAAAAAACCCGTATTATACTGTGCTATTTTTATAAAAGGAACTTGGCAATAAAAATAGAAATATACATTGGCAGGATAAACATAATTAAAATGGCAATACTTCCCAAGGCATTGTACAGATTTAATGTGATCCCTCTAAAGATACCAATGACATTCTTAAAAGAAGTAGATCAATCACTTTTGAAATTCATTTGGAACAATAAAAACCCTAGAATAGCTAAAGCAATCACTGAGAAAAAGAATATGGGAGGTATTACTTTCCTCAACTTTAAATTTTATTACAAAGCAATATTTATCAAAACAGCATGGTATTGGAATAAAGACAGGCCCTCAGATCAGTGGAATAGGCTTGAATATTCAGAGAATGTTCCCCAGACATACAATCACCTAACTTTTGATAAAGGAGCAAGAAATCCTAAATGAAACAAAGAAAGCCTCTTCAACAAGTGGTGTTGACAAACTGGCTAGCTACTTGCAAAAAATTTAACTTAGACCCCCAGCTAACATCATGTATGAAGGTTAAATCCAAATGGATGAAAGACCTCAATATCAGACTCGATACCATAAGATATATAGAACAACATGTAGGAAAAACACTCCAGGACATTGAGAGTAAAGGCATCTTTAAGGAGAAAACTTCACTCTCCAAACAAGTGAAAGCAGAGATTAACATATGGGAATATATTAAGCTGAGAAGCTTCTATACCTCAAAGGAAATAGTGCCCAGGATACAAGAGCCACCCACTGAGTGGGAGAACATATTCACTCAATACCCATCAGATAAGGGGCTAATCTCCAAAATATACAAGGCACTGACAGAACTTTACAAGAAAAAAACATCTAATCCCATCAAAAAATGGGGAGAAGAAATTAACAGACACTTTGACAAAGAAGAAATACAAATGGCCAAAAGACACATGAAAAAGTGTTCCACATCACTAATCATCAGGGAGATGCAAATCAAAACAACTATGAGGTACCAACTCACACCACAGAGATTGGCACACATCACAAAGAATGAGAACAAACAGTGCCGGCGAGGATTTGGAGAGAAAGGAACTCTTATCCACTGCTGGTGGGAATGCCATCTAGTTCAACCTTTATGGAAATCGATATGGATATTCCTCCAAAAACTGGAAATTGAGTTCCCATATGATCCTGCTTATACCACTCCTAGGAATAAACACAAAAATACAATACAAAAATCCCTTCCTTACACCTATATTCATTGCAGCACTTTTTACCATAGCAAGACTCTGGAAACAACCAAGATGCCCTTCAACAGATATGAATGGCTAAACAAACTGTGGTACATATACACAATGGAATATTATGCAGCTTTTAGAAGAGATGAAGTCATAAAATATTCATTTCCATGGATGTACATGGAATCTATTATGCTGAGTGAAATAAGTCACACAGAGAAAGATGCAGAATGGTCTCACTCATCTATGGGTTTTAAGAAAACTGAAAGACATTCTTGCAATAATAATTTTCAGAGACAACAGAGAGGAGAGATGGAAGTTACAGCTCACCTCATGAAGCTTACCACAAAGATTGATGAGTTTAGTTAGAGAAATAACTACAATGTGAACTCTCCTAACAATGAGAATGTATGAGGGAAATAGAAAATCTGTCTAGAGTACAGGCAAGGGTGGGGTGGGAAGAAGGGAGATTTGGGACACTGGTGTTGGGAATGTTGCAC